>NC_134826.1:8157002-8473337 GCF_004210375.1 Tachypleus tridentatus | reverse complement strand
TATTGTTTCATCATGATTTTAATTAGAACATTTAAAACCATAATACTCTATTGTTTTTCATCATGATTTTAATGAGAACATTTAAAACCATAATACTCTATTGTTTCATCATGATTTTAATGAGAACATTTAAAACCATAATAATCTATAGTTTCATCATGATTTTAATGACAACATTTAAAACCATAATACTCTAATGAGAACATTGTTTCATCATGATTTTTAATGACAACATTTAAAACCATAATACTCTTATTGTTTCATCATGATTTTAATGACAATATTTAAAACCATAATACTCTATTGTTTCATCATGATTTTAGTTAGAACATTTAAAACCATAATACTCTATTGTTTCATCGTGATTTTAATGAGAACATTTAAAACCATAATACTCTATTTTTCATCATGATTTTAATGATGCATTTAAAACCATAATACTCTATTGTTTCATCATGATTTTGTGAGACACATTTAAAACTGTAATACCATTGTTATATGTTTAAAACCATGATTTTAATGAGAACATTTAAAACCATAATACTCTATTGTTTCATCATGTTTTAATGAGCATTTAAAACCATAATACTCTATTGTTTCTTCATGATTTTAATGACAACATTTAAAACCATAATAGTCTATTGTATCATCATGATTTTAGTGAGAACATTTAAAACCTATAATACATTCTATTGTTTCATCGTGATTTTAATGAGAACATTTAAAACCATAATACTCTATTGTTTCATCATGATTTTAATGAGAACATTTAAAACCATAATACTCTATTGTTTCATCATGATTTTAATGACAACATTTAAAACCATAATACTCTATTTTTTCATCATGATTTTAATGACAACATTTAAAACCATAATACTCTATTGTTTCATCATGATTTTAATGAGAACATTTAAAACCATAATACTCTATTGTTTCATCATGATTTTAATGAGAACATTTAAAACCATAATACTCTATTGTTTCATCATGATTTTAATGAGAACATTTAAAACCATAATATTCTAATGAGTTTCATCATGATTTTAATGACAACATTTAAAACCATAATACTCTATTGTTTCATCATGATTTTAATGAGAACATTTAAAACCATAATACTCTATTGTTTCATCATGATTTTAATGAGAACATTTAAAACCATAATACTCTATTGTTTCATCATGATTTTAATGAGAACATTTAAAACCATAATACTCTATTGTTTCATCATGATTTTAATGAGAACATTTAAAACCATAATACTCTATTGTTTCATCATGATTTTAATGAGAACATTTAAAACCATAATACTCTATTGTTTCATCATGATTTTAATGAGAACATTTAAAACCATAATACTCTATTGTTTCATCATGATTTTAATGAGAACATTTAAAACCATAATACTCTATTGTTTCATCATGATTTTAATGACAACATTTAAAACCATAATACTCTATTGTTTCATCATGATTTTAATGAGAACATTTAAAACCATAATACTCTGTTGTTTCATCATGATTTTAATGACAACATTTAAAACCATAATACTCTATTGTTTCATCATGATTTTAATGAGAACATTTAAAACCATAATACTCTATTGTTTCATCATGATTTTAATGAGAACATTTAAAACCATAATACTCTATTGTTTCATCATGATTTTAATGACAACATTTAAAACCATAATACTCTATTGTTTCATCATGATTTTAATGAGAACATTTAAAACCATAATACTCTATTGTTTCATCATGATTTTAATGAGAACATTTAAAACCATAATACTCTATTGTTTCATCATGATTTTAATGAGAACATTTAAAACCATAATACTCTATTGTTTCATCATGATTTTAATGAGAACATTTAAAACCATAATACTCTATTGTTTCATCATGATTTTAATGAGAACATTTAAAACCATAATACTCTATTGTTTCATCATGATTTTAGTGACAACATTTAAAACCATAATACTCTATTGTTTCATCATGATTTTAATGACAACATTTAAAACCATAATACTCTATTGTTTCATCATGATTTTAATGAGAACATTTAAAACCATAATACTCTATTGTTTCATCATGATTTTAATGAGAACATTTAAAACCATAATACTCTATTGTTTCATCATGATTTTAATGAGAACATTTAAAACCATAATACTCTATTGTTTCATCATGATTTTAATGAGAACATTTAAAACCATAATACTCTATTGTTTCATCATGATTTTAATGAGAACATTTAAAACCATAATACTCTATTGTTTCATCATGATTTTAATGAGAACATTTAAAACCATAATACTCTATTGTTTCATCATGATTTTAATGAGAACATTTAAAACCATAATACTCTATTGTTTCATCATGATTTTAATGAGAACATTTAAAACCATAATACTCTATTGTTTCATCATGATTTTAATGAGAACATTTAAAACCATAATACTCTATTGTTTCATCATGATTTTAATGACATTTAAAACCATAATACTCTATTGTTTCATCATGATTTTAATGAGAACATTTAAAACCATAATACTCTATTGTTTCATCATGATTTTAATGAGAACATTTAAAACCATAATACTCTATTGTTTCATCATGATTTTAATGACAACATTTAAAACCATAATACTCTATTGTTTCATCATGATTTTAATGAGAACATTTAAAACCATAATACTCTATTGTTTCATCATGATTTTAATGACAACATTTAAAACCATAATACTCTATTGTTTCATCATGATTTTAATGAGAACATTTAAAACCATAATACTCTATTGTTTCATCATGATTTTAATGAGAACATTTAAAACCATAATACTCTATTGTTTCATCATGATTTTAATGACAACATTTATCAAACCATAATACTCTATTGTTTCATCATGATTTTAATGAGAACATTTAAAACCATAATACTCTATTGTTTCATCATGATTTTAATGAGAACATTTAAAACCATAATACTCTATTGTTTCATCATGATTTTAATGAACATTTAAAACCATAATACTCTATTGTTTCATCATGATTTTAATGAGAACATTTAAAACCATAATACTCTATTGTTTCATCATGATTTTAATGAGAACATTTAAAACCATAATACTCTATTGTTTCATCATGATTTTAATGAGAACATTTAAAACCATAATACTCTATTGTTTCATCATGATTTTAATGACAACATTTAAAACCATAATACTCTATTCTTTCATCATGATTTTAATGAGAACATTTAAAACCATAATACTCTATTGTTTCATTAGATTTTAGTGACAACATTTAAAACCATAATACTCTATTGTTTCATCATGATTTTAATGAGAACATTTAAAACCATAATATTCTATTGTTTCATCATGATTTTAGTGAGAACATTTAAAACCATAATACTCTAGTTTCATCATGATTTTAATGACAACATTTAAAACCATAATACTCTATTGTTTTGTCATGATTTTAATGAGAACATTTAAAACCATAATACTCTATTGTTTCATCATGATTTTAATGAGAACATTTAACACCATAATACTCTAGTTTCATCATGATTTTAATGACAACATTTAAAACCATAATACTCTATTGTTTTATCATGATTAGAATGAGAACATTTAAAACCATAATACTTTATTGTTTCATCATGATTTTAATAACAATATTTAAAACCATAATACTCTATTGTTTTATCATGATTTTAGTGACAACATTTTGGGCCTGGCATGGCCAAGGGCGTAAGGCGTGCGACTCGTAATGCGAGGATCGCGGGTTCGCGCCCGCGTCGCGCTAAAGATGCTCGCCCTCCCAGCCGTGGGGGTGTATAATGTGACGGTCAATCCCACTATTCCTTGGTAAAAGAGTAGCCCAAGAGTTGGCGGTGGGTGGTGATGACTAGCTGCCCTTCCCTCTAGTCTTACACTGCTAAATTAGGGACGGCTAGCACAGATAGCTCTCGTGTAGCTTTGTGCGAAATTCCAAACAAACAAACAAAAGACAACATTTAAAACCATAATATTCTATTATTTCATTATGATTTTAATGAGAACATTTAAAACCATAATACTCTATTGTTTCATCATGATGTTAATGACAACATTTAAAACCATAATACTTTATTGTTTCATCATGATTTTAATGACAACATTTAAAACCATAATACTCTATTTTTTATCATGATTTTAATGACAACATTTAAAACCATAATACTCTATTGTTTCATCATGATTTTAATTAGAACATTTAAAACCATAATACTCTATTGTTTCATCGTGATTTTAATGAGAACATTTAAAACCATAATACTCTATTGTTTCATCATGATTTTAATGAGAACATTTAACACCATGATACTCTAGTTTCATCATGATTTTAATGACAACATTTAAAACCATAATACTCTATTGTTTTATCTCTGGTTTACACTGCTAATGAGGGACAACATTAAAACATAATACTCTATTGTTTCATCATGATTTTAATGAAAACATTTAAAACCATAATACTCTATTGTTTCATCATGATTTTAATGAGAACATTTAAAACCATAATACTCTATTGTTTCATCATGATTTTAATGAGAACATTTAAAACCATAATACTCTATTGTTTCATCATGATTTTAATGAGAACATTTAAAACCATAATACTCTATTGTTTCATCATGATTTTAATGACAACATTTAAAACCATAATACTCTATTGTTTCATCATGATTTTAATGACAACATTTAAAACCATAATACTCTATTGTTTCATCATGATTTTAATGACAACATTTAAAACCATAATACTCTATTGTTTCATCATGATTTTAATGACAACATTTAAAACCATAATACTCTATTGTTTCATCATGATTTTAATGAGAACATTTAAAACCATAATACTCTATTGTTTCATCATGATTTTAATGAGAACATTTAAAACCATAATACTCTATTGTTTCATCATGATTTTAATGAGAACATTTAAAACCATAATACTCTATTGTTTCATCATGATTTTAATGAGAACATTTAAAACCATAATACTATTGTTTCATCATGATTTTAATGAGAACATTTAAAACCATAATACTCTATTGTTTCATCATGATTTTAATGAGAACATTTAAAACCATAATACTCTATTGTTTCATCATGATTTTAATGAGAACATTTAAAACCATAATACTCTATTGTTTCATCATGATTTTAATGAGAACATTTAAAACCATAATACTCTATTGTTTCATCATGATTTTAATGAGAACATTTAAAACCATAATACTCTATTGTTTCATCATGATTTTAATGTGAGAACATTTAAAACCATAATACTCTAGTTTTTCATCATGATTTTAATGACAACATTTAAAACCATAATACTCTATTGTTTCATCATGATTTTAATGAGAACATTTAAAACCATAATACTCTATTGTTTCATCATGATTTTAATGACAACATTTAAAACCATAATACTCTATTGTTTCATCATGATTTTAATGACAACATTTAAAACCATAATACTCTATTGTTTCATCATGATTTTAATGAGAACATTTAAAACCATAATACTCTATTGTTTCATCATGATTTTAATGACAACATTTAAAACCATAATACTCTATTGTTTCATCATGATTTTAATGAGAACATTTAAAACCATAATACTCTATTGTTTCATCATGATTTTAATGAGAACATTTAAAACCATAATACTCTATTGTTTCATCATGATTTTAATGAGAACATTTAAAACCATAATACTCTATTGTTTCATCATGATTTTAATGAGAACATTTAAAACCATAATACTCTATTGTTTCATCATGATTTTAATGAGAACATTTAAAACCATAATACTCTATTGTTTCATCATGATTTTAATGAGAACATTTAAAACCATAATACTCTATTGTTTCATCATGATTTTAATGAGAACATTTAAAACCATAATACTCTATTGTTTCATCATGATTTTAATGAGAACATTTAAAACCATAATACTCTATTGTTTCATCATGATTTTAATGAGAACATTTAAAACCATAATACTCTATTGTTTCATCATGATTTTAGTGAGAACATTTAAAACCATAATACTCTATTTTTTCATCATGACAACATTTAAAACCATAATACTCTATTGTTTCATCATGATTTTAATGATTTAAAACCATAATACTCTATTGTTTCATCATGATTTTAATGAGAACATTTAAAACCATAATACTCTATTGTTTCATCATGATTTTAATGAGAACATTTAAAACCATAATACTCTATTGTTTCATCATGATTTTAATGAGAACATTTAAAACCATAATACTCTATTGTTTCATCATGATTTTAATGAGAACATTTAAAACCATAATACTCTATTGTTTCATCATGATTTTAATGAGAACATTTAAAACCATAATACTCTATTGTTTCATCATGATTTTAATGAGAACATTTAAAACCATAATACTCTATTGTTTCATCATGATTTTAATGAGAACATTTAAAACCATAATACTCTATTGTTTCATCATGATTTTAATGAGAACATTTAAAACCATAATACTCTATTGTTTCATCATGATTTTAATGAGAACATTTAAAACCATAATACTTATTGTTTCATCATGATTTTAGTGACAACATTTAAAACCATAATACTCTATTGTTTCATCATGATTTTAATGAGAACATTTAAAACCATAATACTCTATTGTTTCATCATGATTTTAATGAGAACATTTAAAACCATAATACTCTATTGTTTCATCATGATTTTAATGAGAACATTTAAAACCATAATACTCTATTGTTTCATCATGATTTTAATGAGAACATTTAAAACCATAATACTCTATTGTTTCATCATGATTTTAATGATAACATTTAAAACCATAATACTCTATTGTTTCATCATGATTTTAATGAGAACATTTAAAACCATAATACTCTATTTTTTATGATGATTTTAATGAGAACATTTAAAACCATAATACTCTATTGTTTCATCATGATTTTAGTGACAACATTTAAAACCATAATACTCTGTTGTTTCATCATGATTTTAATGAGAACATTTAAAACCATAATATTCTATTGTTTCATCATGATTTTAGTGAGAACATTTAAAACCATAATACTCTAGTTTCATCATGATTTTAATGACAACATTTAAAACCATAATACTCTATTGTTTTGTCATGATTTTAATGAGAACATTTAAAACCATAATACTCTATTGTTTCATCATGATTTTAATGAGAACATTTAACACCATAATACACTAGTTTCATCATGATTTTAATGACAACATTTAAAACCATAATACTCTATTGTTTTATCATGGCTAGAATGAGAACATTTAATACCATAGTACTTTATTGTTTCATCATGATTTTAATAACAATATTTAAAACCATAATACTCTATTGTTTTATCATGATTTTAGTGACAACATTTTGGGCCTGGCATGGCCAAGGGCGTAAGGCGTGCGACTCGTAATGCGAGGATCGCGGGTTCGCGCCCGCGCCCGCGTCGCGCTAAAGATGCTCGCCCTCCCAGCCGTGGGGGTGTATAATGTGACGGTCAATCCCACTATTCCTTGGTAAAAGAGTAGCCCAAGAGTTGGCGGTGGGTGGTGATGACTAGCTGCACTTCCCTCTAGTCTTACACTGCTAAATTAGGGACGGCTAGCACAGATAGCCCTCGTGTAGCTTTGTGCGAAATTCCAAAACAAACAAACAAAAGACAACATTTAAAACCATAATATTCTATTATTTCATTATGATTATTATGAGAACATTTAAAACCATAATACTCTATTGTTTCATCATGATGTTAATGACAACATTTAATACCATAGTACTTTATTGTTTCATCATGATTTTAATGACAACATTTAAAACCATAATACTCTATTATTTCATCATGATTTTAGTGACAACATTTAAAACCATAATGCTCTATTGTTTCATCATGATTTTAATGAGAACATTTAAAACCATAATACTCTATTGTTTCATCATGATTTTAATGAGAACATTTAAAACCATAATACTCTATTGTTTCATCATGATTTTAATGAGAACATTTAACACCATGATACTCTAGTTTCATCATGATTTTAATGACAACATTTAGAACCATAATACTCTATTGTTTCATCATGATTTTAATGAGAACATTTAAAACCATAATACTCTATTGTTTCATCATGATTTTAATGAGAACATTTAAAACCATAATACTCTATTGTTTCATCATGATTTTAATGAGAACATTTAAAACCATAATACTCTATTGTTTCATCATGATTTTAATGAGAACATTTAAAACCATAATACTCTATTGTTTCATCATGATTTTAATGAGAACATTTAAAACCATAATACTCTATTGTTTCATCATGATTTTAATGAGAACATTTAAAACCATAATACTCTATTGTTTCATCATGATTTTAATGACAAATACTCTATTGTTTCAACATATTTAAAACCATAATACTCTATTGTTTCATCATGATTTTAATGACAACATTTAAAACCATAATACTCTATTGTTTCATCATGATTTTAATGAGAACATTTAAAACCATAATACTCTATTGTTTCATCATGATTTTAATGAGAACATTTAAAACCATAATACTCTATTGTTTCATCATGATTTTAGTGACAACATTTAAAACCATAATACTCTATTGTTTCATCATGATTTTAATGAGAACATTTAAAACCATAATACTCTATTGTTTCATCATGATTTTAGTGAGAACATTTAAAACCATAATACTCTATTGTTTCATCATGATTTTAATGAGAACATTTAAAACCATAATACTCTATTGTTTCATCATGATTTTAATGAGAACATTTAAAACCATAATACTCTATTGTTTCATCATGATTTTAATGACAACATTTAAAACCATAATACTCTATTTTTTCATCATGATTTTAATGACAACATTTAAAACCATAATACTCTATTGTTTCATCATGATTTTAATGAGAACATTTAAAACCATAATACTCTATTGTTTCATCATGATTTTAATGAGAACATTTAAAACCATAATACTCTATTGTTTTATGATGATTTTAATGACAACATTTAAAACCATAATACTCTATTGTTTCATCATGATTTTAATGAGAACATTTAAAACCATAATACTCTATTGTTTCATCGTGATTTTAATGAGAACATTTAAAACCATAATACTCTATTGTTTCATCATGATTTTAATGAGAACATTTAAAACCATAATACTCTATTGTTTCATCATGATTTTAATGAGAACATTTAAAACCATAATACTCTATTGTTTCATCATGATTTTAATGAGAACATTTAAAACCATAATACTCTATTGTTTCATCATGATTTTAATGAGAACATTTAAAACCATAATACTCTATTGTTTCATCATGATTTTAATGACAACATTTAAAACCATAATACTCTATTGTTTCATCATGATTTTAATGAGAACATTTAAAACCATAATACTCTATTGTTTCATCATGATTTTAATGAGAACATTTAAAACCATAATACTCTATTGTTTCATCATGATTTTAATGACAACATTTAAAACCATAATACTAATATTGTTTCATCATGATTTTAATGAGAACATTTAAAACCATAATACTCTATTGTTTCATCATTATTTTAATGAGAACATTTAAAACCATAATAATCTATTTGTTTCATCATGATTTTAATGAGAACATTTAAAACCATAATACTCTATTGTTTCATCATGATTTTAATGACAACATTTAAAACCATAATACTCTATTGTTTCATCATGATTTTAATGAGAATATTTAAAACCATAATACTCTATTGTTTCATCATGAATTTAATGAGAACATTTAAAACCATAATACTCTATTGTTTCATCATGATTTTAATGAGAACATTTAAAACCATAATACTCTATTGTTTCATCATGATTTTAATGAGAACATTTAAAACCATAATACTCTATTCTTTTATGATGATTTTAATGAGAACATTTAAAACCATAATACTCTATTGTTTCATCATGATTTTAATGAGAACATTTAAAACCATAATACTCTATTGTTTCATCATGATTTTAATGAGAACATTTAAAACCATAATACTCTATTCTTTCATCATGATTTTAATGAGAACATTTAAAACCATAATACTCTATTGTTTCATCATGATTTTAATGAGAACATTTAAAACCATAATACTCTATTGTTTCATCATGATTTTAGTGAGAACATTTAAAACCATAATACTCTATTGTTTCATCATGATTTTAATGAGAACATTTAAAACCATAATACTCTATTGTTTCATCATGATTTTAATGACAACATTTAAAACCATAATACTCTATTGTTTTCATCATGATTTTAATGAGAACATTTAAAACCATAATACTCTATTGTTTCATCATGATTTTAGTGACAACATTTAAAACCATAATACTCTGTTGTTTCATCATGATTTTAATGAGAACATTTAAAACCATAATATTCTATTGTTTCATCATGATTTTAGTGAGAACATTTAAAACCATAATACTCTAGTTTCATCATGATTTTAATGACAACATTTAAAACCATAATACTCTATTGTTTTGTCATGATTTTAATGAGAACATTTAAAACCATAATACTCTATTGTTTCATCATGATTTTAATGAGAACATTTAACACCATAATACACTAGTTTCATCATGATTTTAATGACAACATTTAAAACCATAATACTCTATTGTTTTATCATGGTTAGAATGAGAACATTTAATACCATAGTACTTTATTGTTTCATCATGATTTTAATAACAATATTTAAAACCATAATACTCTATTGTTTTATCATGATTTTAGTGACAACATTTTGGGCCTGGCATGGCCAAGGGCGTAAGGCGTGCGACTCGTAATGCGAGGATCGCGGGTTCGCGCCCGCGTCGCGCTAAACATGCTCGCCCTCCCAGCCGTGGGGTGTATAATGTGACGGTCAATCCCACTATTCCTTGGTAAAAGAGTAGCCCAAGAGTTGGCGGTGGGTGGTGATGACTAGCTGCACTTCCCTCTAGTCTTACACTGCTAAATTAGGGACGGCTAGCACAGATAGCCCTCGTGTAGCTTTGTGCGAAATTCAAAACAAACAAACAAAAGACAACATTTAAAACCATAATATTCTATTATTTCATTATGATTATTATGAGAACATTTAAAACCATAATACTCTATTGTTTCATCATGATGTTAATGAAAACATTTAATACCATAGTACTTTATTGTTTCATCATGATTTTAATGACAACATTTAAAACCATAATACTCTATTTTTTTATCATGATTTTAATGACAACATTTAAAACCATAATACTCTATTGTTTCATCATGATTTTAATGAGAACATTTAAAACCATAATACTCTATTGTTTCATCATGATTTTAATGAGAACATTTAAAACCATAATACTCTATTGTTTCATCATGATTTTAATGAGAACATTTAAAACCATAATACTCTAGTTTCATCATGATTTTAATGACAACATTTAAAACCATAATACTCTATTGTTTCATCATGATTTTAATGAGAACATTTAAAACCATAATACTCTATTGTTTCATCATGATTTTAATGACAACATTTAAAACCATAATACTCTATTGTTTTATCATGATTTTAATGAGAACATTTAAAACCATAATACTCTATTGTTTCATCATGATTTTAATGAGAACATTTAAAACCATAATACTCTATTGTTTCATCATGATTTTAATGAGAACATTTAAAACCATAATACTCTATTGTTTCATCATGATTTTAATGAGAACATTTAAAACCATAATACTCTATTGTTTCATCATGATTTTAATGAGAACATTTAAAACCATAATACTCTATTGTTTCATCATGATTTTAATGACAACATTTAAAACCATAATACTCTATTGTTTCATCATGATTTTAATGAGAACATTTAAAACCATAATACTCTATTGTTTCATCATGATTTTAATGACAACATTTAAAACCATAATACTCTATTGTTTCATCATGATTTTAATGAGAACATTTAAAACCATAATACTCTATTGTTTCATCATGATTTTAATGAGAACATTTAAAACCATAATACTCTATTGTTTCATCATGATTTTAATGACAACATTTAAAACCATAATACTCTATTGTTTCATCATGATTTTAATGAGAACATTTAAAACCATAATACTCTATTGTTTCATCATGATTTTAATGAGAACATTTAAAACCATAATACTCTATTGTTTCATCATGATTTTAATGACAACATTTAAAACCATAATACTCTATTGTTTCATCATGATTTTAATGAGAACATTTAAAACCATAATACTCTATTGTTTCATCATGATTTTAATGAGAACATTTAAAACCATAATACTCTATTGTTTCATCATGATTTTAATGACAACATTTAAAACCATAATACTCTATTGTTTCATCATGATTTTAATGAGAACATTTAAAACCATAATACTCTATTGTTTCATCATGATTTTAATGAGAACATTTAAAACCATAATACTCTATTGTTTCATCATGATTTTAATGAGAACATTTAAAACCATAATACTCTATTGTTTCATCATGATTTTAATGAGAACATTTAAAACCATAATACTCTATTGTTTCATCATGATTTTAATGAGAACATTTAAAACCATAATACTCTATTGTTTCATCATGATTTTAATGAGAACATTTAAAACCATAATACTCTATTGTTTCATCATGATTTTAATGAGAACATTTAAAACCATAATACTCTATTGTTTCATCATGATTTTAATGAGAACATTTAAAACCATAATACTCTATTGTTTCATCATGATTTTAATGAGAACATTTAAAACCATAATACTCTATTGTTTCATCATGATTTTAATGACAACATTTAAAACCATAATACTCTATTGTTTCATCATGATTTTAGTGACATTTAAAACCATAATACTCTATTGTTTCATCATGATTTTAATGAGAACATTTAAAACCATAATACTCTATTGTTTTATTATGATTTACTGACAACATTTAAAACCATAATACTCTATTGTTTGATCATGATTTTAAAGACAACATTTAAAACCATAATACTCTATTGTTTCATCATGATTTTAATGAGAACATTTAAAACCATAATACTCTATTGTTTCATCATGATTTTAGTGACAACATTTAAAACCATAATACTCTATTGTTTCATCATGATTTTAATGAGAACATTTAAAACCATAATACTCTATTGTTTCATCATGATTTTAATGAGAACATTTAAAACCATAATACTCTATTGTTTCATCATGATTTTAATGACAACATATAAAACCATAATACTCTGTTGTTTCATCATGATTTTAATGAGAACATTTAAAACCATAATACTCTATTGTTTCATCATGATTTTAATGAGAACATTTAAAACCATAATACTCTATTGTTTCATCATGATTTTAATGAGAACATTTAAAACCATAATACTCTATTGTTTCATCATGATTTTAATGAGAACATTTAAAACCATAATACTCTATTGTTTCATCATGATTTTAATGAGAACATTTAAA
The DNA here is from genome assembly GCF_004210375.1 of Tachypleus tridentatus. Lineage (NCBI taxonomy): Eukaryota > Metazoa > Arthropoda > Merostomata > Xiphosura > Limulidae > Tachypleus > Tachypleus tridentatus. The sequence goes on along the minus strand of NC_134826.1, from coordinate 8,459,696 downwards.
ACCATAATACTCTATTGTTTCATCATGATTTTAATGAGAACATTTAAAACCATAATACTCTATTGTTTCATCATGATTTTAATGAGAACATTTAAAACCATAATACTCTATTGTTTCATCATGATTTTAATGAGAACATTTAAAACCATAATACTCTATTGTTTCATCATGATTTTAATGACAACATTTAAAACCATAATACTCTATTGTTTCATCATGATTTTAATGAGAACATTTAAAACCATAATACTCTATTGTTTCATCATGATTTTAATGAGAACATTTAAAACCATAATACTCTATTGTTTCATCATGATTTTAATGAGAACATTTAAAACCATAATACTCTATTGTTTCATCATGATTTTAATGAGAACATTTAAAACCATAATACTCTATTGTTTCATCATGATTTTAATGAGAACATTTAAAACCATAATACTCTATTGTTTCATCATGATTTTAATGAGAACATTTAAAACCATAATACTCTATTGTTTCATCATGATTTTAATGACAACATTTAAAACCATAATACTCTATTGTTTCATCATGATTTTAGTGACATTTAAAACCATAATACTCTATTGTTTCATCATGATTTTAATGAGAACATTTAAAACCATAATACTCTATTGTTTCATCATGATTTTAATGACAACATTTAAAACCATAATACTCTATTGTTTCATCATGATTTTAATGAGAACATTTAAAACCATAATACTCTATTGTTTCATCATGATTTTAATGACAACATTTAAAACCATAATACTCTATTGTTTTGTCATGATTTTAATGACAACATTTAAAACCATAATACTCTATTGTTTCATCATGATTTTAATGACAGCATTTGAAACCATAATACTCTATTGTTTCATCATGATTTTAATGAGAACATTTAAAACCATAATACTTTATTGTTTCATCATGATTTTAGTGACAACATTTAAAACCATAATACTCTATTGTTTCATCATGATTTTAATGAGAACATTTAAAACCATAATACTCTATTGTTTCATCATGATTTTAATGAGAACATTTAAAACCATAATACTCTATTGTTTTATAATGATTTTAGTGACAACATTTAAAACCATAATACTCTATTGTTTCATCATGATTTTAATGAGAACATTTAAAACCATAATACTCTATTGTTTCATCATGATTTTAATGAGAACATTTAAAACCATAATACTCTATTGTTTCATCATGATTTTAATGAGAACATTTAAAACCATAATACTCTATTGTTTCATCATGATTTTAATGAGAACATTTAAAACCATAATACTCTATTGTTTCATCATGATTTTAGTGACAACATTTAAAACCATAATACTCTATTGTTTCATCATGATTTTAATGAGAACATTTAAAACCATAATACTCTATTGTTTCATCGTGATTTTAATGAGAACATTTAAAACCATAATACTCTGTTGTTTCATCATGATTTTAATGAGAACATTTAACACCATGATACTCTAGTTTCATCATGATTTTAATGACAACATTTAAAACCATAATACTCTATTGTTTCATCATGATTTTAATGAGAACATTTAAAACCATAATACTCTATTGTTTCATCATGATTTTAATGACAACATTTAAAACCATAATACTCTATTGTTTCATCATGATTTTAATGAGAACATTTAAAACCATAATACTCTATTGTTTCATCATGATTTTAATGAGAACATTTAAAACCATAATACTCTATTGTTTCATCATGATTTTAGTGACAACATTTAAAACCATAATACTCTATTGTTTCATCATGATTTTAATGAGAACATTTAAAACCATAATACTCTATTGTTTCATCATGATTTTAATGAGAACATTTAAAACCATAATACTCTATTGTTTCATCATGATTTTAATGAGAACATTTAAAACCATAATACTCTATTGTTTCATCATGATTTTAGTGACAACATTTAAAACCATAATACTCTATTTTTCATCATGATTTTAATGACAACATTTAAAACCATAATACTCTATTGTTTCATCATGATTTTAATGAGAACATTTAAAACCATAATACTCTATTGTTTTATCATGATTTTAATGAGAACATTTAAAACCATAATACTCTATTGTTTCATCATGATTTTAATGAGAACATTTAAAACCATAATACTCTATTTCTTCATGATTTTAATGACAACATTTAAAACCATAATACTCTATTGTTTCATCATGATTTTAATGAGAACATTTAAAACCATAATACTCTATTGTTTCATCATGATTTTAATGAGAACATTTAAAACCATAATACTCTATTGTTTCATCATGATTTTAATGACAACATTTAAAACCATAATACTATATTGTTTCATCATGATTTTAGTGACATTTAAAACCATAATACTCTATTGTTTCATCATGATTTTAATGAGAACATTTAAAACCATAATACTCTATTGTTTTATCATGATTTTAATGACAACATTTAAAACCATAATACTCTATTGTTTCATCATGATTTTAATGACAACATTTAAAACCATAATACTCTATTGTTTCATCATGATTTTAATGAGAATATTTAAAACCATAATACTTTATTGTTTCATCATGATTTTAGTGACAACATTTAAAACCATAATACTCTATTGTTTCATCATGATTTTAATGAGAACATTTAAAACCATAATACTCTATTGTTTCATCATGATTTTAATGACAACATTTAAAACCATAATACTCTATTGTTTCATCATGATTTTAATGAGAACATTTAAAACCATAATACTCTATTGTTTCATCATGATTTTAATGAGAACATTTAAAACCATAATACTCTATTGTTTCATCATGATTTTAATGAGAACATTTAAAACCATAATACTCTATTGTTTCATCATGATTTTAATGAGAACATTTAAAACCATAATACTCTATTGTTTCATCATGATTTTAATGAGAACATTTAAAACCATAATACTCTATTGTTTCATCATGATTTTAATGACAACATTTAAAACCATAATACTCTATTGTTTCATCATGATTTTAATGAGAACATTTAAAACCATAATACTCTATTGTTTCATCATGATTTTAATGAGAACATTTAAAACCATAATACTCTATTGTTTCATCATGATTTTAATGAGAACATTTAAAACCATAATACTCTATTGTTTCATCATGATTTTAATGAGAACATTTAAAACCATAATACTCTATTGTTTCATCATGATTTTAATGAGAACATTTAAAACCATAATACTCTATTGTTTCATCATGATTTTAATGACAACATTTAAAACCATAATACTCTATTGTTTCATCATGATTTTAATGAGAACATTTAAAACCATAATACTCTATTGTTTCATCATGATTTTAGTGACAACATTTAAAACCATAATACTCTATTGTTTCATCATGATTTTAATGACAACATTTAAAACCATAATACTCTATTGTTTCATCATGATTTTAATGAGAACATTTAAAACCATAATACTCTATTGTTTCATCATGATTTTAGTGACAACATTTAAAACCATAATACTCTATTGTTTCATCATGATTTTAATGAGAACATTTAAAACCATAATACTCTATTGTTTCATCATGATTTTAATGAGAACATTTAAAACCATAATACTCTATTGTTTCATCATGATTTTAATGAGAACATTTAAAACCATAATACTCTATTGTTTCATCATGATTTTAATGAGAACATTTAAAACCATAATACTCTATTGTTTCATCATGATTTTAATGAGAACATTTAAAACCATAATACTCTATTGTTTCATCATGATTTTAATGAGAACATTTAAAACCATAATACTCTATTGTTTCATCATGATTTTAATGACAACATTTAAAACCATAATACTCTATTGTTTCATCATGATTTTAATGAGAACATTTAAAACCATAATACTCTATTGTTTCATCATGATTTTAATGAGAACATTTAAAACCATAATACTCTATTGTTTCATCATGATTTTAATGAGAACATTTAAAACCATAATACTCTATTTTTTCATCATGATTTTAATGAGAACATTTAAAACCATAATACTCTATTGTTTCATCATGATTTTAGTGACAACATTTAAAACCATAATACTCTATTTTTTCATCATGATTTTAATGACAACATTTAAAACCATAATACTTTATTGTTTCATCATGATTTTAATGAGAACATTTAAAACCATAATACTCTATTGTTTCATCATGATTTTAATGAGAACATTTAAAACCATAATACTCTATTGTTTCATCATGATTTTTATGAGAACATTTAAAACCATAATACTCTAGTTTCATCATGATTTTAATGACAACATTTAAAACCATAATACTCTATTGTTTCATCATGATTTTAATGAGAACATTTAAAACCATAATACTCTATTGTTTCATCATGATTTTAATGAGAACATTTAAAACCATAATACTCTATTGTTTCATCATGATTTTAATGACAACATTTAAAACCATAATACTCTATTGTTTCATCATGATTTTAATGAGAACATTTAAAACCATAATACTCTATTGTTTCATCATGATTTTAATGAGAACATTTAAAACCATAATACTCTATTGTTTCATCATGATTTTAATGAGAACATTTAAAACCATAATACTCTATTGTTTCATCATGATTTTAATGAGAACATTTAAAACCATAATACTCTATTGTTTCATCATGATTTTAATGAGAACATTTAAAACCATAATACTCTATTGTTTCATCATGATTTTAATGAGAACATTTAAAACCATAATACTCTATTGTTTCATCATGATTTTAATGACAACATTTAAAACCATAATACTCTATTGTTTCATCATGATTTTAATGAGAACATTTAAAACCATAATACTCTATTGTTTCATCATGATTTTAATGAGAACATTTAAAACCATAATACTCTATTGTTTTATCATGATTTTAGTGACAACATTTAAAACCATAATACTCTATTGTTTCATCATGATTTTAATGAGAACATTTAAAACCATAATACTCTATTGTTTCATCATGATTTTAATGAGAACATTTAAAACCATAATACTCTATTGTTTCATCATGATTTTAATGAGAACATTTAAAACCATAATACTCTATTGTTTCATCATGATTTTAATGAGAACATTTAAAACCATAATACTCTATTGTTTCATCATGATTTTAATGACAACATTTAAAACCATAATACTCTATTGTTTCATCATGATTTTAATGACAACATTTAAAACCATAATACTTTATTGTTTCATCATGATTTTAATGAGAACATTTAAAACCATAATACTCTATTGTTTCATCATGATTTTAATGAGAACATTTAAAACCATAATACTCTATTGTTTCATCATGATTTTAATGAGAACATTTAAAACCATAATACTCTATTGTTTCATCATGATTTTAATGAGAACATTTAAAACCATAATACTCTATTGTTTCATCATGATTTTAATGAGAACATTTAAAACCATAATACTCTATTGTTTCATCATGATTTTAATGACAACATTTAAAACCATAATACTCTATTGTTTCATCATGATTTTAATGAGAACATTTAAAACCATAATACTCTATTGTTTCATCATGATTTTAATGAGAACATTTAAAACCATAATACTCTATTGTTTCATCATGATTTTAATGAGAACATTTAAAACCATAATACTCTATTGTTTCATCATGATTTTAATGAGAACATTTAAAACCATAATACTCTATTGTTTCATCATGATTTTAATGAGAACATTTAAAACCATAATACTCTATTGTTTCATCATGATTTTAATGAGAACATTTAAAACCATAATACTCTATTGTTTCATCATGATTTTAATGAGAACATTTAAAACCATAATACTCTATTGTTTCATCATGATTTTAATGAGAACATTTAAAACCATAATACTCTATTGTTTCATCATGATTTTAATGAGAACATTTAAAACCATAATACTCTATTGTTTCATCATGATTTTAATGAGAACATTTAAAACCATAATACTCTATTGTTTCATCATGATTTTAATGAGAACATTTAAAACCATAATACTCTATTGTTTCATCATGATTTTAATGAGAACATTTAAAACCATAATACTCTATTGTTTCATCATGATTTTAATGAGAACATTTAAAACCATAATACTCTATTGTTTCATCATGATTTTAATGAGAACATTTAAAACCATAATACTCTATTGTTTCATCATGATTTTAATGAGAACATTTAAAACCATAATACTCTATTGTTTCATCATGATTTTAGTGACAACATTTAACACCATAATACTCTATTCTTTCATCATGATTTTAATGAGAACATTTAAAACCATAATACTCTATTGTTTCATCATGATTTTAGTGACAACATTTAAAACCATAATACTCTGTTGTTTCATCATGATTTTAATGAGAACATTTAAAACCATAATATTCTATTGTTTCATCATGATTTTAGTGAGAACATTTAAAACCATAATACTCTAGTTTCATCATGATTTTAATGACAACATTTAAAACCATAATACTCTATTGTTTTGTCATGATTTTAATGAGAACATTTAAAACCATAATACTCTATTGTTTCATCATGATTTTAATGAGAACATTTAACACCATAATACACTAGTTTCATCATGATTTTAATGACAACATTTAAAACCATAATACTCTATTGTTTTATCATGGTTAGAATGAGAACATTTAATACCATAGTACTTTATTGTTTCATCATGATTTTAATAACAATATTTAAAACCATAATACTCTATTGTTTTATCATGATTTTAGTGACAACATTTTGGGCCTGGCATGGCCAAGGGCGTAAGGCGTGCGACTCGTAATGCGAGGATCGCGGGTTCGCGCCCGCGTCGCGCTAAACATGCTCGCCCTCCCAGCCGTGGGGGTGTATAATGTGACGGTCAATCCCACTATTCCTTGGTAAAAGAGTAGCCCAAGAGTTGGCGGTGGGTGGTGATGACTAGCTGCCCTTCCCTCTAGTCTTACACTGCTAAATTAGGGACGGCTAGCACAGATAGCTCTCGTGTAGCTTTGTGCGAAATTCCAAAACAAACAAACAAAAGACAACATTTAAAACCATAATATTCTATTATTTCATTATGATTATTATGAGAACATTTAAAACCATAATACTCTATTGTTTCATCATGATGTTAATGACAACATTTAAAACCATAATACTTTATTGTTTCATCATGATTTTAATGACAACATTTAAAACCATAATACTCTATTGTTTCATCATGATTTTAATGACAACATTTAAAACCATAATACTCTATTGTTTCATCATGATTTTAATGACAACATTTAAAACCATAATACTCTATTGTTTCATCATGATTTTAATGAGAACATTTAAAACCATAATACTCTATTGTTTCATCATGATTTTAATGAGAACATTTAAAACCATAATACTCTATTGTTTCATCATGATTTTAATGAGAACATTTAAAACCATAATACTCTATTGTTTCATCATGATTTTAATGAGAACATTTAAAACCATAATACTCTATTGTTTCATCATGATTTTAATGAGAACATTTAAAACCATAATACTCTATTGTTTCATCATGATTTTAATGAGAACATTTAAAACCATAATACTCTATTGTTTCATCATGATTTTAATGAGAACATTTAAAACCATAATACTCTATTGTTTCATCATGATTTTAATGAGAACATTTAAAACCATAATACTCTATTGTTTCATCATGATTTTAATGACAACATTTAAAACCATAATACTCTATTGTTTCATCATGATTTTAATGAGAACATTTAAAACCATAATACTCTATTGTTTCATCATGATTTTAATGAGAACATTTAAAACCATAATACTCTATTGTTTCATCATGATTTTAATGAGAACATTTAAAACCATAATACTCTATTGTTTCATCATGATTTTAATGAGAACATTTAAAACCATAATACTCTATTGTTTCATCATGATTTTAATGAGAACATTTAAAACCATAATACTCTATTGTTTCATCATGATTTTAATGAGAACATTTAAAACCATAATACTCTATTGTTTCATCATGATTTTAATGACAACATTTAAAACCATAATACTCTATTGTTTCATCATGATTTTAATGAGAACATTTAAAACCATAATACTCTATTGTTTCATCATGATTTTAATGACAACATTTAAAACCATAATACTCTATTGTTTCATCATGATTTTAATGAGAACATTTAAAACCATAATACTCTATTGTTTCATCATGATTTTAATGAGAACATTTAAAACCATAATACTCTATTGTTTCATCATGATTTTAATGACAACATTTAAAACCATAATACTCTATTGTTTCATCATGATTTTAATGAGAACATTTAAAACCATAATACTCTATTGTTTCATCATGATTTTAATGAGAACATTTAAAACCATAATACTCTATTGTTTCATCATGATTTTAATGAGAACATTTAAAACCATAATACTCTATTGTTTCATCATGATTTTAATGACAACATTTAAAACCATAATACTCTATTTTTTCATCATGATTTTAATGAGAACATTTAAAACCATAATACTCTATTGTTTCATCATGATTTTAATGAGAACATTTAAAACCATAATACTCTATTGTTTCATCATGATTTTAATGAGAACATTTAAAACCATAATACTCTATTGTTTCATCATGATTTTAGAGAACATTTAAAACCATAATACTCTATTGTTTCATCATGATTTTAATGACAACATTTAAAACCATAATACTCTATTGTTTCATCATGATTTTAATGAGAACATTTAAAACCATAATACTCTATTGTTTCATCATGATTTTAATGAGAACATTTAAAACCATAATACTCTATTGTTTCATCATGATTTTAATGACAACATTTAAAACCATAATACTCTATTGTTTCATCATGATTTTAATGACATTTAAAACCATAATACTCTATTGTTTCATCATGATTTTAATGAGAACATTTAAAACCATAATACTCTATTGTTTTATCATGATTTTAATGACAACATTTAAAACCATAATACTCTATTGTTTCATCATGATTTTAATGACAACATTTAAAACCATAATACTCTCTTGTTTCATCATAAATTTAATGAGCATATTTGAAACCATAATACTTTATTGTTTCATCATGATTTTAGTGACAACATTTAAAACCATAATACTCTATTGTTTCATCATGATTTTAATGAGAACATTTAAAACCATAATACTCTATTGTTTCATCATGATTTTAATGAGAACATTTAAAACCATAATACTCTATTGTTTCATCATGATTTTAATGACAACATTTAAAACCATAATACTCTATTGTTTCATCATGATTTTAATGAGAACATTTAAAACCATAATACTCTATTGTTTCATCATGATTTTATGACATTTAAAGTCATAATACTCTATTGTTTCATCATGATTTTAATGAGAACATTTAAAACCATAATACTCTATTTTTTCATCATGATTTTAATGAGAACATTTAAAACCATAATACTCTATTGTTTCATCATGATTTTAGTGACAACATTTAAAACCATAATACTCTATTGTTTCATCATGATTTTAATGACAACATTTAAAACCATAATACTCTATTGTTTCATCATGATTTTAATGAGAACATTTAAAACCATAATACTCTATTGTTTCATCATGATTTTAATGAGAACATTTAAAACCATAATACTCTATTGTTTCATCATGATTTTAATGAGAACATTTAAAACCATAATACTCTATTGTTTCATCATGATTTTAATGAGAACATTTAAAACCATAATACTCTATTGTTTCATCATGATTTTAATGAGAACATTTAAAACCATAATACTCTATTGTTTCATCATGATTTTAATGACAACATTTAAAACCATAATACTCTATTGTTTCATCATGATTTTAATGAGAACATTTAAAACCATAATACTCTATTGTTTCATCATGATTTTAGTGACAACATTTAAAACCATAATACTCTATTGTTTCATCATGATTTTAGTGACAACATTTAATACCATAGTACTTTATTGTTTCATCGTGATTTTAATGAGAACATTTAAAACCATAATACTCTATTGTTTCATCATGATTTTAGTGACAACATTTAAAACCATAATACTATATTTTTTCTTCATGATTTTAATGAGAACATTTAAAACCATAATACTCTATTGTTTCATTATGATTTTAATGAGAACATTTAAAACCATAATACTCTATTGTTTCATCGTGATTTTAATGAGAACATTTAAAACCATAATACTCTATTGTTTCATCATGATTTTAATGAGAACATTTAAAACCATAATACTCTATTGTTTCATCATGATTTTAATGAGAACATTTAAAACCATAATACTCTATTGTTTCATCATGATTTTAATGAGAACATTTAAAACCATAATACTCTATTGTTTCATCATGATTTTAATGACAACATTTAAAACCATAATACTCTATTGTTTCATCATGATTTTAATGAGAACATTTAAAACCATAATACTCTATTGTTTCATCATGATTTTAATGAGAACATTTAAAACCATAATACTCTATTGTTTCATCATGATTTTAATGAGAACATTTAAAACCATAATACTCTATTGTTTCATCATGATTTTAATGAGAACATTTAAAACCATAATACTCTATTGTTTCATCATGATTTTAATGACAACATTTAAAACCATAATACTCTATTGTTTCATCATGATTTTAATGAGAACATTTAAAACCATAATACTCTATTCATGATTTTAATGAGAACATTTAAAACCAATACTTTATTGTTTCATCATGATTTTAATGACATTTAAAACCATAATACTCTATTGTTTCATCATGATTTTAATGAGAACATTTAAAACCATAATACTCTATTGTTTCATCATGATTTTAATGAGAACATTTAAAACCATAATACTCTATTGTTTCATCATGATTTTAATGAGAACATTTAAAACCATAATACTCTTGTTTCATCATGATTTTAATGACAACATTTAAAACCATAATACTCTATTGTTTCATCATGATTTTAATGAGAACATTTAAAACCATAATACTCTATTGTTTCATCATGATTTTAATGAGAACATTTAAAACCATAATACTCTATTGTTTCATCATGATTTTAATGACAACATTTAAAACCATAATATATTGTTTCATCATGATTTTAGTGACATTTAAAACCATAATACTCTATTGTTTCATCATGATTTTAATGAGAACATTTAAAACCATAATACTCTATTGTTTTAATGACATTTAAAACCATGATTTTTTAATGACAACATTTAAAACCATAATACTCTATTGTTTCATCATGATTTTAATGAGAACATTTAAAACCATAATACTCTATTGTTTCATCATGATTTTAATGAGAACATTTAAAACCATAATACTCTATTGTTTCATCATGATTTTAATGAGAACATTTAAAACCATAATACTCTATTGTTTCATCATGATTTTAGTGACAACATTTAAAACCATAATACTCTATTGTTTCATCATGATTTTAATGAGAACATTTAAAACCATAATACTCTATTGTTTCATCATGATTTTAATGAGAACATTTAAAACCATAATACTCTATTGTTTTATCATGATTTTAGTGACAACATTTAAAACCATAATACTCTATTGTTTCATTATGATTTTAATGAGAACATTTAAAACCATAATACTCTATTGTTTCATCGTGATTTTAATGAGAACATTTAAAACCATAATACTCTATTGTTTCATCATGATTTTAATGAGAACATTTAAAACCATAATACTCTATTGTTTCATCATGATTTTAATGAGAACATTTAAAACCATAATACTCTATTGTTTCATCATGATTTTAATGACAACATTTAAAACCATAATACTCTATTTTTTCATCATGATTTTAATGAGAACATTTAAAACCATAATACTTTATTGTTTCATCATGATTTTAATGAGAACATTTAAAACCATAATACTCTATTGTTTCATCATGATTTTAATGAGAACATTTAAAACCATAATACTCTATTGTTTCATCATGATTTTAATGAGAACATTTAAAACCATAATACTCTATTCTTTTATGATGATTTTAATGAGAACATTTAAAACCATAATACTCTATTGTTTCATCATGATTTTAATGAGAACATTTAAAACCATAATACTCTAGTTTTCATCATGATTTTAATGACAACATTTAAAACCATAATACTCTATTGTTTCATCATGATTTTAATGAGAACATTTAAAACCATAATACTCTATTGTTTCATCATGATTTTAGTGACAACATTTAAAACCATAATACTCTATTGTTTCATCATGATTTTAGTGACAACATTTAAAACCATAATACTCTATTGTTTCATCATGATTTTAATGAGAACATTTAAAACCATAATACTCTATTGTTTCATCATGATTTTAATGACAACATTTAAAACCATAATACTCTATTGTTTCATCATGATTTTAATGAGAACATTTAAAACCATAATACTCTATTGTTTCATCATGATTTTAATGAGAACATTTAAAACCATAATACTCTATTGTTTCATCATGATTTTAATGAGAACATTTAAAACCATAATACTCTATTGTTTCATCATGATTTTAATGAGAACATTTAAAACCATAATACTCTATTGTTTCATCGTCATTTTAATGAGAACATTTAAAACCATAATACTCTATTCTTTCATCATGATTTTAATGAGAACATATAAAACCATAATACTCTATTGTTTCATCATGATTTTAATGACAACATTTAAAACCATAATACTCTATTGTTTCATCATGATTTTAATGAGAACATTTAAAACCATAATACTCTATTGTTTCATCATGATTTTAATGAGAACATTTAAAACCATAATACTCTATTGTTTCATCATGATTTTAATGAGAACATTTAAAACCATAATACTCTATTGTTTCATCATGATTTTAGTGACAACATTTAACACCATAATACTCTATTCTTTCATCATGATTTTAATGAGAACATTTAAAACCATAATACTCTATTGTTTCATCATGATTTTAGTGACAACATTTAAAACCATAATACTCTGTTGTTTCATCATGATTTTAATGAGAACATTTAAAACCATAATATTCTATTGTTTCATCATGATTTTAGTGAGAACATTTAAAACCATAATACTCTAGTTTCATCATGATTTTAATGACAACATTTAAAACCATAATACTCTATTGTTTTGTCATGATTTTAATGAGAACATTTAAAACCATAATACTCTATTGTTTCATCATGATTTTAATGAGAACATTTAACACCATAATACACTAGTTTCATCATGATTTTAATGACAACATTTAAAACCATAATACTCTATTGTTTTATCATGGTTAGAATGAGAACATTTAATACCATAGTACTTTATTGTTTCATCATGATTTTAATAACAATATTTAAAACCATAATACTCTATTGTTTTATCATGATTTTAGTGACAACATTTTGGGCCTGGCATGGCCAAGGGCGTAAGGCGTGCGACTCGTAATGCGAGGGTCGCGGGTTCGCGCCCGCGTCGCGCTAAACATGCTCGCCCTCCCAGCCGTAGGGGTGTATAATGTGACGGTCAATCCCACTATTCCTTGGTAAAAGAGTAGCCCAAGAGTTGGCGGTGGGTGGTGATGACTAGCTGCCCTTCCCTCTAGTCTTACACTGCTAAATTAGGGACGGCTAGCACAGATAGCTCTCGTGTAGCTTTGTGCGAAATTCCAAAACAAACAAACAAAAGACAACATTTAAAACCATAATATTCTATTATTTCATTATGATTATTATGAGAACATTTAAAACCATAATACTCTATTGTTTCATCATGATATTTTAGAGAACGTTTAAAACCATAATATTCTAGTTTCTTCATGATTTTAATGAGAACATTTAAAACCATAATACTCTATTGTTTCATCATGATTTTAATGAGAACATTTAAAACCATAATACTCTATTGTTTCATCATGATTTTAATGACAATTTTAAAACCATAAAACTATATTATTGTTTCATCATGATTTTAATGTGACATTTAAAACCATAATACTCTATTGTTTCATCATGATTTTAATTAGAACATTTAAAACCATAATACTCTATTGTTTCATCGTGATTTTAATGAGAACATTTAAAACCATAATACTCTATTGTTTCATCATGATTTTAATGAGAACATTTAAAACCATAATAATCTATTGTTTTATTATGATTTACTGACAACATTTAAAACCATAATACTCTATTGTTTCATCATGATTTTAATGACAACATTTAAAACCATAATACTCTATTGTTTCATCATGATTTTAATGAGCATATTTAAAACCATAATACTTTATTGTTTCATCATGATTTTAGTGACAACATCTAAAACCATAATACTCTATTGTTTCATCATGATTTTAATGAGAACATTTAAAACCATAATACTCTATTTGTTTCATCATGATTTTAATGAGAACATTTAAAACCATAATACTCTATTGTTTTATAATGATTTTAGTGACAACATTTAAAACCATAATACTCTATTATTTCATTATTATTTTAATTAGAACATTTAAAACCATAATACTCTATTGTTTCATCGTGATTTTAATGAGAACATTTAAAACCATAATACTCTATTGTTTCATCATGATTTTAATGAGAACATTTAAAACCATAATACTCTATTTTTTTCATCATGATTTTAATGAGAACATTTAAAACCATAATACTCTATTGTTTCATCATGATTTTAGTGACAACATTTAAAACCATAATACTCTATTTTTTCATCATGATGTTAATGACAACATTTAATACCATAGTACTTTATTGTTTCATCATGATTTTAGTGAGAACATTTAAAACCATAATACTCTGTTGTTTCATCATGATTTTAATGAGAACATTTAAAACCATAATACTCTCATGATTTTAATGAGAACATTTAAAACCATAATACTCTAGTTTCATCATGATTTTAATGAGAACATTTAAAACCATAATACTCTATTCTTTTATGATGATTTTAATGAGAACATTTAAAACCATAATACTCTAGTTTCTTCATGATTTTAATGACAACATTTAAAACCATAATAGTCTATTGTATCATCATGATTTTAATGAGAACATTTAAAACCATAATACTCTATTGTTTCATCATGATTTTAGTGACAACATTTAAAACCATAATACTCTATTGTTTCATCATGATTTTAGTGACAACATTTAAAACCATAATACTTTATTGTTTCATCATGATTTTAATGAGAACATTTAAAACCATAATACTCGATTGTTTCTTCATGATTTTAGTGACAACATTTAAAACCATAATACTCTATTGTTTCATCATGATTTTAATGAGAACATTTAAAACCATCATACTCTATTGTTTCATTATTATTTTAATTAGAACATTTAAAACCATAATACTCTATTGTTTCATCGTGATTTTAATGAGAACATTTAAAACCATAATACTCTATTGTTTCATCATGATTTTAATGAGAACATTTAAAACCATAATACTCTATTGTTTCATCATGATTTTAATGAGAACATTTAAAACCATAATACTCTATTGTTTCATCATGATTTTATGAGAACATGATTTTAATGAGAACATTTAAAACCATAATACTCTAGTTTCTTCATGATTTTAATGACAACATTTAAAACCATAATAGTCTATTGTATCATCATGATTTTAATGAGAACATTTAAAACCATAATACTCTATTGTTTCATCATGATTTTAATGAGAACATTTAAAACCATAATACTCTGTTGTTTCATCATGATTTTAGTGAGAACATTTAAAACCATAATACTCTATTGTTTCATCATGATTTTAATGAGAACATTTAAAACCATAATACTCTATTGTTTCATCATGATTTTAGTGACAACATTTAACACCATAATACTCTATTCTTTCATCATGATTTTAATGAGAACAGTTGAAACCATAATACTCTGTTGTTTCATCATGATTTTAGTGACAACATTTAAAACCATAATACTCTGTTGTTTCATCATGATTTTAATGAGAACATTTAAAACCATAATATTCTATTGTTTCATCATGATTTTAGTGAGAACATTTAAAACCATAATACTCTAGTTTCATCATGATTTTAATGACAACATTTAAAACCATAATACTCTATTGTTTTGTCATGATTTTAATGAGAACATTTAAAACCATAATACTCTATTGTTTCATCATGATTTTAATGAGAACATTTAACACCATAATACACTAGTTTCATCATGATTTTAATGACAACATTTAAAACCATAATACTCTATTGTTTTATCATGGTTAGAATGAGAACATTTAATACCATAGTACTTTATTGTTTCATCATGATTTTAATAACAATATTTAAAACCATAATACTCTATTGTTTTATCATGATTTTAGTGACAACATTTTGGGCCTGGCATGGCCAAGGGCGTAAGGCGTGCGACTCGTAATGCGAGGGTCGCGGGTTCGCGCCCGCGTCGCGCTAAACATGCTCGCCCTCCCAGCCGTAGGGGTGTATAATGTGACGGTCAATCCCACTATTCCTTGGTAAAAGAGTAGCCCAAGAGTTGGCGGTGGGTGGTGATGACTAGCTGCCCTTCCCTCTAGTCTTACACTGCTAAATTAGGGACGGCTAGCACAGATAGCTCTCGTGTAGCTTTGTGCGAAATTCCAAAACAAACAAACAAAAGACAACATTTAAAACCATAATATTCTATTATTTCATTATGATTATTATGAGAACATTTAAAACCATAATACTCTATTGTTTCATCATGATGTTAATGACAACATTTAATACCATAGTACTTTATTGTTTCATCATGATTTTAGTGACAACATTTAAAACCCTAATACTCTATTTTTTCTTCATGATGTTAATGACAACATTTAATACCATAGTACTTTATTGTTTCATCATGATTTTAATGATAATATTTAAAACCATAATACTCTATTATTTTATCATGATTTTAGTGACAACATTTAAAACCATAATGCTCTATTGTTTCATCATGATTTTAATGAGAACATTTAAAACCATAATACTCTATTGTTTCATCATGATTTTAATGACAACATTTAAAACCATAATACTCTATTTTTTCATTATGATGTTAATGAGAACATTTAATACCATAGTACTTTATTGTTTCATCATGATTTTAGTGAGAACATTTAAAACCATAATACTCTGTTGTTTCATCATGATTTTAATGAGAACATTTAAAACCATAATACTCTAGTTTCATCATGATTTTAATGACAACATTTAAAACCATAATACTCTATTGTTTTATCATGGTTTTAATGAGAACATTTAAAACCATAATACCTTATTGTTTCATCATGATTTTAATGACAATATTTAAAACCATAATACTCTATTGTTTTATCATGATTTTGTGATAACATTTAAAACCATAATATTCTATTCTTTCATTATGATTTTAATTAGAACATTTAAAACCATAATACTCTATTGTTTCATCGTGATTTTAATGAGAACATTTAAAACCATAATACTCTATTGTTTAATCATGATTTTAATGAGAACATTTAAAACCATAATACTCTATTGTTTCATCATGATTTTAATGAGAACATTTAAAACCATAATACTCTATTGTTTCATCATGATTTTAATGAGAACATTTAAAACCATAATACTCTGTTGTTTCATCATGATTTTAATGAGAACATTTAAAACCATAATACTCTATTGTTTCATCATGATTTTAATGACAATATTTAAAATCATAGAACTATATTGGTTCATCATGATTTTAGTGACATTTAAAACAATTATACTTTATTGTTTCATCATGATTTTAATGAGAACATTTAAAACCATAATACTCTATTGTTTGATCATGATTTTAAAGACAACATTTAAAACCATAATACTCTATTGTTTCATCATGATATTAATGACAACATTTGAAACTGTAATACTTTCTTGTTTCATCATAAATTTAATGAGCATATTTGAAACCATAATACTTTATTGTTTCATCATGATTTTAGTGACAACATATAAAACCATAATACTCTATTGTTTCATCATGATTTTAATGAGAACATTTAAAACCATAATACTCTATTGTTTTATAATGATTTTAGTGAGAACATTTAAAACCATTATACTCTATTGTTTCATCATGATTTTAGTGACAACATTTAAAACCATAATACTCTATTGTTTCATCATTATTTAAATGCGAACATTTAAAACCATAATACTCTATTCTTTCATCATGATTTTAATGAGAACATTTAAAACCATAATACTCTATTGTTTCATTAGATTTTAGTGACATTTAAAGTCATAATACTCTATTGTTTCATCATGATTTTAATGAGAACATTTAAAACCATAATACTCTATTCTTTCATCATGATTTTAGTGAGAACATTTAAAACCATAATACTCTATTGTTTCATCATGATTTTAATGAGAACATTTAAAACCATAATACTCTATTGTTTCATCATGATTTTAGTGAGAACATTTAAAACCATAATACTCTATTCTTTCATCATGATTTTAATGAGAACATTTAAAACCATAATACTCTATTGTTTCATCATGATTTTAGTGACAACATTTAAAACCATAATACTCTGTTGTTTCATCATGATTTTAATGAGAACATTTAAAACCATAATACTCTATTGATTTTAGTGAGAACATTTAAAACCATAATACTCTAGTTTCATCATGATTTTAATGACAACATTTAAAACCATAATACTCTATTGTTTCATCATGATTTTAATGACAACATTTAAAACCATAATACTCTATTGTTTTATCATGGTTAGAATGAGAACATTTAATACCATAGTACTTTATTGTTTCATCATGATTTTAATAACAATATTTAAAACCATAATACTCTATTGTTTTATCATGATTTTAGTGACAACATTTTGGGCCTGGCATGGCCAAGCGCGTAAGGCGTGCGACTCGTAATGCGAGGGTCGCGGGTTCGCGCCCGCGTCGCACTAAACATGCTCGCCCTCCCAGCCGTGGGGGTGTATAATGTGACGGTGAATCCCACTATTCGTTGGTAAAAGAGTGTCCCAAGAGTTGGCGGTGGGTGGTGATGACTAGCTGCCTTCCCTCTAGTCTTACACTGCTAAATTAGGGACGGCTAGCACAGATAGCCCTCGTGTAGCTTTGTGCGAAATTCCAAAACAAACAAACAAAAGACAACATTTAAAACCATAATATTCTATTATTTCATTATGATTATTATGAGAACATTTAAAACCATAATACTCTATTGTTTCATCATGATGTTAATGACAACATTTAATACCATAGTACTTTATTGTTTCATCATGATTTTAGTGACAACATTTAAAACCCTAATACTCTATTTTTTCTTCATGATGTTAATGACAACATTTAATACCATAGTACTTTATTGTTTCATCATGATTTTAATGATAACATTTATAACCATAATACTCTATTATTTTATCATGATTTTAGTGACAACATTTAAAACCATAATACTCTATTGTTTCATTATGATTTTAATTAGAACATTTAAAACCATAATACTCTATTGTTTCATCATGATTTTAATGAGAACATTTAAAACCATAATACTCTATTGTTTCATCATGATTTTAATGAGAACATTTAAAACCATAATACTCTATTGTTTCATCATGATTTTAATGACATTTAAAACCATAATACTCTATTGTTTCATCATGATTTTAATGAGAACATTTAAAACCATAATACTCTATTGTTTCATCATGATTTTAATGACAACATTTAAAACCATAATACTCTATTTGTTTCATCATGATTTTAATGAGAATATTTAAAACCATAATACTTTATTGTTTCATCATGATTTTAATGACAACATTTAAAACCATAATACTCTATTGTTTCATCATGATTTTAATGAGAACATTTAAAACCATAATACTCTATTGTTTCATCATGATTTTAATGATAACATTTAAAACCATAATACTCTATTGTTTCATCATGATTTTAATGAGAACATTTAAAACCATAATACTCTATTCTTTTATGATGATTTTAATGAGAACATTTAAAACCATAATACTCTATTTTTTCATCATGATTTTAATGACAACATTTAAAACCATAATACTTTATTGTTTCATCATGATTTTAATGAGAACATTTAAAACCATAATACTCTATTGTTTCATCATGATTTTAATGAGAACATTTAAAACCATAATACTCTAGTTTCATCATGATTTTAATGACAACATTTAAAACCATAATACTCTATTGTTTTATCATGATTTTAATGAGAACATTTAAAACCATAATACTTTATTGTTTCATCATGATTTTAATGACAATATTTAAAACCATAATACTCTATTGTTTTATCATGATTTTAGTGACAACATTTAAAACCATAATACTCTATTGTTTCATCATGATTTTAATGAGAATATTTAAAACCATAATACTCTATTGTTTCATCATGATTTTAATGAGAACATTTAAAACCATAATACTCTATTGTTTCATCATGATTTTAGTGAGAACATTTAAAACCATAATACTCTATTGTTTCATCATGATTTTAATGAGAACATTTAAAACCATAATACTCTATTGTTTTATCATGATTTTAATGAGAACATTTAAAACCATAATACTCTATTGTTTCATCATGATTTTAATGAGAACATTTAAAACCATAATACTCTATTGTTTCATCATGATTTTAATGACAACATTTAAAACCATAATACTCTATTGTTTCATCATGATTTTAATGACAACATTTAAAACCATAATACTCTATTGTTTCATCATGATTTTAATGAGAACATTTAAAACCATAATACTCTATTGTTTCATCATGATTTTAGTGACAACATTTAAAACCATAATACTCTATTGTTTCATCATGATTTTAATGAGAACATTTAAAACCATAATACTCTATTGTTTCATCATGATTTTAATGAGAACATTTAAAACCATAATACTCTATTGTTTCATCATGATTTTAATGACAACATTTAAAACCATAATACTCTATTGTTTCATCATGATTTTAATGACAACATTTAAAACCATAATACTTTATTGTTTCATCATGATTTTAATGAGAACATTTAAAACCATAATACTCTATTGTTTCATCATGATTTTAGTGACAACATTTAAAACCATAATACTCTATTGTTTCATCATGATTTTAAGACAACATTTAAAACCATAATACTTTATTGTTTCATCATGATTTTAGTGACATTTAAAACCATAATACTCTATTGTTTCATCATGATTTTAATGAGAACATTTAAAACCATAATACTCTATTCTTTCATCATGATTTTAGTGAGAACATTTAAAACCATAATACTCTATTGTTTCATCATGATTTTAATGAGAACATTTAAAACCATAATACTCTATTGTTTCATCATGATTTTAGTGACAACACTTAACACCATAATACTCTATTCTTTCATCATGATTTTAATGAGAACAGTTGAAACCATAATACTCTGTTGTTTCATCATGATTTTAGTGACAACATTTAAAACCATAATACTCTGTTGTTTCATCATGATTTTAATGAGAACATTTAAAACCATAATACTCTATTTTTTCATCATGATTTTAGTGAGAACATTTAAAACCATAATACTCTAGTTTCATCATCATTTTAATGAGAACATTTAACACCATAATACACTAGTTTCATCATGATTTTAATGACAACATTTAAAACCATAATGCTCTATTGTTTTATCTTGGTTAGAATGAGAACATTTAATACCATAGTACTTTATTGTTTCATCATGATTTTAATAACAATATTTAAAACCATAATACTCTATTGTTTTATCATGATTTTAGTGACAACATTTTGGGCCTGGCATGGCCAAGCGCGTAAGGCGTGCGACTCGTAATGGGAGGGTCGCGGGTTCGCGCCCGCGTCGCACTAAACATGCTCGCCCTCCCAGCCGTGGGGGTGTATAATGTGACGGTGAATCCCACTATTCGTTGGTAAAAGAGTGTCCCAAGAGTTGGCGGTGGGTGGTGATGACTAGCTGTCTTCCCTCTAGTCTTACACTGCTAAATTAGGGACGGCTAGCACAGATAGCCCTCGTGTAGCTTTGTGGGAAATTCCAAAACAAACAAACAAAAGACAACATTTAAAACCATAATATTCTATTATTTCATTATGATTATTATGAGAACATTTAAAACCATAATACTCTATTGTTTCATCATGATGTTAATGACAACATTTAATACCATAGTACTTTATTGTTTCATCATGATTTTAGTGACAACATTTAAAACCCTAATACTCTATTTTTTCTTCATGATGTTAATGACAACATTTAATACCATAGTACTTTATTGTTTCATCATGATTTTAATGATAACATTTATAACCATAATACTCTATTATTTTATCATGATTTTAGTGACAACATTTAAAACCATAATACTCTATTGTTTCATTATGATTTTAATTAGAACATTTAAAACCATAATACTTTATTGTTTCATCGTGATTTTAATGAGAGCATTTAAAACAATTATACTCTATTGTTTTATCATGATTTTAATGAGAACATTTAAAACCATAGTAATCTATTGTTTTATTATGATTTACTGACATTTAAAACCATAATACTCTATTGTTTGATCATGATTTTAAAGACAACATTTAAAACCATATTACTCTATTGTTTCATCATGATTTTAATGACAGCATTTGAAACTGTAATACTCTATTGTTTCATCATAATTTTAATGAGCATATTTAAAACCATAATACTTTATTG
This sequence comes from Tachypleus tridentatus, assembly GCF_004210375.1. NCBI lineage: Eukaryota > Metazoa > Arthropoda > Merostomata > Xiphosura > Limulidae > Tachypleus > Tachypleus tridentatus. The sequence goes on along the minus strand of NC_134826.1, from coordinate 8,436,705 downwards.
TTTCATCATGATTTTAGTGACAACATCTAAAACCATAATACTCTATTGTTTCATCATGATTTTAATGAGAACATTTAAAACCATAATACTCTATTTGTTTCATCATGATTTTAATGAGAACATTTAAAACCATAATACTCTATTAATTTCATTATTATTTTAATTAGAACATTTAAAACCATAATACTCTATTGTTTCATCATGATTTTAATGAGAACATATAAAACCATAATACTCTATTTTTTCATCATGATGTTAATGACAACATTTAATACCATAGTACTTTATTGTTTCATCATGATTTTAGTGAGAACATTTAAAACCATAATACTCTATTGTTTCATCATGATTTTAATGAGAACATTTAAAACCATAATACTCTATTGTTTCATTATTATTTTAATTAGAACATTTAAAACCATAATACTCTATTGTTTCATCGTGATTTTAATGAGAACATTTAAAACCATAATACTCTATTTTTTCATCATGATTTTAATGACAACATTTAAAACCATAGTACTTTATTGTTTCATCATGATTTTAGTGAGAACATTTAAAACCATAATACTCTGTTGTTTCATCATGATTTTAATGAGAACATTTAACACCATGATACTCTAGTTTCATCATGATTTTAATGACAACATTTAAAACCATAATACTCTATTGTTTTATCATGGTTAAAATGAGAACATTTAAAACATAGTACTTTATGGTTTCATCATGATTTTAATGACAATATTTAAAACCATAATACTCTGTTGTTTTATCATGATTTTAGTGACAACATTTAAAACCATAATACTCTATTTGTTTCATCATGATTTTAATGAGAATATTTAAAACCATAATACTCTATTGTTTCATCATGATTTTAATGAGAACATTTAAAACCATAATACTCTATTGTTTCATCATGATTTTAGTGAGAACATTTAAAACCATAATACTCTATTGTTTCACCATGATTTTAATGAGAACATTTAAAACCATAATACTCTATTCTTTTATGATGATTTTAATGAGAACATTTAAAACCATAATACTCTATTGTTTCATCATGATTTTAATGAGAACATTTAAAACCATAATACTCTATTGTTTCATCATGATTTTAATGACAACATTTAAAACATAATACTCTATTGTTTGATCATGATTTTAGTGACAACATTTAAAACCATAATACTCTATTGTTTCATCATGATTTTAATGAGAACATTTAAAACCATAATACTCGATTGTTTCTTCATGATTTTAGTGACAACATTTAAAACCATAATACTCTATTGTTTCATCATGATTTTAGTGAGAACATTTGAAACCATAATACTCTATTGTTTTATCATGGTTTTAATGAGAACATTTAAAACCATAATACTCTATTGTTTCATCATGATTTTAGTGACAACATTGAAAACATAATACTCTATTGTTTGATCATGATTTTAGTGACAACATTTAAAACCATAATACTTTATTGTTTCATCATGATTTTAATGAGAACATTTAAAACCATAATACTCGATTGTTTCATCATGATTTTAGTGACAACTTTTAAAACCATAATACTCTATTGTTTCATCATGATGTTTAAGACAACATTTAAAACCATAATACTTTATTGTTTCATCATGATTTTAGTGACATTTAAAACCATACTTATCTATTGTTTGATCATGATTTTAATGAGAACATTTAAAACCATAATACTCTATTGTTTTATCATGATTTTAATAAGAACATTTAAAAAGATAATACTCTATTGTTTCACAATGGTAATTTTTAATTGTTTTGCATCATTTAACTTGATGATTTTTTTAGTTATACAACTTTTAGTTTATTTATTATTCATGTAGCATTGTTCTTCACAACAACAAAAAATATTCTATTAGAAAGTAGGACATTTAAGACGTGTTATTGTTGTTACTACAAGTTATTTATTTACTTTATTCATATTTGTCATTCTTTTTCTGACATAAAAACCAGCTGGTTTGATGTACTTTGCTTTATTCTTTTGAGCTGATGTTGCAATTATTATGAGATGGTTGAAGCTACCCAAGTTTCTGTCCTTGTTTTTTTATTGTTGTAGTTTATGCTAAGTTCAATTTTGAAAAATTCACTTAACAGTGAAAAAAAATTACATTTTATTTTTAAAAACATTAACTTGATGGAAGAGTCTGTATCATTGCACCTGGACTTGAAGTTTTTCAGTTTGTTTTACATTGTTGTAAGACTTGTTTTGAAAACAGCTGTCTTGAATTAGTTTTTCTTTTATTAAGAGTTAGTATATTGCTTATGGTGTTAGATTACCTAAGGCTGTTGTAAAGCTAAACACTGACCAGAAGTCAATATTCTGATAATTGCAGTTGTTTCTAGTAGGTGAATAATATTATACCTAGTAGCATTCGTAGTATGAACACATGAACTGAAAATAAACTGACTACTACAGATAAGTTTTGTGGTATTACAAACACAAAATTAATTTGTAGAATGTGAACTATTCAAAATTAAATGAAAAAACTCCACCCTAAATTTTCTTTTACAAAAAGTGCAGAATAAAATGTGTTTAATGTTTTAAAGATAATATTATTAAGGTAATTTTTGTGGAAGGTTACTTTTAATTAGATTTTAGTAACACATTTATTTTTTCATTTTTAAACTACTATGCCTTTATTGACGTGAACCTTTCTTGTCAAAAGTTAAGGAATATTCTCAAATCTTAAAATAGTACAAATTATTTTCATAAAAGTCCCTGATATTGTTGCTGGTATTTTAAGTACAATAAAAAAAAGGAACATTACCTCAGCTGTAGTACATATTATAATCATAATTTTAATTTTATATAATAAATAATTGTTTCCTCGAAGATTACTTTTTTAATATGAAAATTACTGAGTGCAGATAAGAGTTTAATACTATTGACCTAATGTTTCAATAAAAGTGTGCTCGCACTGATTCGTTAGTAATTCTTTTCCTCTTTAATCATAAGAAGCAGAAACAAATGCTTAAAGAAAAGGAAGGAGGCACAATCGTACATCAGAACAACAAGCAAGAAAACTTGTGTTTTACTGAGAAACTTATAACAAATGTAGATAAGGAAGCAGAAAAACAGTCACTTGTGAAAGGTTTGTATATATGTTTGTTTAAATGTAAGATAAATAGCTAATATTGTATCTTGATATTACATTAAACTGGAAATGTTCATAGTTTTTATATAACTTCTGTATTTAGAAAGAGTGTTGTCTGTTATGAGAGAACTATTTTTTTTCAAGCATAACACTGTATTTAACTTCCATTAAAATGTCATATCTGTTACTGTGTTACCAACATATTTTACAAGGTATGCTTTTATGATATACCCCTCTTTTATTTTATGTCTATGAATTATAAAATACATGTTTTAATAGACTATACACCTGTTGCTTATGTGACATAAAAAACCAGAAGAATAGAATATTTTAAAAATTGACAAACACTTTGTGTAATATCATGTATTAATATCTATTAATATTTGTTGAGTTCTAGGAACTGTTTAACATATATATTACTGGATTGTTGTTTTGTTGTGTTCTAGAAACTGTTTTCAATGATGGTATTCAAACCTGTGATCCAGCAAGTGCATTGTTTTCACCTGTGTATCATCTCTTGCAAGGTACAGCATTTTAATTTTTGGCAAATAAATGATCGATAATTTTGTAATTTATGGTGAAACACTGACATTAATCGTGACAACAACTTTGCACACACTGACTTGAAGACAAGAGGAAACGTTGTCCTCCACACTTGTGTTTCCACAACAGGCTTTTCATTCTACAAAGTTTCTTCATGAATACTCTGCATAAACAATTTATGAAAGAATACTGACATTTGTAGTTTTTTATATTGCACTAAATATATTCTCAAATATGTATAATGTTAAAAAAAATCTAGCATGTATTTCATCAATGTCATAGTTGTATCTTATAATGTATTTCATCAATGTCATAATTGTGTCTTATAATGTATTTCATCAATGTCAACCATAGTTGTGTCTTATAATGTATTTCATCAATGTCAATCATAATTGTATCTTATAATGTATTTCATCAGAACCTTACACATCTTCTAAATATTTATTAGTAAAGTTTCATGCATTAAAAATTATTTTATTTTAAATTGAACTTAAACCAAATTATATTCATTAAAAACCAGAATTTAGAATTATTAAAAGCACATACACAGAAGTTGCTGTGTAAATTGATATTAGTTCTATGTTAGTGCAGTGTTGTTTGTTAAATATACAGATGTATCTTCATTGGTTGCTTCCTGAAATAAAAGTAAACAAACTTGACAGAAATTTTTTTTTCAACTGTACATATTTCAGACTGTGAGGGGAACTTGGAGAAGCCCAACATTACGCCATTAGAAGCAGCAACAATATCTATTGATGTGCAGGGGGTATCAGGTAGATCCCCAAATTCAGCTGGTATGTATCCTTTTTTTTATCTGCAGTTTTCAGGTTCAATTTTTCTTATAACATTCTAAATTCAAAGTTATTCTTTGTTTTTCAACTGTTTTAAGGAACGTCAAAATAAATAAAATATTTTGAAGCTTATGTTTATGTAATACTTCATTATTATGTAATACTTATGTTCATGTAATACTTATGTTCATGTAATACTTATGTTTATGTAATACTTATGTTCATGTAATACTTATGTTCATGTAATACTTATGTTTATGTAATACTTATGTTCATGTAATACTTATGTTCATGTAATACTTATGTTTGTGTAATACTTATGTTCATGTAATAGTTATGTTTATGTAATACTTCATTATTATGTTATACTTATGTTCATGTAATACTTATGTTCGTGTAATACTTATGTTCATGTAATACTTATGTTCGTGTAATACTTATGTTCATGTAATACTTCATTATTATAAACATCAATGAGAATACTTACAGAATAAGATATTTTAAAAGTTATTCTTGTTGGTGTCATAATCTATATTAAACTGATTTGTACTGGATTAACACATCCTAGTCTGTTGGATTAACTGTACCTTTGTCTGTATTGGATTAACCACATCCTAGTCTATTGGATTAACTGTACCTTTGTCTGCATTGGATTAACCACATCCTAGTCTATTGGATTAACTGTATCTTTGTCTGCATTGGATTAACCACATCCTAGTCTATTGGATTAACTGTATCTTTGTCAGTATTGGATTAACCACATCCTAGTCTACTGGATTAACTGTACCTTTGTCTGCATTGGATTAACCACATCCTAGTCTGTTGGATTAACTGTACCTTTGTCTGCATTGGATTAACCACATCCTAGTCTGTTGGATTAACTGTACCTTTGTCTGCACTGGATTAACCACATCCTAGTGTATTGAATTAACTGTACCTTTGTCTGCATTGGATTAACCACATCCTAGTGTATTGGATTAACTGTACCTTTGTCTGTATTGGATTAACCACATCCTAGTCTGTTGGATTAACTGTGCCTTTGTTTGCATTGGATTAACCACATCCTAGCGTATTGGATTAACTGTATCTTTGTCTGTATTGGATTAACTGTACCTTTGTCTGCATTGGATTAACCACATCCTAGTGTATTGGATTAACCGTACCTTTGTCTGTATTGGATTAACCACATCCTAGTCTATTGGATTAACTGTACCTTTGTCTGCATTGGATTAAACACATCCTAGTGTATTGGATTAACTGTATCTTTGTCTGTATTGGATTAACTGTACCTTTGTCTGTATTGGATTAACCACATCCTAGTCTATTGGATTAACTGTATCTTTGTCTGTATTGGATTAACCACATCCTAGTCTATTGGATTAACTGTATCTTTGTCTGTATTGGATTAACCACATCCTAGTCTATTGGATTAACTGTACCTTTGTCTGCATTGGATTAATCCACATATCCTAACCTGTAATGGATTAACCACGTTCTAGTCATTATTGGATTAACCATACATGTATCTGTCTAGGATGAACCATGCTGTTGTCTTTAATGGATTAGTCACGTCCTAGTCTGCATTGGATAAACCACACCTTAGTCTGTACTGGAATAACCACACCCTAATCTATATTAGATTAACTGCACTTTAGTATGAATTGCATTAACCATATCCTAGTCTATATTGGATTAACCACATCCTAGTCTATATTGAATTAACTGCACCTTTGCCTGAATCAGATTAACCACATCCTAGTTCATACTGAATTAACTGCACCTTTGCCTGAATCAGGTTAACCACATCCTAGTTCATATTGAATTAACTGCACCTCTGCCTGAATCAGATTAACCACATCCTAGTTCATACTGAATTAACTGCACCTCTGCCTGAATCAGATTAACCACATCCTAGTTCATATTGAATTAACTGCACCTTTGCCTGAATCAGGTTAACCACATCCTAGTTCATACTGAATTAACTGCACCTTTGCCTGAATCAGGTTAACCATATCCTAGTTCATATTGAATTAACTGCACCTCTGCCTGAATCAGATTAACCACATCCTAGTTCATATTGGATTAACTGCACCTTTGCCTGAATCAGATTAACCACATTCTAGTTCATATTGAATTAACTGCACCTCTGCCTGAATCAGATTAACCACATCCTAGTTCATATTGAATTAACTGCACCTCTGCCTGAATCAGATTAACCACATCCTAGTTCATACTGGATTAACTGCACCTTTGCCTGAATCAGGTTAACCACATCCTAGTTCATATTGAATTAACTGCACCTCTGCCTGAATCAGATTAACCACATCCTAGTTCATACTGAATTAACTGCACCTCTGCCTGAATCAGATTAACCACATCCTAGTTCATATTGAATTAACTGCACCTCTGCCTGAATCAGATTAACCACGTCCTAGTTCATATTGAATTAACTGCACCTCTGCCTGAATCAGATTAACCACATCCTAGTTCATACTGAATTAACTGCACCTTTGCCTGAATCAGGTTAACCACATCCTAGTTCATATTGGATTAACTGCACCTTTGCCTGAATCAGATTAACCACATCCTAGTTCATATTGAATTAACTGCACCTCTGCCTGAATCAGATTAACCACATCCTAGTTCATATTGAATTAACTGCACCTCTGCCTGAATCAGATTAACCACATCCTAGTTCATACTGGATTAACTGCACCTTTGCCTGAATCAGATTAACCACATCCTAGTTCATACTGAATTAACTGCACCTTTGCCTGAATCAGGTTAACCACATCCTAGTTCATATTGAATTAACTGCACCTCTGCCTGAATCAGATGAAACCACATCTTAGTTCATACTGAATTAACTGCACCTCTGCCTGAATCAGATTAACCACATCCTAGTTCATATTGAATTAACTGCACCTTTGCCTGAATCAGGTTAACCACATCCTAGTTCATACTGAATTAACTGCACCTTTGCCTGAATCAGGTTAACCATATCCTAGTTCATATTGAATTAACTGCACCTCTGCCTGAATCAGATTAACCACATCCTAGTTCATATTGAATTAACTGCACCTCTGCCTGAATCAGATTAACCACATCCTAGTTCATATTGAATTAACTGCACCTCTGCCTGAATCAGATTAACCACATCCTAGTTCATATTGAATTAACTGCACCTCTGCCTGAATCAGATTAACCACATCCTAGTTCATATTGAATTAACTGCACCTTTGCCTGAATCAGGTTAACCACATCCTAGTTCATACTGAATTAACTGCACCTTTGCCTGAATCAGGTTAACCATATCCTAGTTCATATTGAATTAACTGCACCTCTGCCTGAATCAGATTAACCACATCCTAGTTCATATTGAATTAACTGCACCTCTGCCTGAATCAGATTAACCACATCCTAGTTCATATTGAATTAACTGCACCTCTGCCTGAATCAGATTAACCACATCCTAGTTCATATTGAATTAACTGCACCTCTGCCTGAATCAGATTAACCACATCCTAGTTCATACTGAATTAACTGCACCTTTGCCTGAATCAGGTTAACCACATCCTAGTTCATATTGGATTAACTGCACCTTTGCCTGAATCAGATTAACCACATCCTAGTTCATATTGAATTAACTGCACCTTTGCCTGAATCAGGTTAACCACATTCTAGTTCATACTGGATTAACTGCACCTTTGCCTGAATCAGATTAACCACATCCTAGTTCATATTGAATTAACTGCACCTTTGCCTGAATCAGATTAACCATATCCTAGTTCATATTGAATTAACTGCACCTTTGCCTGAATCAGATTAACCATATCCTAGTTCATATTGAATTAACTGCACCTTTGCCTGAATCAGATTAACCACATCCTAGTTCATACTGAATTAACTGCACCTTTGCCTGAATCAGATTAACCACATCCTAGTTCATATTGAATTAACTGCACCTTTGCCTGAATCAGATTAACCACATCCTAGTTCATACTGAATTAACTGCACCTCTGCCTGAATCAGGTTAACCACATCCTAGTTCATATTGAATTAACTGCACCTCTGCCTGAATCAGATTAACTTCATTCTAATCTAAGTTGGATTATCTGCAACCTAGTCTGTATAGATTAACTACATTCTAGTCTGTATTGGATTAACCACATTATAACCTGTATTTTGTTTGCCACATCATAACCTGTAATACATTAACCTATTATGAAATCTCATTTTTTTAAAATGATGTTCTTATGTCATGTGCAATGTGTAGCCCAAGTAGTGTGTGTTTGGTGATAGGAAACACCATTTGTAACCTACATTGTGTGTTTGGTAATAGGAAACACCATATGTAACCTACATTGTGTGTTTGGTAATAGGAAACACCATTTGTAACCTACATTGTGTGTTTGGTAATAGGAAACACCATATGTAACCTACATTGTGTGTTTGGTAATAGGAAACACCATATGTAACCTACATTGTGTGTTTGGTAATAGGAAACACCATATGTAACCTACATTGTGTGTTTGGTAATAGGAAACACCATATGTAACCTACATTGTGTGTTTGGTAATAGGAAACACCATTTGTAACCTACATTGTGTGTTTGGTAATAGGAAACACCATATGTAACCTACATTGTGTGTTTGGTAATAGGAAACACCATATGTAACCTACATTGTGTGTTTGGTAATAGGAAACACCATTTGTAACCTACATTGTGTGTTTGGTAATAGGAAACACCATTTGTAGCCTACATTGTGTGTTTGGTAATAGGAAACACCATATGTAACCTACACTGTGTGTTTGGTAATAGGAAACACCATTTGTAACCTACATTGTGTGTTTGGTAATAGGAAACACCATTTGTAGCCTACATTGTGTGTTTGGTAATAGGAAACACCATTTGTAGCCTACATTGTGTGTTTGGTAATAGGAAACACCATATGTAACCTACACTGTGTGTTTGGTAATAGGAAACACCATATGTAACCTACATTGTGTGTTTGGTAATAGGAAACACCATTTGTAACCTACATTGTGTGTTTGGTAATAGGAAACACCATATGTAACCTACACTGTGTGTTTGGTAATAGGAAACACCATTTGTAACCTACATTGTGTGTTTGGTAATAGGAAACACCATATGTAACCTACATTGTGTGTTTGGTAATAGGAAACACCATTTGTAACCTACATTGTGTGTTTGGTAATAGGAAACACCATATGTAACCTACACTGTGTGTTTGGTAATAGGAAACACCATATGTAACCTACACTGTGTGTTTGGTGATAGGAAACACCATATGTAACCTACATTGTGTGTTTGGTAATAGGAAACATCATTTGTAGCCTACACTGTGTGTTTGGTAATAGGAAACACCATATGTAACCTACACTGTGTGTTTGGTAATAGGAAACACCATATGTAACCTACATTGTGTGTTTGGTGATAGGAAACACCATATGTAACCTACATTGTGTGTTTGGTGATAGGAAACACCATATGTAACCTACATTGTGTGTTTGGTAATAGGAAACATCATTTGTAGCCTACACTGTGTGTTTGGTAATAGGAAACACCATTTGTAACCTACATTGTGTGTTTGGTAATAGGAAACACCATTTGTAACCTACATTGTGTGTTTGGTAATAGGAAACACCATTTGTAACCTACATTGTGTGTTTGGTAATAGGAAACACCATTTGTAACCTACATTGTGTGTTTGGTAATAGGAAACACCATTTGTAACCTACATTGTGTGTTTGGTAATAGGAAACACCATTTGTAACCTACATTGTGTGTTTGGTAATAGGAAACACCATTTGTAGCCTACATTGTGTGTTTGGTAATAGGAAACACCATTTACTTGTAACCTACATTGTGTACCATACTTATTATAAACCTCAGAAGCTATAACTGTGAGAAAATGCTTATTTATTGGGAAACAATGGATACTTGACCAGGAACGTTTATCGATTATGAATATTACAAGTTGTTTAACTTTGGTAAATTAATTTCAGATGTTAGTATCTCTACAAGGGCATTGGATATCTTCACTGGCATAAAGCTTGCGTGTGGTCAGTGAAGAAGCTAGCTAGCTTCCTGTTAAGTGAAGTGTACCTGTATGTCAACACAGAATTAATTTCCTCATTGTGAACTGTTGATAAAATATTCAGTTTCAGACCAGTTAGAAAACTTAGTATTGTTTGTAAGACTTTTGTACATAAATCACTGCTTGTAATATCCATTACTCTAAGTTGTATTATTGCTTGTATATCAAGATATATCTGTGGTAATAAGGATAGTTATGTGTGATAATCTTGTTGATAAATATCATAAAGTTTATATATATCAACATTCAGTTAACTTTTGAATTGTAAGTAAAATTCAGGATATATATTTCAGATTGTAACATGTAACAATGTATATATATAACCTGAAAGAGTGATTTTAGTAACTGTATAAGTAAGTTTTTACCACATAATTTGACAACAACCATTTGACAGATAATGGAAATACTTATGAGAAGATACAAATTACACATGTGGGTACAAACAAGTAACAAAACAAGACATTGAATTTGTTGACAGTTTTATAGAATATTTAAAAGAGAAACAAGCATATTGTACAATACAACAGTATTTTGTGTAAGAACCACTTAGTTTAGTATTGCCATAAAGTTTATCAATGGACAATTTTTTAATGTTGTTTCAAACATCTTGTATTCCTCCCACAACTTGACCAAGCTGTTTGGTTGTATTTTTAAAGTTTTATGTATTGTTGTACAGCTTTAAGAATGCTGACAGTGTTAGTTCTTTTTTAGAGTATGCATACAGTTATGTAACATGGAGTCTTGCTGTAACGTTTAGTGTTCTTCGTAAACTACCAACGATCTACTTGAGTACTTATGATTAACATCCTTTGTTCTCATTGTTGCTGTGAATATTTACAACAAATTGCAAACTATAATTTTTGAAAAATTATTGTCTTAGCATAGTCAGTTTTTTGTGATTCTGTTCTTTCAAATGTGGGTTCCAGTTTTGAAGATACTGGGGTTAATAAGTCTGTGTTATAGGATGGGTAAGACCTATGTTGTAAGTTGAATATTGTCAAATAAAAATTATTAAGAACCATTTTGTGAAAGAGAAGAAAACAAAAGAAATAATAGGTTTTAACATGTTATTTCTCTTTTACTCATAGTGCTAGAAATGCCGTGCGAAATACCTGGAACCCAAGGCGTGTTTTCAGCAAGGGCTTGTCACTCGGAATCATCACAGTATGATATTCAGGTGTCAGTATATAACGCTACCTACCCTTCCCCTCAACTGGGGGAAGTGGCTGAAGAATGGGAGAATTTTAACCCGTGAGTTTCTGTTTAAACTGTTAGTGTAAGCTTGTTGAAGGACTTCCATTTCAAAATTCGTAAGGTCTCACGTGGTATAGTTGGAAGGTAATTAAAGTAGAATGTAAATTTATAAAAACAGATGTCCTGAAATACCACATTCAACTGTAAAATTAAATAGAAGAAAAAAAGTGCTTCACGGAATTAATAATTTGGTAGAAACTTTAAAATACTTGTTAAAAACCAATAAATATGTTTTAATTGTTTGTCTGGTGTAAGAGGCAGAAAAAACCAACAAATTTTGATGTTTTGTACAAAACCTGTTCACAAAAAATTGAAATACATATTGAATAGAAGATGGCAAGGTTAGTTAGTTTTGTTTAGTTGGACTTAGAGCTCAGATAGATATGGAGCAGATGGCAAGGTTAGTTAGTTTTGTATAGTTGTACTTAGAACTCAGATAGATATGGAGCAGATGGCAAGGTTAGTTAGTTTTGTTTAGTTGGACTTAGAGCTCAGATAGATATGGAGCAGATGGCAAGGTTAGTTAGTTTTGTTTAGTTGGACTTAGAGCTCAGATAGATATGGAGCAGATGGCAAGGTTAGTTAGTTTTGTTTAGTTGGACTCAGAGCTCAGATAGATATGGAGCAGATGGCAAGGTTAGTTAGTTTTGTTTAGTTGGACTTAGAGCCCAGATAGATATGGAGCAGATGGCAAGGTTAGTTAGTTTTGTTTAGTTGGACTTAGAGCTCAGATAGATATGGAGCAGATGGCAAGGTTAGTTAGTTTTGTTTAGTTGGACTTAGAGCTCAGATAGGTATGGAGCAGATGGCAAGGTTAGTTAGTTTTGTTTAGTTGGACTTAGAGCTCAGATAGATATGGAGCAGATGGCAAGGTTAGTTAGTTTTGTTTAGTTGGACTTAGAGCTCAGATAGATATGGAGCAGATGGTTAGTTAGTTTTGTTTAGTTGGACTTAGAGCTCAGATAGATATGGAGCAGATGGCAAGGTTAGTTAGTTTTGTTTAGTTGGACTTAGAGCTCAGATAGATATGGAGCAGATGGCAAGGTTAGTTAGTTTTGTTTAGTTGGACTTAGAGCTCAGATAGATATGGAGCAGATGGCAAGGTTAGTTAGTTTTGTTTAGTTGTACTAAGAGCTCAGATAGATATGGAGCAGACGGCAAGGTTAGTTTTGTTTAGTTGGACTTAGAGCTCAGATAGATATGGAGCAGATGGCAAGGTTAGTTAGTTTTGTTCAGTTGGACTTAGAGCTCAGATAGATATGGAGCAGATGGCAAGGTTAGTTAGTTTTGTTTAGTTGTACTTAGAGCTCAGATAGATATGGAGCAGATGGCAAGGTTAGTTAGTTTTGTTTAGTTGGACTTATTTCATTACTAGTTAAAGTAATTCATCTGTAGTACTCTTTTATTTACAAGAAAAAGTGTGAGGTGGAATATAATAGGAACTGTGAAAAATATAACCGTAAAATAAAAAATTTTAATATATACATATATGTATGTCTTGGAAGTAAACCTGTGTTACACACATATGTATGTCTTGGAAGTAAATCTGTGTTACACACATATGTACGTTGTGGAAGTAAACCTGTGTATAAATACAAAGAGTTATTACTAAGTAATACATACACTTTCCTGTCTATTTTTACACTTCCATTGAAATTCTCTCATCTAAATTTGTTTATTGCACAAACAGTTTTAACATGCAGTTCAGGCAGTTTTACATATCTCTAAATGTTCAATGTGCAGTTGGAAAGTGAATTTTGTGCAGTTTCATTTAAACGCTGCACAGCTACAGAGCCACAGGGTTTTTTCTATAAACAAACATCACATTTTACATGTAATGATAGACATTATAGTATGTTTAAGAATTTCATATTATTAGATAAAATTGAAATAAACGTTTCATGAATAATATGACAGTGTGTGTATGATCACTAACATTTCTGTTATGTACAAAGATCAATTCTTAAAAACAAATAAGTACATAAACTAATTCTCAGAGATCTCCAGAGGGAATGTTACAATGTGGTGTACATTTTATCCTGTGGCTTATGTAGCTCCAAAAATTCCTTAAAACACCCCATACCCAGATCGAGAATAATCTTTTGTATTTAAAAAAAAATTAAAGGTTTTCATCTCAAAAATTTTCTCTTTGCAGTATATTCAGAATTTCAGTCTGTTTGTTTATCGTCAAGACTAATTTAAAAGTTGTAGTAAATCACGATCTTCTAAATCACTGAAATTGAATCAATCTCATAATTTATTTAACAGAACAGAGTTTTTCTTTTAAATTGTATTTCAGTTTCATATAGTAATACTTAATATACTTTATCAGCATGGTAAAATAATGTTTACTGCAGCATTTTCCAGTTTAGGCCAAATCATACTTAAGGTAGCTCACCATTATTTTATGGTTTGGAGCTTTTTAAAAGTTGTAGAGAATGGCAAAATTAACTAATCTTGAAAGAAACTCTGTTTTATTCACACATTGTGCTTTGTTATTTGTTAACCATATTCTAGAGAGTGGCACATATCATGAAAGAAACTTTGTTTTATTCGCACATTGTGCTTTGTTATTTGTTAACCATATTCTAGAGAGTGGCACATATCATGAAAGAAACTGTTTTATTCACACATTGTGCTTTGTTATTTGTTAACTGTGTTTTATCATTTGTTAACCATGCTTTATTATTTGTTAACCATGTTTTATTATTTGTTAACCGTGTTTTGTTATTTGTTAACCATATTTTATTATTTGTTAACCATGTTTTGTTATTTGTTAACCGTGTTCTTGCACATTTTCCAGATATTACCTTATCAAACACCTGCCCCCACTTACTCCAGAAATGCTTGCTCGATGCCCAGCCCTTCCACTGAAAACTAGAAGTAGCCCCGAATTTTCCCTAGTGTTAGACTTGGTAAGAGTGTATTTATCTTATTTGTTTTTGTTGTTTTTTTAATATATCTATTGAATCTTTTGTGTTTTTTGACAGTGGCAATTATTATTTCTAAATAGTACCCCAGATAAACTGTGATTTGTCTTGAGGCATACAGTAATTGATACTTCAGTGTAATAACAGTGCCCTACAGTATGGCATAATGGATCATTTGTAAATGTTCAGATCAGTTATTGGCCCTAACTTGTGGTCTCTAACACATAACAGCATGTATATGTTTCATAAGATAAAATGTGTTCAGTAGTGATAACTGTCTTATTGCTATGTGTATCATTAAATGTTTAGAGTTCCTTATTTCAGGATGAAACTTTAGTTCACTGTAGTCTGACAGAACTTGAAGATGCCACATTCACTTTTCCTGTTACATTTCAGGAGGTGGAGTACAAGGTAAGTTCTTTCTCTATGTGTTTTTAACACATTATTCTTTAAGGAAACTCTTAAGCAGTCAGGCCGGCACAGCCAGGTGGTTAAGACACTCGACTCGTAATCTGAGGGTCGCAGGTTCGAATACCCGTCACACCAAACATGCTCGCCCTTTCAGCTGTGGGGTCGTTATAATGTGACAGTGAATCCCACTATTCGTTGATAAAAGAGTAGCCCAAGAGTTGGCAGTGGTGGTAATGACTAGCTGTCTTCCCTCTAGTCTTACTTTACTAAATTAGGGATGGCTAGCGCAGATAACCTTCGTGTAGTTTTGCTCGAAATTTAAAAAACAAACAAACTTAACCAGCCACTAGTAAAATAAACTTTAATTTTATCTGGAATTGACCACCTCTTTAAATTGGTTTTTCTTGTTGCTTTTGACTACTTTTTTAGATCATGTAAGATATTTGATGATTGTGTGTTAACTGATAAAATGTTTTATTTGTGGTGCATATTGTCAGAAACTTATATGTATTCTTGTTTGCAGTACTAAGCCTAATTTTAATGTGTTCTTGTCTGTTCACTCTCAATTATGGTATTCCATGGGAAAAGTAATTTCAACTTCTTAGTCCCCTACCCCCACATCTTTTAATTTGGAATGTAATCAGATAATAGTTCCTAGAATACACATACATTCCTCATCTGATTGGAAGCAAAGCCTGAAGTGCAGAGTTTCTTGTTTTACAATAATATCACATGATGCTGAACAGTATTAGTAGAAACAGTTATTTAATGACTTCCACAAACTGGTTTACTGGTGCACTGTACTTGTCCCACCACTGATGTGACATTTTTTTCTGCCATTATAACACACTACCTTCATATTTCTTATAAAAATCTTTCATCTTCTCTGTGTTAAGAATTTCAAAGCAGTTTATGTTGTTTTTTCTTTCTTCAAAATAACACAGTAGGAAGTGAAACGTTTTGGAAAGTATAAGGAGAGAAATAAAAAAGAAAAGGATAAAAAAACATTGATTTGACTAGAAATATATTATCATAATCATTACTTGTAGACTGGTTCAAGATTACTGAAATTTTATATCATTGTATAATTTAAAATATGTTAACAGTTTATTCTTCCTTGTTTATCTATGGCCACAATGTCATGCCTTTATCATGGATTCTTTATGAAATGGTAATCTGAGGGTCACGGGTTCAAATCCCCATCACACCAAACACGCTTGCCCATTCAGCCTTGGGGGTGTTATAATGTGACGGTCAATCCCATTATTCATTGGCAGTGGGTGCTGATGTCTAGCACAAATAGCCCTTGATTGGCTTTATGCAAAATTCAAAACAAACCAAGTTTCTATGCAATGGAATACCCTATAGCTACATAATGTTTTAAAGAACAGTGTGCTTTGTTATTCACTTCATCTATGTAATTAATGGTT
The DNA here is from genome assembly GCF_004210375.1 of Tachypleus tridentatus. Classification (NCBI taxonomy): domain Eukaryota; kingdom Metazoa; phylum Arthropoda; class Merostomata; order Xiphosura; family Limulidae; genus Tachypleus; species Tachypleus tridentatus. The sequence continues at coordinate 8,420,090 of NC_134826.1, read as the reverse complement.
TAATGAAAACAAAACATTTTGTTTATCCTTTCCAGGTTTACGTACGCACCAGACCATTTTTTAGAGAGTTTTTAGAACGTGTTTCCAAGATTTATGAGGTTATCCTCTTTACAGCATCTAAAAAAGTGTATGCTGATAAGTTGTTAAATTTACTAGATCCTGGCAGGAAATTAATAAAGTAAGAAAACCTTTCTAGCTTTATCTTTTTTAGGGTTTTCAGTGTTATATAAAACTAGAGTACCAACATTATAGTTTTAGTAAGCTGTTATTTGACGCCAGTTTTAATGTGACTTTGATAAATCGTATCCTGACAATAAGATTTGAAGGGAACATATTCTAGTGTTTAAGTTTATTCATCAATTTAATGTATTCCTGTATGAATTAATTATAAACTTCTTTTTGCATTAAGTGTTTTCAGTTTTACATCCAGATTAAGCACATATTCCATCACAATAAATATTTCTGTTTGATTCTTTATTCAACTTCTGATTACAGGTTTAGACTCTTCAGGGAGCATTGTGTTTGTATCAGTGGAAACTACATTAAAGATCTGAGCATTCTGGGACGTGATCTCTCTAAAACTGTTATTGTGGACAACTCACCGCAAGCTTTTGGTTATCAGGTAGGTATAGAAATCAAAACTAGTGGAAATAAGCAAAAGAAATGTTTCACAGTTTATTTAGGTTATTCTCTCATCTGTTGACTGTAGTAACACAGAAAGTTAGGTTATTCTCTCTTCTGTTGATTGTGGTAACACAGAAAGTTAGGTTATTCTCTCTTCTGTTGATTGTGGTAACACAGAAAGTTAGGTTATTCTCTCATCTGTTGACTGTGGTAACACAGAAAGTTAGGTTATTCTCTCTTCTGTTGACTGTGTTAACACAGAAAGTTAGGTTATTCTCTCATCTGTTGACTGTGGTAACACAGAAAGTTAGGTTATTCTCTCTTCTGTTGACTGTGGTAACACAGAAAGTTAGGTTATTCTCTCTTCTGTTGACTGTGGTAACACAGAAAGTTAGGTTATTCTCTCTTCTGTTGACTGTGGTAACACAGAAAGTTAGGTTATTCTCTCATCTGTTGACTGTGGTAACACAGAAAGTTAGGTTATTCTCTCTTCTGTTGACTGTGGTAACACAGAAAGTTAGGTTATTCTCTCTTCTGTTGACTGTGGTAACACAGAAAGTTAGGTTATTCTCTCATCTGTTGACTGTGGTAACACAGAAAGTTAGGTTATTCTCTCATCTGTTGACTGGTAACACAGAAAGTTAGGTTATTCTCTCATCTGTTGACAGTGGTAACACAGAATGTTAGGGTATTCTCTCATCTGTTGACTGTGGTAACACAGAAAGTTAGGTTATTCTCTCATCTGTTGACTGGTAACACAGAAAGTTAGGTTATTCTCTCATCTGTTGACTGTGGTAACACAGAATGTTAGGTATTCTCTCATCTGTTGACTGTGGTAACACAGAAAGTTAGGTTATTCTCTCATCTGTTGACTGTGGTAACACAGAAAGTTAGGTTATTCTCTCTTCTGTTAACTGTGGTAACACAGAAAGTTAGGTTATTCTCTCATCTGTTGACTGTGGTAACACAGAAAGTTAGGTTATTCTCTCATCTGTTGACTGTGGTAACACAGAAAGTTAGGTTATTCTCTCATATGTTGACTGTGGTAACACAGAAAGTTAGGTTATTCTCTCATCTGTTGACTGTGGTGACACAGAAAGTAGGTTTTTGTTAGAGATCTCCTGTAAACCGTCACGAAGTACCTGTATCTTTGTTATCAGATACATCTTGCGTACCTGATAGAAGCTGAAAATTAACTTGGTTAATGTGACTCTACATTTTCTTTCATGTTATCATGTCAGAAATGGCTTGGCCCATCTAGTAATAGTAACCATGGTGTACATTAGTGGACAGACTATTCACATGGTCACTCAGAGGTCACGCATGGTTTCAGAAGCTATGTAAAAGGTTTTCAGAAACTAACAGTTGTCATGGTTTTATTACCACCATAAATATATATTATTTTTAAAACATAACCTGCTTATTTTAGTCTATGTGGGAGTGAAATTATTAAATACAAAAATAAGTTGTGTATATATGATCAAAATGTGTGAAGCAAGGAACAATAAGGGGTATGCATCCATCTCTTCAGAAAAAGCACACATTATTAAATGAGAGTGCAGGTATGTTTTTACCAAAATATTCCAGACACAGTAAGATTTAACAAAGCGTCATTAGCAGTAAATGTGTTGTTTTATTAGCAGGTAGTATTTAAAAGAGAGAATTATTGGGAAAATGTTTCAAAGAAACGTTTTTTGTTTAAAGATAGATGCAAAGCACAAGTTAATAATAAGATATGGTCAACTACTAGTTAACAAAAACATAAAACTCTTTTGGAATGTTCTAAATATTCTGTATTTATCAGTTTGGTTTTTCAAGATCTTTCAATAACACACCCTCTTTCTTCTAGCTTGAAAATGGAATTCCTATTGAAAGTTGGTTTGTCGACAGAAACGACAAAGAGTTGTTGAAGTTGATACCCTTTCTTGAAAGCCTTGTTGCAATGGTTGGTTAACAGGTTTTATATTATTTTAACCTTCAGTTGTGCTATTGTAATTTTTTAAGTAGTTGTATTGATTTCTGGATTTATCACTTGTAAGATATTCCTAATGTTGTAAGCCCATGCAGGCTAGGAATTATGCAGTTTGTGCTCATTGTTAATTCTATTGAAAGAATTTTTTAAAAGACAAAAATGTATCAGGCTTAGAGATTCGTTCATGATTTATGTTAACAGTTTACTTAGCCACATCTTTTTCCCTGACTGTCCCCATGGCCTGTGACTATTCCATTTATATACTGTTTATATATGAATGGGCTTTCACTGATTATAACTTGTTTTATTGTCTATAATTAAAACCTGTGACCGTGCAGTCACTCACGTTCACTTGTTGTCATTAAATGATCTGCTACCCCAGAGTACTTACAGTACAAACATCCAGGGGTTTGTTCCCCTCTACATCAGGGTAAATGGCCCATTATGTAGCTTTGAACCAAGAAAACATCAACAACAGCTATTAAAGTGCAGAAAAATTGGAATTTGTTATTTCTTGCCAAGAACAGTTCACATACAAACAGATTTAAAAGTCTCTCAATAAATCCTTATTAAGTTTGTACTCTTAGTTCATGTAACCATGTTGTGTAGGATTTATCATGGTTAAGGTATTGAAAGTACCTATGGCTTGATTATTGTCCAGTACATTTCTGTCTGTTATATTGTCTGTAGTAAAGAACTTTTAAAGTGACAGTTTCTCTGATTAATGCTCAATACATCTTTGTTTGGTATATTGTCTGTAGAAATGAAGTTTCCAAGTTACAGTTTTTTTTATTAATGTGTATTACATCTTTGTTTGGTATATTGCATGAGGTAATGAACTTTTAAAGTGACAGTTTCTCTGATTAATGCCCAATACATCTTTGTTTCGTATATTGCATCAGGTAATGAACTTTTAAAATGACAGTTTCTATGATTAAAATTTAATAGTGAAAATAGTATTTAATAGTGTTCAGATGATGACAAACATTTGAAACTAAATTTTATGTCATAAAATTGCTGATCTGTTATTTAACATTTAATTCACTGTTAGTACAGAACAAGTAGTGAGCTATTCACAGTTAGTACAGGACAAGTAGTAAGCTATTCACAGTTAGTACAGAACAAGTAGTGAGCTATTCACAGTTAGTACAGAACAAGTAGTGAGCTATTCACAGTTAGTACAGAACAAGTAGTGAGCTATTCACAGTTAGTACAGAACAAGTAGTGAGCTATTCACAGTTAGTACAGGACAAGTAGTGAGCTATTCACAGTTAGTACAGAACAAGTAGTGAGCTATCCACAGTTAGTACAGGACAAGTAGTAAGCTATTCACAGTTAGTACAGAACAAGTAGTGAGCTATTCACAGTTAGTACAGAACAAGTAGTGAGCTATTCACAGTTAGTACAGAACAAGTAGTGAGCTATTCACAGTTAGTACAGAACAAGTAGTGAGCTATTCACAGTTAGTACAGGACAAGTAGTGAGCTATTCACAGTTAGTACAGAACAAGTAGTGAGCTATTCACAGTTAGTACAGAACAAGTAGTGAGCTATTCACAGTTAGTACAGAACAAGTAGTGAGCTATTCACAGTTAGTACAGAACAAGTAGTAAGCTATTTACAGATTAATGTGACAGAACAAGTAGTGAGCTATTCACAGTTAGTACAGAACAAGTAGTAAGCTATTCACAGATTAATGTGACAGAACAAGTAGTAAGCTATTTACAGATTAATGTGACAGAACAAGTAGTGAGCTATTCACAGTTAGTACAGAACAAGTAGTGAGCTATTCACAGTTAGTACAGGACAAGTAGTGAGCTATTCACAGTTACTACAGAACAAGTAGTGAGCTATTCACAGTTAGTACAGAACAAGTAGTAAGCTATTTACAGATTAATGTGACAGAACAAGTAGTGAGCTATTCACAGTTAGTACAGAACAAGTAGTGAGCTATTCACAGTTAGTACAGGACAAGTAGTGAGCTATTCACAGTTAGTACAGGACAAGTAGTGAGCTATTCACAGTTAGTACAGAACAAGTAGTGAGCTATTCACAGTTAGTACAGAACAAGTAGTGAGCTATTCACAGTTAGTACAGGACAAGTAGTGAGCTATTCACAGTTAGTACAGGACAAGTAGTGAGCTATTCACAGTTAGTACAGAACAAGTAGTGAGCTATTTACAGTTAGTACAGAACAAGTAGTGAGCTATTCACAGTTAGTACAGAACAAGTAGTGAGCTATTCACAGTTAGTACAGAACAAGTAGTGTGATATCCACAGTTAGTACAGAACAAGTAGTGAGCTATTCACAGTTAGTACAGAACAAGTAGTGTGATATTCACAGATTAATGTGACAGAACAAGTAGTGAGCTATTCACAGTTAGTACAGAACAAGTAGTGAGCTATTCACAGTTAGTACAGAACAAGTAGTGAGCTATTCACAGTTAGTACAGAACAAGTAGTAAGCTATTCACAGATTAATGTGACAGAACAAGTAGTAAGCTATTTACAGATTAATGTGACAGAACAAGTAGTAAGCTATTTACAGATTAATGTGACAGAACAAGTAGTGAGCTATTCACAGTTAGTACAGGACAAGTAGTGAGCTATTCACAGTTAGTACAGAACAAGTAGTGAGCTATTCACAGTTAGTACAGAACAAGTAGTAAGCTATTTACAGATTAATGTGACAGAACAAGTAGTGAGCTATTCACAGTTAGTACAGAACAAGTAGTGAGCTATTCACAGTTAGTACAGGACAAGTAGTGAGCTATTCACAGTTAGTACAGAACAAGTAGTGTGATATTCACAGTTAGTACAGGACAAGTAGTGAGCTATTCACAGTTAGTACAGAACAAGTAGTGTGATATTCACAGTTAGTACAGGACAAGTAGTAAGCTATTCACAGTTAGTACAGAACAAGTAGTAAGCTATTCACAGTTAGTACAGAACAAGTAGTGAGCTATTCACAGTTAGTACAGAACAAGTAGTGAGCTATTCACAGTTAGTACAGAACAAGTAGTGAGCTATTCACAGTTAGTACAGAACAAGTAGTGAGCTATTCACAGTTAGTACAGAACAAGTAGTGAGCTATTCACAGTTAGTACAGAACAAGTAGTAAGCTATTCACAGTTAGTACAGAACAAGTAGTAAGCTATTCACAGTTAGTACAGAACAAGTAGTGAGCTATCTCACAGTTAGTACAGAACAAGTAGTGAGCTATTCACAGTTAGTACAGAACAAGTAGTGAGCTATTCACAGTTAGTACAGAACAAGTAGTGTGATATTCACAGTTAGTACAGAACAAGTAGTGAGCTATTCACAGTTAGTACAGAACAAGTAGTGAGCTATTCACAGTTAGTACAGAACAAGTAGTGAGCTATTCACAGTTAGTACAGAACAAGTAGTGAGCTATTCACAGTTAGTACAGAACAAGTAGTGAGCTATTCACAGTTAGTACAAAACAAGTAGTGAGCTATTCACAGTTAGTACAGGACAAGTAGTGAGCTATTCACAGTTAGTACAGAACAAGTAGTGAGCTATTCACAGTTAGTACAGAACAAGTAGTGAGCTATTCACAGTTAGTACAGGACAAGTAGTGAGCTATTCACAGTTAGTACAGAACAAGTAGTAAGCTATTTACAGATTAATGTGACAGAACAAGTAGTGAGCTATTCACAGTTAGTACAGAACAAGTAGTGTGATATTCACAGTTAGTACAGGACAAGTAGTGAGCTATTCACAGTTAGTACAGAACAAGTAGTGAGCTATTCACAGTTAGTACAGGACAAGTAGTGAGCTATTCACAGTTAGTACAGAACAAGTAGTGAGCTATTCACAGTTAGTACAGGACAAGTAGTGAGCTATTCACAGTTAGTACAGAACAAGTAGTGAGCTATTCACAGTTAGTACAGAACAAGTAGTGAGCTATTCACAGTTAGTACAGAACAAGTAGTGAGCTATTTACAGATTAATGTGACAGAACAAGTAGTGAGCTATTCACAGTTAGTACAGAACAAGTAGTGTGATATTCACAGTTAGTACAGGACAAGTAGTGAGCTATTCACAGTTAGTACAGGACAAGTAGTTATACTTCAATGTATTGTAAAATTATAGTCTGTAACAAGGGCCACCAAGTGAAGTATTATCAATGTTTGAAGATTTAAAACTCATTTATTACATTTTTACTTCAATGTATTGTAAAATTATAGTCTGTAACAAGGGCCACCAAGTGAAGTATTATCAATGTTTGAAGATTTAAAACTCATTTATTACATTGTTACTTCAATGTATTGTAAAATTATAGTCTGTAACAAGGGCCACCAAGTGAAGTATTATCAATGTTTGAAGATTTAAAACTCATTTATTACATTGTTACTTTAATGTATTGTAAAATTATAGTCTGTAACAAGGGCCACCAACTGAAGTATTATTAATGTTTGAAGATTTAAAGCTCATGTATTACATTGTTACCATTTGTTTGAATGTAAATAGCATCCTAATAGTAACCTCAGTACTCGTGAAGTAGAAAGCAGTTATATCAACTTAATGTTGAATAAATCTACCATCAACTGTTACTAATCTTTAATGTCTAACAACTTGCAGAATCAAGACGTACGGCCACACATCTGCAACAAGTACCACTTAGCTAGTTTTCTTCCGCCCATTAACCCATCCTTCAGTGGAGTCCCACCATACATTGAGGAACATCCATCACACTGTTCTGGAACCACTGTTCTTTGTTTTGTTGTTTTAGTAGGTGAAAAAAAAAAAAAAGAATTTCTACTATAAGTTTGCTTTCTATTGAAATACTGCTAAAAATTGTTTTTTGGGTGTTTTTTTCATATATCTTTAAATATATATATATATAGATTTAGGATGGCCTTAAAATTATTTGACACTGTTTAAATTACATCTTCTTTCATACAAGAAGAAAAATATATAATAATAAAATTTATAGTTGAATATACTTTTAACTTTGTAGTAAAATGTTCATCAGTAAGTGTGTAGTGAAGATTAATTATCTGGCCATAGCAACAAGACAAAACTGCTTTTGTAACAACCTTGGACCATATCTTTGTGATAAGTCTTTCATCATATAAGATATTGAAGAAGCAAGAGTCACTTCTGAATTACACCGTGTGTGTGTGTATATATATACATATATATATATAGGTAGCTTTTGTAGGTTTTATGTTTATTTTAACCTAAGAAATTATTCTTTAGATATGTAATACCGATTTTAAAATCCTGTTTGACACTACAAACCAAATATTATATTATACCCTTGAAATTTTACTTTTCAAATCACAAAGTTACTTGTATATAAATTTTAAACATTTTTCTCTGAAACAGTTAATAGAGAAAGTGATATTATTTTGGAAGTTTTTTATTCTGCATTTTTTTGTAAGAGTTCATTCAACTGCTCTTACTTTTACTCTCATAAAGTTTTGGCAAAGAATCGTAAAATAGAATTGAGCAAACACTGTTTATTCAGAATAAAATACATTGGGGGAAGTATTCTTCAGTGGGTAGAAAATGTACAATTTTGTATCCTAGATGGCGTTACTTTACTTGTTTCTCCCCCACAGAACTATCATTACTTTACTTGTTTCTCCCCCCCACAGAACTATCATTACTTTACTTGTTTCTCCCCACAGAACTATCATTACTTTACTTGTTTCTCCCCCCCACAGAACTATCATTTTAAAATATAGATATTTAAGATACTGAGGAAGAGTCTTACAGTTACATAAACTTCGCTAAGTTGAAATTAAATCAGTATGTATCCTTCTCAGGGTTTACTAAACCAGTTAAAATAAGATGAAAACAGTTTGCCATGCCATCTTTATCTACCTGGAACTTTAACCCTTTTGATAATATTTTGAAACTGTGATTCTACAGGATCATCTGTTGATAAAGGAAGAGATGAATGGTCACTTCGCAGTTGTGCTACTCTGAGTTTTAACACATGTTCGGCAAGATACGAGCACTAAGTAAAAACATTAAGTTGTATTTAAATACACTACTTGTGGAATATTTCGTATTTGAAACTGTAATATAATGCCACCTTTTAGGGTTTACTAACCTAAAATGTAACTGTATTTCTTTTACCTTTTGTTTTTTCATTATTTTGATGTAATTTACACTATTTTGAAACCAACAATCTAACCAAGGCTTCTTGAATTGCTATGAGACAGACTGTAATGAGTGTAACGGCTTGTGTTACTGTATAAGTGTTTTAATCTTTACTTTCAACATTCTGTTACTGTTCCCTGTAGATTCATGAACTTTGCTACCTTCTGGTTTGATACCCAGTTATAGGATCATCTCTGAAGTTACGACATTTCTTTTATAAATCAAAATTATTGACTAATGTCTCATTTTATTTTTCCAAATAAATTGTTTTTAATATTACATTTCTCAATTTGTAGACATTTTATTGAAACTTTTATCTTAAAAACAGGAAATACTGTAACTTACATAAATTTTTATCACTTTACCCAGTAAACATTCAATATTTTCAGTTTTGTGTATCACAACCCCTCACTATTGTCAATTGTATTGGTATATAAAACACAGAAAACTGGTTTAATAATAACCTTGTTATAATCATGGTCTCACTGTTGAATTCATTGTAAAACAGATATTAAGGATTGTTAAGAAATTCTGTGTATGAAATACCCAGGCTTTACTGTACCATAAACTCTGTTAGTTTTATCTCATGACAACTTCTTGCACGTGTTTGTATACCAGTAGCTAAAGACACACCCTTCATAGGATTCCAAAACAGACACGTAACAGACGAGTATTGTTAACGTTAACGTGATGTTACTCACAAGTCGCATTCTTTAAGCTGATACACATTTACATTACGTTACATTTTATTGACAGAGAAAAAAAACATTTTTCTACTTGAACTTCAAATCTATTATGTTTTTTAACTCTGTATGGAATGTAAAATCAGTTATGTGGCATATTGATGTTATCAATACAAAATCCCTAATGTACAAAAGGTATAATAGGGTTACGAAGAAAAGAAACTAGTGAGACAGTGCACACAGAAATATTAGTATCTTTACAAGTTCTCTACTAATTACAGCTAATTAACACAATTATAATGATTATTTCTTACCCCCTTATAACTCCCACCAGAGTACACTGGTCAGCCGTACCTTGGGGTATCATAAAACAGTAGCCACGTTTTACGTACACAAACTATAGTGTCATTAATCTTAAAAATTCTGAAGTTCCTGTCTAATTATACAATGATTATTGTATATATTATGTTACAGTTTAAGATACATACCAAATGTCTACTTACGTATGTCCGTTTCCTTATTATCTTACTTTGTTTTGTGGTTTCTACAACCTTCATAAACTTTTGTCTGTTTCTTCTGATTTTTTATTTTGACAAGAAGTGTCTAGATGCATCTAATAACAGTTTTAAACATAAGTATCATAATTTATCACAGAGAACTTTATTGACCACTGTGGGTTTTATTGGTTCATTTAACTCATTATAACTGTGGAAGCTGAAGCTATGAATGACCATCTTTACTCATGTACTATTAATATTTGTTTTATTATTTAACCATAGCACATTACACACAAGATCTCACCACAGCATACTTAGTCTGAGCTTCAAATATAATCACTATACAATGGCAACAAAAGGTTCATATCACTAAAGTAGCCAGACTTACACCTAATGATGAACATGTTCTAAACATTGGAAAGCACTTAACAAGTAAAACTTATATTTGTATATATTAAATTTAGTTAAAGCTGTAGGCTTAAAAACATATCAACAAGAATAGTAAAAAAGCTAGATATATACTGAAGTTCTTGTGGTAATTTTAACTAAATCCTCAGTGCTATTTTATAATCATTGTATATGTGTAGGCTTTTAAGACGTTAGAGAAAATATTTCTTTTGAAGGTTTGTTTATAACCCTCGGTTATGACCCACCTCAACACATGCTAACATGTTTTGTCAATATGAAACCTATAATTGAAATAGCTTCTCATAATATTAATACATAGTTTGTGGCTATTAACTTTAAAAGTATGTTGTTATGAAATTCAGTTTGGTAGATATTTATGTACATGAACAAATTACTGTTTTAAGTCATTACTTCAATCAGTATGGGAACAGAAGTGTTCAATGGATTGAAACTTAATGATAGTTTTATGAGAAAAGCTTATATGTATATAGTATATTACTTCATATTTTTTATGTAGAAATATAGACTCGTTATGGGAAAGGTACAGAACAGAGCTGCGTTTCTTATAAACAACAGAACCATTACTTGGTAATGTCAAAGATGGAACTGCTCAGTTTATTATTTTAACATTAAATAATAATGGCATGTTGGTTTATGGATTTATTATTTTACACATTTCAAACTGTAACGACTATTTATATTATTAGATTTTACAATTTTGGAGCCATGTCCATTAGGAACATGGAGTTTTTTTATGTTTTAACACACTTGGCCAATTACAAATAATGAGTTAAAGAGAATTATATTTGTAATCACTGTATTGGTTCCTTTGTCTGGTTTAGAAAACATCTATACTTTTCCTAGATCAAGACTTGTCTAGAAATCTGGTTTTGTTTCTTTACCCATGGCGTACGGTTTAAGGCCAAAATTGTTATAATGTAACCCTGAGATATAGGTTGCTTTTCCAGGGTCTCGTGTTATTAAACATTTTGTTATATGGTTTATAGGTATCACAGTTCTTGAAACTGACATAGGAAGTAGTACTGTGATAATGAAGCGTTTTTGTCATAAAAACATGTTTTATGTCTTGAAACTGTAAAATAAAGGTATTATTGATTTCATCTGTATTTTAGAGTCAATACAATAATAAGGTAAATTAATTTGATATAAACTTGTAATGTATTGAATTTGTATGTTATTTTAAATTTTTCAACAAATACTTCTCAGGCCAAATTATTTTTGCAGTAATTGAATGGAGTAATTTAACAACATCGTATTTAATATTTACAACATTTGGTGAGACACAAATAATAAAAGTTTATTTTTGGATCTTCCAATTATTGGCTACATATGTATGTTGTTTTTGTCATTACACAGTAAACATTACTGTACTGATCTGTGTACACAAAAATCAACATATTTAGAGAGAAATAAATGTTTGTTGGCACTTGTGACTGGGTGATTAATTGTTGCTGACATACAAGGTTTTATTCTTTGCATGTAGTCAGTATTACAGAATATCAGAGATGTTAAGCAGAATGTGAACTGACTAGCATTGTGATTAGGTTGATATATTAGTGTGTAATTGTTATAAACACTGTTCTTTGACTATAAACCACGGTTTCCACTTATCACTGTCTTGTTATACAGAAGTTAAACGTTTTTTATAATTGATCTTACCTACTTTATACAACACTAAAATTAAACATATAGTTGAAAGAACAGTTATACTGAACACTAGGGGGCACTATAATTAGTTAAAAAAGTAAAATAATGTTATTAAAAATAGAACTGAAAAAGAATATATTTTTATATTCCTGTTTCTTCAGAGGTTTTAATCTTGATTAAAAATGTTTTTTTGTTTTCAAACTGAACCAGCGAATGATGAATATTAGTTTTACACCACTACGCTTTCTTGTTTTCAAACTGAACCAGCGAATGATGAATATTAGTTTTACACCACTACACTTTCTTGTTTTCAAACTGAACCAGCGAATGATGAATATTAGTTTTACACCACTACGCTTTCTTGTTTTCAAACTGAACCAGCGAATGATGAATATTAGTTTTACATCACTACGCTTTCTTGTTTTCAAACTGAACCAGCGAATGATGAATATTAGTTTTACACCACTACGCTTTCTTGTTTTCAAACTGAACCAGCGAATGATGAATATTAGTTTTACACCACTACGCTTTCTTGTTTTCAAACTGAACCAGCGAATGATGAATATTAGTTTTACACCACTACGCTTTCTTGTTTTCAAACTGAACCAGCGAATGATGAATATTAGTTTTACACCACTACGCTTAGAACTTTGCTCGTTCAAAGACATTACATAATATGTTACCAATCTTTGTTTAGCCATTATAGTTTCAGTATTATTAATACCATTTTATCTTTGTGTGCAAAAACATATGAACTCCTAATAAACTGTCTTTGTAACAGTTAATAATTTCAAACTAACTGCTGACTTTGTAATCTGATGCATTTAACTTTTTGTGTTTTATAGACATAGAGATTCGAGTAATAACCACCCATAATTTATTAATGTTAATCTGCATCACCCATCCACAAAGCTACTCATAAGTCAGTATAAGGGTTGAGTGTCAGTTATAATGCCTCTAAAATTATCCTGAACCTTGACCTTCCAATCTTGATTTCTAACTACTAGCTTACACAGCATCTTATCTTTATAAAGCATACTAGTAGCAAATAACACAATTACTAAAACACCATTTGAATGCCTAAAAGATATTTATTAGAGTGAATACTAAACACGAAAACAAAACTGCATACTTGATAATTGTTTTAAATGCTTGTCAACTTTATAATGTGTGTAAAGGAACAAACAATAGTACAGTTGATGTAACCTAGAAAACTGAATAAGTCAACCGAGGCCAAAATATCAAATATATTTTATTAGAGTTTAATAGCAATAGAAACAAAACTTCAAAGATTACATATCACTAGCTTAAGTACAAACATTTAATTGGTCAGTACTCATCATATCAAACCCCCCTGCTAAGTTTCGGGTTGATTTTTTTCATCTGTAAGCTAATGAATGATTACAGAAATGAACAAGGAGTTAATTATAAATACAGACTGGCATGGAAAACGTTAAAAAATATTTTCACGTAATTGTTTTAAACTTGCTTCCGCACCTGTTACTGGAGGCTAACAGGTGCAATGTTGGTTGAAGCTAACCTTACATCTCGAAAATTGACAGATATAACTAATGTGCATTTATACAAACACCTGGTTGCTTTGATTATGTTAAGCTATGTTTCTACTATTCCTTGCCTTTTGTAGTCAAGACAGTTATTTTGCCAACTGGATTAACCCACAAATTACAAAAAAAAAATATATATTCTTTACTCAAATTATAAAACATCTTATACCAGCAGTATATCCACATCAATAATATATATTATTAATTACAGTATTCAAAAAAAATTATCTAGAGAATAGGCTATGGCAAATTCCCAATATAAACATACTAATAATACCATTTATAGTTTATCAATATAAACATACTAATAATACCATTTATAGTTTATCAATATAAACATACTAATAATACCATTTATAGTTTATCAATATAAACATACTAATAATACCATTTATAGTTTATCAATATAAACATACTAATAATACCATTTATAGTTTATCAATATAAACATACTAATAATACCATTTATAGTTTATCAATATAAACATACTAATAATACCATTTATAGTTTATCAATATAAACATACTAATAATACCATTTATAGTTTATCAATATAAACATACTAATAATACCATTTATAGTTTATCAATATAAACATACTAATAATACCATTTATAGTTTATCAATATAAACATACTAATAATACCATTTATAGTTTATCAATATAAACATACTAATAATACCATTTATAGTTTATCAATATAAACATACTAATAATACCATTTATAGTTTATCAATATAAACATACTAATAATACCATTTATAGTTTATCAATATAAACATACTAATAATACCATTTATAGTTTATCAATATAAACATACTAATAATACCATTTATAGTTTATCAATATAAACATACTAATAATACCATTTATAGTTTATCAATATAAACATACTAATAATACCATTTATAGTTTATCAATATAAACATACTAATAATACCATTTATAGTTTATCAATATAAACATACTAATAATACCATTTATAGTTTATCAATATAAACATACTAATAATACCATTTATAGTTTATCAATATAAACATACTAATAATACCATTTATAGTTTATCAATATAAACATACTAATAATACCATTTATAGTTTATCAATATAAACATACTAATAATACCATTTATAGTTTATCAATATAAACATACTAATAATACCATTTATAGTTTATCAATATAAACATACTAATAATACCATTTATAGTTTATCAATATAAACATACTAATAATACCATTTATAGTTTATCAACATACTAATAATACCATTTATAGTTTATCAATATAAACATACTAATAATACCATTTATAGTTTATCTCAAGTTACTTGTTCATTATTTACATAATTATACAGACTTTGAATATTTCTTACATGAAACTAATTCAGTGATCATAAAAATACAGCATCATGCAGCAAGATATACGTTACGATTAGTTTGTTTCTTGGGGGTATGGTCCCCTTAAAAGCACAAATAATTATGTGACAAACAAATAGTTCTATTTTTCAACCTTTTTTTTAAATCACTAAATTCATACCTACATGTCTTTTACCTGGATTTAAAAAACAACATACACAGATAATTAGCTTGTATACAAACTACATTCTCCTTTCTCCAAAACTGAAATATTGGTTGGGTCAAACAAACCAGATGTGATAAAAGTTTATAGAAAGATTAGAATACAGATAAAAGTTGTAATACTTAAATTTGTATTTAAAAAACTGATGTTTACAATCATGTATGAAAGGCACTTAATTTATTTTGGACCAGTAATAAATCCAAAATTACTCAATCCAATAACATCTTTAAAAGATTCAAGAGCTTATGACATATACAACGTGGATTATTGCCACCATAATTATGTCTGTAATCCTTACACAGGACTACGGTCACTACATGTAAATAAAAAATAATTTATCTTGTAGGCTACAACCACTAATAACATTATCAAAATTACTTGTATACAGTGTGCAAAGATTGTCGTCCAGCTTTGACTTTATAGTAGCATTAAATCGAGTATTTAATAGTAAGTAAACTATCAGTCTGTCAAATGTTAAGTTTTTCGACACCTTTGACGATTCTGTTGGAAGGCTTCCTTAAGTATGAGATTACATGCAAATCATTTTTACATTTATTAAACAAACATTAATGTATTAAGTGACAACAAAGTATTTAAGCCATTTTAAATAAGTATCTATTATTGTTATATATAAATAACCACAACCTTTGTAAAATCCCAGTAGCTAAGGAAATGTTAAGTTTCTAAAGAATAGTACAAGTTTTCTCAGTCTTCTCAACAGTGGTAACTTGTTCATTTTTGCTTGCAGCAACAACTTGTTCCACCACCTGTATTACAGATAGAAATACATATACCACCATGCTACCTAAACTAAACAACTATATTTACTCATAATGATTGAAGTTCAATTATCTGTGCTGTGAGCTTAAATCTTTTTTTAAATAATGTGATTTCATATCTTTTTAAATTAAGAAAAATCACCAGTCAGTAGTGATTTATTATTATGTTTCACCACGATGGAGAGTTAAAACAGAGTGTATGAAGAACCACCACGGAACAGAATTCTAATGGTAGATTTTAATCTAAACGATTATTGTAACATATGTTAATATTTTATAAATATTTTTGGATAATTGTCCCTAACAAGTTTCCCTAGTTACAGGAAATATCATAAAATAAAAAATACATTATAAAAAGAGGTGAAATATACAAAAATATTCAAGAAGCTTAGAGTTACTGTTCAAAAATTAAAATAAATAGGCTAAACCTTGTGCAACACTGATGAGAACTAATTATTTACAAAACAGTAAAATCAAATATAGTACACAATCTAATGAACTGTACTGACTGTTTGCATTATGACTGGGATTGTTTGGTTTGAATTTTATGCAAAGCTACACGAGGGCTATCTGCACTAGCTGACCCTAATTTTGCAGTGTAAGACTATAGGGAAGACAGCTAGTCATCACCACCAACTCTTGGGCTACTCTTTTACCAACAAATAGTGGGGTTGACCGTCACATTATAATGCCTCCACAGCTGAAAGGGCAAACATGTTTGGTGTGATGGGAATTCAAACCTGTGACCCTCAGATTACAAGTCGAATGCATTAACCCAACCTGGCCATGCTGGGCCTTATTTAAGGGTTATTTACAATCACTGCATTATGTTCATTAAAACTTAATTGGACAAAACATGTCTTTAAACCTCTAACTACATATGTTCTGTTACAGTTACTGTTTAATAACAAGAAATTTCTATTTTTACAATGACTATCAGGTTTGTTCATTTTTGATATATTTATGTTGCTAACCTTTCTATCTTTACGTTTGGTAAAACGAGCTAATCAGATATTAACACTAATAACCTAATTCTACTTATAAAAACATTAATGACTTCCATAATTCTGAATAACCAGTAGATACTAAAAAACAACAACACTGCTTAGAGTTAGAGTGTTTGTTTAGAGAAATATACAAGAAGCAATTGCAAAAATCCACCTTTTGTGTTTTCAAATTCAGCGTATTAATTATTCTACATGTAAATCTGTGTCCTAAAGTATTTCAAACCACTTTCTTGTACTCAACTGTTTTCATTGTTCGATACTTTACTTTAAAACAATTTCAGTTCTTATCTTTACTGTTAGCTCGATTTTGATGAGAAATGTTACTTTAATTTGACTTAGAACACTTAATTATATACCCAAGTGTTGCCCAAAATATATCATTCTTATAAAGTTCAGAACTGTAGTTGCCCAATTAAAAACTGATATTAAGAAGAACGTGATATTATGTTAACATACTAAAATATGCTTTATTTACAGGTGATCTAATTTTCTTTACTCATGTATTTTAGTAAGTGAACACCGTTACAGAAGTTTTCTTATATGGTTTATTATCCAAGAGACTAACAGTTTGATTACATAAACCCTAATAAATTAAGACAAAAAAAACAGAATGCCAAAACATTCATTATAACTTGTATTTAGATTTAGAAAAAACAAAAAACTTACCGATTGAGGATCTGGAAAAGAACCTCTCTCTAACTTAGAAAATATCAGAATACCATTGACTGTAATTTCGAATGCAGCTAGAATCACAAATATAGAGAGATGAACTTCAGGAGAAAACTGTTCTTCATTTAGTAAGTGTTAACATCCAAATAACTAAAAACTTTTGATGTATTTTATAAACGTCATCTAAAGACATTAATCAGTGATTTCTGACAGGAGTTAAGAGCACAACATGCTGTATATTCATCAGATATTACCAGTTGTTGCTATGCAACCTTACACAGTTTTACCGCCAGTCCCTAATACAACTGAGAAAATGAAATGCCCTGATATTACAAGTATTGAATCTACAGTATAGACTTCTCAATCAGCTTTAGGTTCATAAATACTTTTTATGTAATCCAACTATACAATGTACATAGTATAAAGGTAACAATATATATTTATATAGTTACAAAATTTAGGTTTAAAAATAGTGTTACCTATTTAATACCTTCTATGTTACATTTCACTCTCTACAATTTTTTTTATGAGTTTACTTAAATAACTAGAAGGACAGATTCATTAACTTGGACCACCATAATCTATTTACCCTTTTATGTGGCTTTATAAGTTTGGTAAAAAAAACTCATAATAATCCATTCAGTAAGTCCCAAGTATTATACTCAATGTTTTTTTTTAGCCTCAGCCAGTACCTGAGTACAGTGTCAGATTAAAATGACCAAAGGGCCTAGGTACCTTCTGTTCATAGGCTCTCCTAGTTGTACAACTTAAACCAAAATTTAGATAAATAATAGGTATATAACTTATATATTCTGGTTTAAAATTTGTAGGCACTAGGCACTGTGCCTGATAAATAATCTGGCCCTACCTGTGGTATATTACTGCACTTATTTCTACATTAAAAATAATTTAAACAAAACAGGTGGCAACACAATGTGAAAACATTTACCGATATATTGTTCAAGTGATCTGAAGTGAAATATTATACACATCTTAGAATACATAAAAAATAAAAACAGCATTTCTCCTTACATCTTCTACCATTAGCTCCAACCACCCGCACTTCTGGAACAGCCGAGATAATCATATCCTGTATGTTCTTGAAGCGCGGGTAATATCCTCATCCGTCTTGACTGTTAACAAAAAATATCTTTAATTTACAATCCAACTACAACTTTCTAAAATGCAGAACATTCTCATATTACACTCAAGAACTCTTTAAAATATCAACATACATTAAAAATTCCACAAACTAACCAAACAACTTTTTCCTCCGCTTTTATCATTTCCAGGTCTGGAAAACACAACATAAATAAACAAATTTTAACATCACATGACACCTTTATTTTTACTGGTAACGTCACACTAAAAAGTAATTTTGTGAACAGAAAAAATATTTGTCATTTATTAACTTTATCTTATCTCTAGTGGTTGTGTATTTGAACCACTTGTAGGATTACAAGTAACTACATTTTAAGATACATAACAATGTTTTATTCCATCAAATGTTGTATTGTCAGAGGTATGTATTGTACATTTTACTACAGTTTACAGCTAATGTTCTGATGGCTTTAAAGTTAATAATAACATATATTTTAGGTATTTTTAAGACAGTTCAAATAAACCTGTCAAAATTAGTATAACTGACATAAAAGGTCTACCTCTTTCCCAGTTAAGAACCCATTAACAAAAGTACTATTGAGACAACTGTCTCATAATTACAGCTACAATTCATATAAGCCAATACAAAATACATTTGTTTTGTTTTAGGATTAAGCACAAAGCTACACAATGTGCTTTATAACCACAGGTATCGAAACCCGGTTTTTAGCAGTGTGAATCTGCAAACACACCACTCTGTTACTGAAGAACTACAAAATATGCCTGAGAAGATTAACTCTGTACACAGCACATGACAATCCAAGTTCTTATCAAACCAATTCTTCAACTTTTGCAACCCTGTTGTATCTGTCACAACTGAATTATTTCAGAGATTAACCACCCAAACTCCCTAACTTGGAAACATTTTCTACTTTGCCAATTCTTAAAATCTATGTCCCAAAGTCATACCTTGTTACCAACAGGTAATTGCCGATAAGTTTTATAATGCCTTGAACAACTGACAAGGAAATTGTACTCTAAGTCATTTTACACTACTCTCAACAAATAATTATCACCAATGACACAGTGTCCCCCCCCCCATTATGTAAACCCCCCAATCATGTCATTTCTCACCAAAAACAGCCAAAGGTTCAAACCTATTAGATATTGCCACTTTCAAGCTAACGTCTTCTGATTCTAAAAATTTACATTTTTATTAATATATAAATGTTGTTACTGTGCATTCTTTTAAATTCAACACTTATGCCCTTGACTAAAATAACCTTTATTCCGACTCCATAGTCTATCCATTTTCCATCTTGCTTTCTTAGCTTCTACCCTGGTATAGTTAGAACACGATTAACAGGAAAATTTTAGAAACAAAATAACGTAGTTGTATCTGTACAACAAAATATGGTATTTATCACTGTTATGCTTGTAAGAAAAAAAGAACCAAAGATAAAAACACAACGATTTTTCCATTAACACAAAATACAGCTAGAGAATTTTAGGATCGCCATTAATGTGAAGTACACCTATTGGCTTACGAGGCAAACATCAAGCCAAAAACTAGTTTGGAAACATTTGGTATCACGACAAACTTGTTTATCGTGAGGTTGTTTTCACAAAAAATAAAAAAGAATGTTTGAAAAAGTAGAGCTTATCTTCATAAAACACCATCAAAAAAAATTCCCCGAACTATTTTATTAATCGTAATTACATTACATAGAATAAAGTATGTGCTTTATAACCACAGGTATCAAACCCGGTTTTAGCAGTGTGAATCTGCAAACACACCACTCTGTTACTGAAGAACTACAAAATATGCCTGAGAAGATTAACTCTGTACACAGCACATGACAATCCAAGTTCTTATCAAACCAATTCTTCAACTTTGCAACCCTGTTGTATCTGTCACAACTGAATTATTTCAGAGATTAACCACCCAAACTCCCTAACTTGGAAACATTTTCTACTTTGCCAATTCTTAAAATCTATGTCCCAAAGTCATACCTTGTTACCAACAGGTAATTGCCGATAAGTTTTATAATGCCTTGAACAACTGACAAGGAAATTGTACTCTAAGTCATTTTACACTACTCTCAACAAATAATTATCACCAATGACACAGTGTCCCCCCCATTATGTAAACCCCCAATCATGTCATTTCTCACCAAAACAGCCAAAGGTTCAAACCTATTAGATATTGCCACTTTCAAGCTAACGTCTTCTGATTCTAAAAATTTACATTTTTATTAATATATAAATGTTGTTACTGTGCATTCTTTTAAATTCAACACTTATGCCCTTGACTAAAATAACCTTTATTCCGACTCCATAGTCTATCCATTTTCCATCTTGCTTTCTTAGCTTCTACTCCTGGTATAGTTAGAACACGATTAACAGGAAAATTTTAGAAACAAAATAACGTAGTTGTATCTGTACAACAAAATATGGTATTTATCACTGTTATGCTTGTAAGAAAAAAGAACCAAAGATAAAAAACACAACGATTTTTCCATTAACACAAAATACAGCTAGAGAATTTTAGGATCGCCATTAATGTGAAGTACACCTATTGGCTTACGAGGCAAACATCAAGCCAAAAACTAGTTTGGAACATTTGGTATCACGACAAACTTGTTTATCGTGAGGTTGTTTTCACAAAAATAAAAAAGAATGTTTGAAAAAGTAGAGCTTATCTTCATAAAACACCATCAAAAAAAATTCCCCGAACTATTTTATTAATCGTAATTACATTACATAGAATAAAGTCTAAAGATAAACCTTATAATACAAGTTGTATTTTAATAGCTCTACAGCGTAGTAACTTAATAATTAAGTTGAAAACTGAAAATGGGTCTAATTTGATCTACAACTTTACAACTGAATTCTGCCCCTGAAATATTGGATGCTGAGCAATCTTCACACTAAATTTAAATTATACTGTATATAATTCTAAATATTGAATATTACTTACCAATATTCAATACAAACTTCAATACCCATTTTCTTAAGTAACACGAAAGACTAAATTTCGAAATAAATTATCGAAAAAAATGTCTGTTCGTCGTTCTTGTCACGTTTTGTTTCACGCCAATTTTAAAACGCCACCTGTCGATCAAATAGTAGAGCCAAAGAGGCCAGATTTTCCTGCCGTTGAGAGAGCCGAGACAAAACAATTTGTTTAATTTGCTTTAAACCTGCTCATATATGGTGTATACACTTAACGTTGAGATATTTTATTGTATATATAAGATAATGTAATAATTAGAGACGGTCAAATAATCTTATACAGTAAGTCGAAAGCATTTTTTAATGAATTACGAAAGGGTTGTCAAAAGAGAGCAATTTAAAACATTAAAGTTTTTACTATCGTGAATATGATGTAAAATACAATTTTATTGTTTTATAATTTACGATTTCATCCATATATCGAATGTGTAATAAAAAGATAGATTGGAGCCCGATGAAGGTTCCAGCAGGATGGCCGAAAACTCGCAAATAAACGTATATTTACGTAAAGTACGTATGTATTTCTACATACTAATTTCCCTTGAGTCTCAAACAACACAAAGGAAACTGTGATAATTAACTGAACTTCGCTAATTAGGACTTAAAGTGACGACCTCTTCTTTACTTTTAAAATGTTGAAACTGACTTTTAACATATATTTCCACATTTTTTAAACACTACGTTAATTCATTTTACAAATTAAAATACATAAAATTTCATATGTTAACATTATAGATGTAAGAAAATGTCAATATTAGTAATATGAGTATGCTGTCAATGAATACAAGTTAATTTCTTCAAGATAATTTTTCATAAGTATAACATAATATAAGCGCACGAATATTTTCGCGTATGTTACTCTAACCAAATGTTAAATATTTTGTCTCGTTGGGAAGATAAGAAATATATATCAGATTTAATACAGAAAACTCCGATGTCTAAGGCTAAGTACTGATCGAAGAAAGTTAAACAAAATAACTCGAGGCGATGCTGTATATTATTCCTTTGGATGAAAACACATATGAGTCAGGTTTGTTTGTTTTGAATTTCGCGCAAAGCTACACGAGGGCTATCTGCGCTAGCCGTCCATAATTTAGCAGTGTAAGACTAGAGGGAAGGCAACTAGTCATCACCATCCATCCACCGGCAACTCTTGGACTACTCTTTTACCAACGAATAGTGGGACTGACAGTCACATTATAACGCCTCCAAGGCTGAAAGGGCGAGCATGTTTGGTGCGACCAGGATTCGAACCCGCGACCCTCAAATTACGAGTGGAATGCATTAACCCACCTGGCCATACTGAGCCTTATTAGCCAGGTAAATCGTAAGTCCTATAAATTATGCCCGGTAATTCTATTGCGTACAAGAGCTTTTAGCAGGTTTATCAAATCGTTCTCAACTTTAAAAAGTACATAAATATTAAATACACATAGATTATTTGAATAAGTTATTACATATTATTATTATTACATTTCGACACTTTGCACCTTTTGTAACAGAAAATCGAGCTTTATGGATTGATAAATATTGAGTATAGTAATACACGATATTATTGTATAGAAATTGTAAGAGCTGTTAAAAAATGTTACATACTTAGGAGTTTTCCACAGAAAGTTTCGTATTAGAAATTCAGAATTTATTTTTTTAGATCAAAACTACACAAGTTTTTCTGCGCTCTGTCTACTGTGGGAATTGAACACCCACTGGTGGGCGAGTTTAACACGTACAAGTTGTATTGCGAACTAATAATCAGTGATGTCGAGAAAACCCACTTGTAGAGAAATGTATGTAAAAACGGCTCGTTTGGGTTGAGAATGTTTTTGTTTTTTACGTAGAGGAGTGAACAACGTTTCGACCTTCTTCGGTCATCGTCAAGTTCACAAAGAAAGAGAGAGGTAACTGACCGGAAGCTGACGACGTGTTTGGAAGGGGTTGTGTAATGAGTGTCGGAATGTAAAGGGCGAGCTTAGATGTTGAATATACATTTTTATATTATATATTTTTTATATTATTATTTATAATATTATATTTAAAATATAAATAAAAAGGTGTTCCTTTATATTGGTTTATTTTGGGTTTAAGTTGTTGTATAAGTAAGGCTTCTTTAATTTTGCGTTTGTTTATGTTTGTTTCTTTATTTAGTATTTGAATGTTTTCTGTGGTTATGTTGTGTTTATTTGACTTGCAGTGTTCGAAAACGTGTGAAGGTGACTTTTTATGTTTTTTGAATCTGGTTTCCATTTTTCTACTTGTTTCTCCAATATAGAAGTCGTGGCAGTTATCACATTGTATTTTATAATTAATGTTGGTGTGGTGTTTGTCAGTGTAGTTTTTACATAGTATAGACCTCAGTTTTGTGCCTGGTTTTTGAATAAATTTGGTATTAACTGGAATGTCATATTTTGTTACTAGTTTTTCCAAATGGTTATTTTTCTGCTGATGTCAGGAATATATGGTATGCAGCATTATATGGTTATGTGATTTTTTGATTCGTGAGATATGTTTACTTTGTTGGTTATTTTGCTTTCTGTCTAGGTGTGTGCGTATAATGTTTTCTACGGTTTGTAGAGGAAACTTATTGATGTTGATGAAGTATTATTTTATTTTGTCTAATTCATCGTTAATTTTATCTGGTGAACATAGTTTTATGGCTGTGTTTATTTGGTTTCTTAGTATGTTGAGAGTTTGTTTTGTTTCATGTGCCGAGTCCCAAGAAATGTATAATCCAGTATGGGTGACTTTTCGGTGGATTTCTGTAACTGAGTGTAGGAATGTAGAGTGCGTGCTTAGATGTTTGATTATATTTATTAATATTATCACTTACACAACCCCCTTCAAACATGTGGTCAGCTATCGGTCAGTTACCTCTTTCTTTCTTTGTGAACCTGCCGATGACCAAAGAAGGTCGAAACGTTGTTCGCTCCTCTGCATAAAATATTTTTTCAAGCCCAAACAGCTATTTTTACATATGTATTTTTCTTTACAGGTGAGTTTTCTCGTCATCACTGAAACATGTTTGCTATTATCAGTGTTATAGCAGCCTCAGCCATCGAGACAGAAGGTCTTAAGTGGTGGTTCAAGAATAATTCTGTTTTTTAAGGTGATTTTTACCCGTTCTGTTGGAACTTTTGTGAAATTCATGGGCAAACCCTATTATGAAACACTATCGTAGTTTATATATGCAAAAACGGCTCGTTTGGGTTGAGAAAATATTTTACATAGAAGAGCGAACAACGTTTCGACATTCTTCGGTCACAGTCAAGTTCACAAAGTAGTTTACGTTTAGTAACACTATCGTTGTTAGATGGCAGCGCCATCTATTAAACTTCTTCAGATTTCTTTGATTAAATTAAAACTTACGTAATAAAAATAACTGAACTTTAATTTATGGTAAACAAGTCCAATTAAACGTTCTTTATCTTACATCCTAATTAGGAATGATGAGCTGTGTTATGATAAAAATTTTAATTTAAAGCTAAAAATATTGAAATTTGACGAAGAAAATCTTAAATGTAAAAACAATCAGCAAATTTAGAATAAAGAAACGAGCAACAGAAATACGTGTATAGAAATTATTCAGATATTTAAATATAACGAAAAACTTTGTTAACTTGTAACTTGTAACTTGTAACTTGTAATTGTTACGTATGCTCAACCAAGTTGAGCATACGTAACAATGTCATATGAAAACTGTCAAGTTAAACAAGACACAGTTGGGACACACTCGACATCTCCTGCTACTAGCTCCAGTTGCAATTAAAAACATGAGCCAAATTTGGAAAGATTAAGCCTTGTTTAATTTACTACTATATCGCCATTAAGCCTTGTTTAATTTACTACTGTATCTCCATTAAGCCTTGTTTAATTTACTACTGTATCGCCATTAAGCATTGTTTAATTTACTACTGTATCGCCATTAAGCATTGTTTAATTTACTACTATATCGCCATTAAGCCTTGTTTAATTTACTACTATATCGCCATTAAACCTTATTTAATTTACTACTATATCGCCATTACGCCTTGTTTAATTTACTACTGTATCGCCATTAAGCCTTGTTTAATTTACTACTGTATCGCCATTAAGCCTTGTTTAATTTACTACTATGTCGCCATTAAGCATTGTTTAATTTACTGCTATATCGCCATTAAGCCTTGTTTAATTTTGTATTATATCGCCATGTCACTTTTTTTTTTTAATATTAACAGTTTACAGGCCTTACAATTTCACACAGCTTTGCTTAATAAAAAATATATATTTCTATAAAACTGACTCCTTTGTTTTCACTTGACTGTTTTTGTTGTTGTTTCTTTTACAGGAAGCAGAAGTGGTCTTGGTCAGATTAGATACACGCATACTATATATACCAACTTTAAAACACTTCGGTGCAACAGAATAATACAAAATGCATTTTATTTTTCAGTTTAGTATAACTAACTTTGACAAAGAGAACGCTAAATGTTTATAAACCTAGAACTACTAACTAACTTTGACAAAAAGAACACTAAATTCTTATAAACCTATAAATACTAACTCACTTTAACAATAAGAACACTAAATTCTTATAAATCTAGCACTACTTACTCACTTTGACAATAATAACATTAAATTATTATAAAACTAGCATTAACAACTCACTTTGACAAAGAAAACACTAAATTTTTTATAAACCTAGAATTACTAACTTACTTTGATAATAATAACACTAATTTCTTATTAAACTATCATTAATAACTCACTTTGATAATAATAACACTAAATTCTTATTAAACTATCATTAATAACTCACTTTGATAATAATAACACTAAATTCTTATTAAACTATCATTAATAACTCACTTTGATAATAATAACACTAAATTCTTATTAAACTATCATTAATAACTCACTTTGACAATTATAACACTAAATTCTTAAAAAACTAGCACGAGTAACTGACGTTGACAATAATAACATCAAGTTCTCATAAAACAACCTCTAATAACACACTTTAATAAGAAGAAAACTGAATTCTCATAAAACTAGCACTACTAACTCACGTTGACAATAAGAACACTAAATTCATATAAAACTAGCACTAGAAACCCACTTTGATTATAATAACACCAAATTCTTATCAACCTAGCAATACTAACTCACACTGACAATAATAACACAATTATTTTAAAACTAGGGCAAAAAACTCACTTTGACAATAAGAACACTAAATTAATATAAAACTAGCACTAGAAACCCACTTTAACAAAAACAAAACTAAATTTTCATAAAACTAGAATCAATAACTCACTTTGACAAAATAATACCAAATTCTTATAAAACTAGCATAAATAAGTCAGTAAGACAACAATAACACGAGATTCGTATAAAAGTAACACTAATAGCTCATATTTAAAATAACACAAAATTCTTATAAAACTAGCACCAATAACTCACTTTAAGAAAAAGAGCAATAAATTCTTATAAACCTACCACTACTATTACTCTTTGACAATAATAACACTAACGTTTTATAACAATAGGACTAATAACACATTTTAATAAACAGGAAAACTAAATTCTTATGAAAGTAGGACTAATAACTCACTTTACAAATAAGAACACTACGTTCTTCTAAAACTATCACTATTATTTCACTTTGACAATAATAACACAATTCTTATTAAACTAGCCTTATAACTCACTTAACAATAAGAACAGTAAATTCTTATAAAAGTAGCACTACTAACTCACTTAACAATAAGAACAGTAAATTCTTATAAAAGTAGCACTACTAACTCACTTAACAATAAGAACAGTAAATTCTTATAAAAGTAGCACTACTAACTCACTTAACAATAAGAACAGTAAATTCTTATAAAAGTAGCACTACTAACTCACTTAACAATAAGAACAGTAAATTCTTATAAAAGTAGCACTACTAACTCACTTAACAATAAGAACAGTAAATTCTTATAAAAGTAGCACTACTAACTCACTTAACAATAAGAACAGTAAATTCTTATAAAAGTAGCACTACTAACTCACTTAACAATAAGAACAGTAAATTCTTATAAAAGTAGCACTACTAACTCACTTAACAATAAGAACAGTAAATTCTTATAAAAGTAGCACTACTAACTCACTTAACAATAAGAACAGTAAATTCTTATAAAACTTGTACCAATAACTCACTTTCACGAAAACAACACTAAATTCTTATAAACTTTGCACTGCTAAATGACTTTGACAATAATAACATTATGTTTTGACAAAAATACAACTAATAACTCACTTTAACAATAACAACACTAAGTTCTTATTAAACTAGCACTACTATCTGACTTTGAAAATAATAACACTACATTCTTATAAACTTAGCAGTAATATTAACTTTAACAATAAGGAAACGAAATTCTTATAATCCTAGCACCAATAACTCACTTTGACAAAAAGAACTCTAAATTCTTATAAACCTACCACTACTACCTCACTTTGACAGTAACACATTAAATTGTTATTAAACTAGCACTAATAACTCACTTTTCGGTTTATCTTATCCTATCTACTCCATCAGTCTCATCACCGTGTCAAGGTAATCCACGTGTTTCTACCACTTCCATCCTTTTTATTTCATCTATTTATGACATTCATTTTCCCACTGGGAGGAAAACATTTTTTCTAGCGTTAACATGTGATCGTATCAGAATTATTTTATGGCCAAATTATCTTTAGTAAATATGTTCTTATTTTTGTAGGTCAAACAAAGCCTGAAAAGAAATTTGTGAAACTGTTGTAGATAATTTTACCTTAATATGTTTCTTCCATGAGGAGCAAATAAATCACTTCCTCCCTGTTGGACTGACGTCATAAAGCTGAAGACAAATAAATCACTTCCTCCCTGTTGGACTGACGTCATAAAGCTGAAGACAAAAAAATCCTTGACAGACTACAGTCTTGTGTGATATAACAACAATAGAACAGACTTCAGTTTCTTCAGCTAATGATTGTGCATGCGCAGAAATTTGGGTGATGTCCACAGTTTTACTGGAAGGTGTAGATTGTTTGTTTGTTTGTTTTTAATTTCGCGCAAAGCTACTCGATCGCTATCTGTGCTAGCCGTCCTTAATTTAGCAGTGTAAGAGTAGAGGGAAGGCAGGTAGTTATCACCACCCACCGCCAACTCTTGGGCTACCATTTTACCAAGGAATAGTGGGATTGACCGACACGTTATAACGCCCCCACGGCTGAAAGGGCGAGCATGTTTGGTGCGACCGAAATTCAAACCCACCTGGTCATGCCGGGTCTGGAAGGTGCAGAAAATTTTTCAAAAGCTAGAATATCCCAAGATATCTCAGGATGCTGACAGACATGAAAGTCAAATATGTTAGTTTTCAAGCGTATAACACCGCTGATATATAAGTTTATTTACTTGTGATTCGCACCGTTTGTTGAAATGTTAAGTTTATCTACTTATCTCTTTCTTTAATGAATGTAAATCTTTATATTTATAACTTTAATGAAACTATATCTTTAATGTATATCCTACCAACAACTATCTTTAATGCATTGAGTTGGCAAGGGGTGGTAATAACCAGCTGCCTTCCCTCTAGTGTTACACTGCTAAATTAGGGACGGCTAACACAGATAGCCCTCATGTAGCTTTGCGTGAAATCCAAAACAAACAAAGGAAATTCCTAAAACCAAACCAACGTCATGTTTCTACAACTAATTTTATTGTATATGTTTATTATGTTTCTTCATATGACACAAGAGAAAGTAAATTAACATTTCAGGTACAATAATTTAAATTAACTTAAAGTATTAATTAACAAAACATATTATTGAACCAACACTGATAAACTTGTAACCCATCATCTTTTTATTTTAACTTCAGTTTATGTGAAACAAATTCCATTAAACGGTTTCTTCATTTTCATATTATATATTTCCGGACTGTGAAAAATGTACATATAAATCGTCTTACCGTGACACATGCACATGTATCGTCTTACCGTGACACATGTACATGTATCTGGGTTACAACTTCAGTATCACCACGTGAATCTTACATTACTATATAAAACATTGCTACACGTCACATCTGTGTTGTAGCAGAAACATTACTTCATGGTTCTTACGTGACTATATAAAACACTGTTATATGTTATATCTGTGTCACAAAATTAATGTTATACCTGTTTTACAACATTAACGGAATCCTGTGAATTCTAGGGTTCTATATAAAACTTTGTGATATGTTATATTTCTCTTACACCATTAAGTTTATGTCTGTATTACAACAAAATTCAGTGGATGATAGGTTACTAAATAAAACATTTTAACATGTTGCATCCGTATAACGACATAAACGTCACAACTTAATTCTTAGGTTGTTATATAGAACATCGTTACACTTTATATCTGTATTACAACGTAAACGTCACAACTTAATTCTTAGGTTGTTATATAGAACATTGTTACACTTTATATCTGTATTACAACGTAAACGTCACAACTTAATTCTTAGGTTGTTATATAGAACATTGTTACTCTTTATATCTGTATTACAACGTAAACGTCACAACTTAATTCTTAGGTTGTTATATAAAACATTGTTACACTTTATATCTGTATTACAACGTAAACGTCACAACTTAATTCTTAGGTTGTTATATAGAACATTGTTACTCTTTGTATCTGTATTACAACGTAAACGTCACAACTTAATTCTTAGGTTGTTATATAAAACATTGTTACACTTTATATCTGTATTACAACGTAAACGTAACAACTTATTTCTTAGATTGTTATATAGAACATTGTTACACTTTATATCTGTATTACAACGTAAACGTCACAACTTAATTCCTAGGTTGCTATAAAGAACATTGTTACACTTTATATCTGTATTACAACATAAACGTCACAACTTAATTCTTAGGTTATTATATAGAACATTGTTACACTTTATATCTGTATTACAACATAAACGTCACAACTTAATTCTTAGGTTGTTATATAGAACATTGTTACTCTTTATATCTGTATTACAACATAAAGATCACAACTTAATTTTTAGATTGTTATATAGAACATTGATACACTTTATATCTGTATTACAACATAAACGTCACAACTTAATTCTTAGGTTGTTATACAGAACATTGTTACACTTTGTATCTGTATTACAACATAAACGTCACAACTTAATTCTTAGGTTGTTATATAGAACATTGTTACACTTTATATCTGTATTACAACGTAAACGTAACAACTTATTTCTTAGATTGTTATATAGAACATTGTTACACTTTATATCTGTATTACAACGTAAACGTCACAACTTAATTCCTAGGTTGCTATACAGAACATTGTTACACTTTATATCTGTATTACAACATAAACGTCACAACTTAATTCTTAGGTTATTATATAGAACATTGTTACACTTTATATCTGTATTACAACATAAACGTCGCAACTTAATTCTTAGGTTGTTAAATAAAACATTGTTACACTTTATAGCTGTATTACAACGTAAACGTCACAACTTAATTCTTAGGTTGCTATACACAACATTGTTACACTTTATATCTGTATTACAACATAAACGTCACAACTTATGACTTAGGTTGTTATATAGAACATTGTTACACTTTATATCTGTATTACAACAAAAACGTCACAACTTATTTCTTAGATTGTTATATAAAACATTGTTACACTTTATATCTGTATTACAACGTAAACGTCACAACTTAATTCTTAGGTTGTTATACACAACATTGTTACTCTTTATATCTGTATTACATATAAACGTCACAACTTATTTCTTAGGTTGTTATATAAAACATTGTTACTCTTTATATCTGTATTACAACGTAAACGTCACAACTTAATTCTTAGGTTGCTATACACAACATTGTTACACTTTATATCTGTATTACAACGTAAACGTCACAACTTAATTCTTAGGTTGTTATACACAACATTGTTACTCTTTATATCTGTATTACATATAAACGTCACAACTTAATTCTTAGGTTGTTATATAGAACATTGTTACACTTTATATCTGTATTACAACGTAAACGTCACAAATTATTTCTTAGGTTGTTATATAGAACATTGTTACACTTTATATCTGTATTACAACGTAAACGTCACAACTTAATTCCTAGGTTGCTATAGAGAACATTGTTACACTTTATATCTGTATTACAACGTAAACGTCACAACTTAATTCTTAGGTTGTTATACACAACATTGTTACTCTTTATATCTGTATTACATATAAACGTCACAACTTATTTCTTAGGTTGTTATATAAAACATTGTTACACTTTATATCTGTATTACAACGTAAACGTCACAACTTAATTCTTAGGTTGCTATACACAACATTGTTACACTTTATATCTGTATTACAACGTAAACGTCACAACTTAATTCTTAGGTTGTTATACACAACATTGTTACTCTTTATATCTGTATTACATATAAACGTCACAACTTAATTCTTAGGTTGTTATATAGAACATTGTTACACTTTATATCTGTATTACAACGTAAACGTCACAAATTATTTCTTAGGTTGTTATATAGAACATTGTTACACTTTATATCTGTATTACAACGTAAACGTCACAACTTAATTCCTAGGTTGCTATAGAGAACATTGTTACACTTTGTATCTGTATTACAACATAAACGTCACAACGTAATTCTTAGGTTATTATATAGAACATTGTTACACTTTATATCTGTATTACAACGTAAACGTCACAACTTATTTCTTAGATTGTTATATAGAACATTGTTTCACTTTATATCTGTATTACAACGTAAACGTCACAACTTAATTCTTAGGTTGTTATATAGAACATTGTTATACTTTATATACGTATTACAAATTTATTTCTTAGGTTGTTATATAGAACATT
Source organism: Tachypleus tridentatus (assembly GCF_004210375.1). NCBI lineage: Eukaryota > Metazoa > Arthropoda > Merostomata > Xiphosura > Limulidae > Tachypleus > Tachypleus tridentatus. The sequence goes on along the minus strand of NC_134826.1, from coordinate 8,387,458 downwards.
GTTACACTTTATATCTGTATTACAACGTAAACGTCACAACTTATTTCTTAGGTTGTTATATAGAACATTGTTACACTTTATATCTGTATTACAACGTAAACGTCACAACTTATTTCTTAGGTTGTTATATAGAACATTGTTACACTTTATATCTGTATTACAACGTAAACGTCACAACTTATTTCTTAGATTGTTATATAGAACATTGTTACACTTTATATCTGTATTACAACGTAAACGTCACAACTTAATTCCTAGGTTGCTATAGAGAACATTGTTACACTTTGTATCTGTATTACAACATAAATGTCACAACTTATTTCTTAGGTTATTATATAGAACATTGTTACACTTTATATCTGTATTACATATAAACGTCACAACTTATTTCTTAGGTTGTTATATAAAACATTGTTACTCTTTATATCTGTATTACAACGTAAACGTCACAACTTAATTCTTAGGTTGCTATACACAACATTGTTACACTTTATATCTGTATTACAACGTAAACGTCACAACTTAATTCTTAGGTTGTTATACACAACATTGTTACTCTTTATATCTGTATTACATATAAACGTCACAACTTAATTCTTAGGTTGTTATATAGAACATTGTTACACTTTATATCTGTATTACAACGTAAACGTCACAAATTATTTCTTAGGTTGTTATATAGAACATTGTTACACTTTATATCTGTATTACAACGTAAACGTCACAACTTAATTCCTAGGTTGCTATAGAGAACATTGTTACACTTTATATCTGTATTACAACGTAAACGTCACAACTTAATTCTTAGGTTGTTATACACAACATTGTTACTCTTTATATCTGTATTACATATAAACGTCACAACTTATTTCTTAGGTTGTTATATAAAACATTGTTACACTTTATATCTGTATTACAACGTAAACGTCACAACTTAATTCTTAGGTTGCTATACACAACATTGTTACACTTTATATCTGTATTACAACGTAAACGTCACAACTTAATTCTTAGGTTGTTATACACAACATTGTTACTCTTTATATCTGTATTACATATAAACGTCACAACTTAATTCTTAGGTTGTTATATAGAACATTGTTACACTTTATATCTGTATTACAACGTAAACGTCACAAATTATTTCTTAGGTTGTTATATAGAACATTGTTACACTTTATATCTGTATTACAACGTAAACGTCACAACTTAATTCCTAGGTTGCTATAGAGAACATTGTTACACTTTGTATCTGTATTACAACATAAACGTCACAACGTAATTCTTAGGTTATTATATAGAACATTGTTACACTTTATATCTGTATTACAACGTAAACGTCACAACTTATTTCTTAGATTGTTATATAGAACATTGTTTCACTTTATATCTGTATTACAACGTAAACGTCACAACTTAATTCTTAGGTTGTTATATAGAACATTGTTATACTTTATATACGTATTACAAATTTATTTCTTAGGTTGTTATATAGAACATTGTTACACTTTATATCTGTATTACAACGTAAACGTCACAACTTATTTCTTAGGTTGTTATATAGAACATTGTTACACTTTATATCTGTATTACAACGTAAACGTCACAACTTATTTCTTAGGTTGTTATATAGAACATTGTTACACTTTATATCTGTATTACAACGTAAACGTCACAACTTATTTCTTAGATTGTTATATAGAACATTGTTACACTTTATATCTGTATTACAACGTAAACGTCACAACTTAATTCCTAGGTTGCTATAGAGAACATTGTTACACTTTGTATCTGTATTACAACATAAATGTCACAACTTATTTCTTAGGTTATTATATAGAACATTGTTACACTTTATATCTGTATTACAACGTAAACGTCACAACTTATTTCTTAGGTTGTTATATAGAACATTGTTGCACTTTAAATCTGTATTACAACGTAAACGTCACAACTTAATTCCTAGGTTGCTATAGAGAACATTGTTACACTTTGTATCTGTATTACAACATAAACGTCACAACTTCTTTCTTAGATTGTTATATAGAACATTGTTTCACTTTATATCTGTATTACAACGTAAACGTCACAACTTAATTCCTAGGTTGCTATAGAGAACATTGTTACACTTTGTATCTGTATTACAACATAAACGTCACAACGCAATTCTTAGGTTATTATATAGAACATTGTTACACTTTATATCTGTATTACAACGTAAACGTCACAACTTATTTCTTAGATTGTTATATAGAACATTGTTTCACTTTATATCTGTATTACAACATAAACGTCACAACTTAATTCTTAGGTTGTTATATAGAACATTGTTACTCTTTATATCTGTATTACAACATAAAGATCACAACTTAATTTTTAGATTGTTATATAGAACATTGATACACTTTATATCTGTATTACAACATAAACGTCACAACTTAATTCTTAGGTTGTTATATAGAACATTGTTACACTTTATATCTGTATTACAACGTAAACGTAACAACTTATTTCTTAGATTGTTATATAGAACATTGTTACACTTTATATCTGTATTACAACGTAAACGTCACAACTTAATTCCTAGGTTGCTATACAGAACATTGTTACACTTTATATCTGTATTACAACATAAACGTCACAACTTAATTCTTAGGTTATTATATAGAACATTGTTACACTTTATATCTGTATTACAACATAAACGTCGCAACTTAATTCTTAGGTTGTTAAATAAAACATTGTTACACTTTATAGCTGTATTACAACGTAAACGTCACAACTTAATTCTTAGGTTGCTATACACAACATTGTTACACTTTATATCTGTATTACAACATAAACGTCACAACTTATGACTTAGGTTGTTATATAGAACATTGTTACACTTTATATCTGTATTACAACAAAAACGTCACAACTTATTTCTTAGATTGTTATATAAAACATTGTTACACTTTATATCTGTATTACAACGTAAACGTCACAACTTAATTCTTAGGTTGTTATACACAACATTGTTACTCTTTATATCTGTATTACATATAAACGTCACAACTTATTTCTTAGGTTGTTATATAAAACATTGTTACTCTTTATATCTGTATTACAACGTAAACGTCACAACTTAATTCTTAGGTTGCTATACACAACATTGTTACACTTTATATCTGTATTACAACGTAAACGTCACAACTTAATTCTTAGGTTGTTATACACAACATTGTTACTCTTTATATCTGTATTACATATAAACGTCACAACTTAATTCTTAGGTTGTTATATAGAACATTGTTACACTTTATATCTGTATTACAACGTAAACGTCACAAATTATTTCTTAGGTTGTTATATAGAACATTGTTACACTTTATATCTGTATTACAACGTAAACGTCACAACTTAATTCCTAGGTTGCTATAGAGAACATTGTTACACTTTATATCTGTATTACAACGTAAACGTCACAACTTAATTCTTAGGTTGTTATACACAACATTGTTACTCTTTATATCTGTATTACATATAAACGTCACAACTTATTTCTTAGGTTGTTATATAAAACATTGTTACACTTTATATCTGTATTACAACGTAAACGTCACAACTTAATTCTTAGGTTGCTATACACAACATTGTTACACTTTATATCTGTATTACAACGTAAACGTCACAACTTAATTCTTAGGTTGTTATACACAACATTGTTACTCTTTATATCTGTATTACATATAAACGTCACAACTTAATTCTTAGGTTGTTATATAGAACATTGTTACACTTTATATCTGTATTACAACGTAAACGTCACAAATTATTTCTTAGGTTGTTATATAGAACATTGTTACACTTTATATCTGTATTACAACGTAAACGTCACAACTTAATTCCTAGGTTGCTATAGAGAACATTGTTACACTTTGTATCTGTATTACAACATAAACGTCACAACGTAATTCTTAGGTTATTATATAGAACATTGTTACACTTTATATCTGTATTACAACGTAAACGTCACAACTTATTTCTTAGATTGTTATATAGAACATTGTTTCACTTTATATCTGTATTACAACGTAAACGTCACAACTTAATTCTTAGGTTGTTATATAGAACATTGTTATACTTTATATACGTATTACAAATTTATTTCTTAGGTTGTTATATAGAACATTGTTACACTTTATATCTGTATTACAACGTAAACGTCACAACTTATTTCTTAGGTTGTTATATAGAACATTGTTACACTTTATATCTGTATTACAACGTAAACGTCACAACTTATTTCTTAGGTTGTTATATAGAACATTGTTACACTTTATATCTGTATTACAACGTAAACGTCACAACTTATTTCTTAGATTGTTATATAGAACATTGTTACACTTTATATCTGTATTACAACGTAAACGTCACAACTTAATTCCTAGGTTGCTATAGAGAACATTGTTACACTTTGTATCTGTATTACAACATAAATGTCACAACTTATTTCTTAGGTTATTATATAGAACATTGTTACACTTTATATCTGTATTACAACGTAAACGTCACAACTTATTTCTTAGGTTGTTATATAGAACATTGTTGCACTTTAAATCTGTATTACAACGTAAACGTCACAACTTAATTCCTAGGTTGCTATAGAGAACATTGTTACACTTTGTATCTGTATTACAACATAAACGTCACAACTTCTTTCTTAGATTGTTATATAGAACATTGTTTCACTTTATATCTGTATTACAACGTAAACGTCACAACTTAATTCCTAGGTTGCTATAGAGAACATTGTTACACTTTGTATCTGTATTACAACATAAACGTCACAACGCAATTCTTAGGTTATTATATAGAACATTGTTACACTTTATATCTGTATTACAACGTAAACGTCACAACTTATTTCTTAGATTGTTATATAGAACATTGTTTCACTTTATATCTGTATTACAACATAAACGTCACAACTTAATTCTTAGGTTGTTATATAGAACATTGTTACTCTTTATATCTGTATTACAACATAGATACCACAATCTGACTGTCAGGTTATTATATAAATTATTTTTCTAGGGATTAGATTGTAAGCTCTGTTGAAAGGTACGATTTTCGATATTTTCACAAAATTCAGCCATCTGCACGTGACACCTTAGTTATCTGTTCCAGATACAAATCACCGTCTTCCTCGTGTCGTCAGGCCTTCCGTTACTCCAGTGTTATGTGAAGTATGAGAATAGAGACGTGAAGAGATAATGTGACAATGAGAACTGACAGTTTATATTGTTGTGACAGTGAGAACTGACAGTTCATGTGGTTGTGACAGTGAGAACTGACGGTTCATGTAGTTGTGACAGTGAGAACTGACAGTTCATGTAGTTGTGACAGTGAGAACTGACAGTTCATGTAGTTGTGACAGTGAGAACTGACGGTTCATGTAGTTGTGACTGTGGGAACTGACATTTCATGTATTTGTGACAGTGAAAACTGACAGTTCATGTAGTTGTGACTGTGAGAACTGACAGTTCATGTAGTTGTGACAGTGAGAACTGACGGTTCATGTAGTTGTGACTGTGGGAACTGACATTTCATGTATTTGTGACAGTGAAAACTGACAGTTCATGTAGTTGTGACTGTGAGAACTGACAGTTCATGTAGTTGTGACAGTGAGAACTGACGGTTCATGTAGTTGTGACTGTGGGAACTGACATTTCATGTATTTGTGACAGTGAAAACTGACAGTTCATGTAGTTGTGACTGTGAGAACTGCCAGCTCATATAGTTGTGTGTGCGTGATAATAGATAAACTATAATAAGACAAACAAATGTAAAATAGACAAATAGAGATAGAAGAAAGTTTACAAGTTAAAACAGAATTATAAAACAGAAAGAAATGAATGAAACAGGTAAAGAAATAAATTTATGGACTGAAAACAGATAGAAATACAAGAGTAAGTAAGAAATATGGATAAAAGATGGAACTATAGGAGAGATAGACAGATAGTCATGTGATAGTCAAACAGAGAGACATATTAATATCATAAAACCAGATAAACAAACATAAATGAGATAGACAGAATAAGAGAGAGACAGTTATGGTGGATGAGTTGCGCGTGAAAGTCAGAGTTCAGACAAATATATTTATTTGTATTTCAGTTTTGTTTTTAATAAACACACAGCAGGAAAATTGTAGTTTTTGTTTACTGTGAACAGAGTCATATTAGTCCCAAGAAAAGGTGTTAATTTCACGGTTTAAGGTTCTTTAGAAGTAGTTAAGTTTAATAATGAACGTTTATTTTATTTGTATTTATAAGTTTGGACGTCTCGGAATAACTTATACTATTATTAGTGGAATTTGAAACGTGTGTTACAAATACGATTTTTAGCAGAATTTTTATATGATATATTAAGAGTTATAGGTTCAAACTTGTAAAGAGCATATTTTATATTGTTTGTTGTAAATAACATGTTATATTGTTTGATGTAAATAACATGTTATATGGTTTGTTGTAAATAACATGTTATATTGTTTGATGTAAATAACATGTTATATGGTTTGATGTAAATAACATGTTATATTGTTTGATGTAAATAACATGTTATATGGTTTGATGTAAATAACATGTTATATGGTTTGTTTTAAATAACATGTTATATGGTTTGATGTAAATAAATTGTTATATGGTTTGATGTAAATAACATGTTATATGGTTTGATGTAAACAACATGTTATATGGTTTGATGTAAATGACATATTATATGGTTTGATGTAAATAACATGTTATATGGTTTGATGTAAATAACATGTTATATGGTTTGTTGTAAATAACATGTCATATGGTTTGATGTAAATAACATGTTATATGGTTTGTTTTAAATAACATGTTATATGGTTTGATGTAAATAACATGTTATATTGTTTGATGTAAATAACATGTTATATTGTTTGATGTAAATAACATGTTATATGGTTTGATGTAAATAACATGTTATATGGTTTGTTTTAAATAACATGTTATATGGTTTGATGTAAATAAATTGTTATATGGTTTGATGTAAATAACATGTTATATGGTTTGATGTAAACAACATGTTATATGGTTTGATGTAAATGACATATTATATGGTTTGATGTAAATAACATGTTATATGGTTTGATGTAAATAACATGTTATATGGTTTGTTTTAAATAACATGTTATATGCTTTGTTGTAAATAACATGTTATATGGTTTGTTGTAAATGACATGTTATATGGTTTGATGTAAATAACCTGTTATATGGTTTGTTTTAAATAACGTGTTATATTGTTTGTTGTAAATAACGTGTTATATGGTTTGTTTTAAATAACGTGTTATATGGTTTGATCTAAATAACATGTTATATGATTTGATGTAAATAACATGTTATATGGTTTGTTTTAAATAACATGTTATATGGTTTGTTGTAAATAACATGTTATATGGTTTGATGTAAATGACATGTTACATGGTTTGTTTTAAATAACATGTTATATGGTTTGATGTAAATAACATGTTATATGGTTTGATGTTAATAACCTGTTATATGGTTTGTTTTAAATAACGTGTTATATTGTTTGTTGTAAATAACGTGTTATATGGTTTGTTTTAAATAACGTGTTATATGGTTTGATGTAAATAAATTGTTATATGGTTTGATGTAAATAACATGTTATATGGTTTGTTTTAAATAATATGTAATATGGTTTGTTGTAAATAACATGTTATATGGTTTGATGTAAATAAATTGTTATATGGTTTGATGTAAATAACCTGTTATATGGTTTGTTTTAAATAACATGTTATATGGTTTGTTTTAAATAACGTGTTATATGGTTTGTTGTAAACAACATGTTATATGGTTTGATGTAAATAACATGTTATATGGTTTGATGTAAATAAATTGTTATATGGTTTGATGTAAATAACCTGTTATATGGTTTGTTTTAAATAACATGTTATATGGTTTGTTTTAAATAACGTGTTATATGGTTTGTTGTAAATAACATGTTATATGGTTTGTTGTAAATAACATGTTATATGGTTTGTTTTAAATAACATGTTATATTGTTTGTTGTAAATAACATGTTATATGGTTTGTTTTAAATAACATGTTATATTGTTTGTTGTAAATAACATGTTATATGGTTTGTTGTAAATAACATGTTATATGGTTTGTTGTAAATAACATGTTATATGGTTTGTTTTAAATAACATGTTATATTGTTTGTTGTAAATAACATGTTATATGGTTTGTTTTAAATAACATGTTATATGGTTTGATGTAAATAACATGTTATATGGTTTGTTGTAAATAACATGTTATATGGTTTGTTTTAAATAACATGTTATATTGTTTGTTGTAAATAACATGTTATATGGTTTGTTTTAAATAACATGTTATATTGTTTGTTGTAAATAACATGTTATATGGTTTGTTTTAAATAACATGTTATATGGTTTGATGTAAATAACATGTTATATGGTTTGATGTAAATAACATGTTATATGGTTTGTTTTAAATAACATGTTGTATGGTTTGTTGTAAACAACATGTTATATGGTTTGTTTTAAATAACATGTTATATGGTTTGATGTAAATAACATGTTATATGGTTTGTTTTAAATGACATGTTATATGGTTTGATGTAAATAACATGTTATATGGTTTGTTGTAAACAAGATGTTATATGGTTTGATGTAAATGACATATTATATGGTTTGATGTAAATAACATGTTATATGGTTTGATGTAAATAACATGTTATATGGTTTGTTTTAAATAACATGTTATATGCTTTGTTGTAAATAACATGTTATATGGTTTGTTGTAAATGACATGTTATATGGTTTGATGTAAATAACCTGTTATATGGTTTGTTTTAAATAACGTGTTATATTGTTTGTTGTAAATAACGTGTTATATGGTTTGTTTTAAATAACGTGTTATATGGTTTGATCTAAATAACATGTTATATGATTTGATGTAAATAACATGTTATATGGTTTGTTTTAAATAACATGTTATATGGTTTGTTGTAAATAACATGTTATATGGTTTGATGTAAATAACATGTTATATGGTTTGTATTAAATAACATGTTGTATGGTTTGTTGTAAACAACATGTTATATGGTTTGATGTAAATAACATGTTATATGGTTTGATGTAAATAACATGTTATATGGTTTGTTTTAAATAACATGTTGTATGGTTTGTTGTAAACAACATGTTATATGGTTTGATGTAAATAACATGTTATATGGTTTGATGTAAATAACATGTTATATGGTTTGTTTTAAATAACATGTTGTGTGGTTTGTTGTAAACAACATGTTATATGGTTTGTTTTAAATAACATGTTATATGGTTTGATGTAAATAACATGTTATATGGTTTGTTTTAAATAACATGTTATATGGTTTGATGTAAATAACATGTTATATGGTTTGTTGTAAACAACATGTTATATGGTTTGATGTAAATAACATGTTATATGGTTTGTTTTAAATAACATGTTGTGTGGTTTGTTGTAAACAACATGTTATATGGTTTGTTTTAAATAACATGTTATATGGTTTGATGTAAATAACATGTTATATGGTTTGTTGTAAACAACATGTTATATGGTTTGATGTAAATAACATGTTATATGGTTTGATGTAAATAACATATTATATGGTTTGATGTAAATGTCATGTTATATGGTTTGTTGTAAATAACATGTTATATGGTTTGATGTAAATGACATGTTACATGGTTTGTTTTAAATAACATGTTATATGGTTTGATGTAAATAACATGTTATATGGTTTGATGTTAATAACCTGTTATATGGTTTGTTTTAAATAACGTGTTATGTTGTTTGTTGTAAATAACGTGTTATATGGTTTGTTTTAAATAACGTGTTATATGGTTTGATGTAAATAAATTGTTATATGGTTTGATGTAAATAACATGTTATATGGTTTGTTTTAAATAACATGTTATATGGTTTGATGTAAATAACATGTTATATGGTTTGATGTAAATAACATGTTATATGGTTTGTTTTAAATAACATGTTGTATGGTTTGTTGTAAACAACATGTTATATGGTTTGATGTAAATAACATGTTATATGGTTTGATGTAAATAACATGTTATATGGTTTGTTTTAAATAACATGTTGTGTGGTTTGTTGTAAACAACATGTTATATGGTTTGTTTTAAATAACATGTTATATGGTTTGATGTAAATAACATGTTATATGGTTTGTTTTAAATAACATGTTATATGGTTTGATGTAAATAACATGTTATATGGTTTGTTGTAAACAACATGTTATATGGTTTGATGTAAATAACATGTTATATGGTTTGTTTTAAATAACATGTTGTGTGGTTTGTTGTAAACAACATGTTATATGGTTTGTTTTAAATAACATGTTATATGGTTTGATGTAAATAACATGTTATATGGTTTGTTGTAAACAACATGTTATATGGTTTGATGTAAATAACATGTTATATGGTTTGATGTAAATAACATATTATATGGTTTGATGTAAATGTCATGTTATATGGTTTGTTGTAAATAACATGTTATATGGTTTGTTGTAAATAACATGTTATATGGTTTGTTTTAAATAACATGTTATATGGTTTGATGTAAATAACATGTTATATGGTTTGTTGTAAACAACATGTTATATGGTTTGATGTAAATAACATGTTATATGGTTTGATGTAAATAACATGTTATATGGTTTGATGTAAATGTCATGTTATATGGTTTGATGTAAATAACATGTTATATGGTTTGATGTAAATGTCATGTTATATGGTTTGATGTAAATAACATGTTATATGGTTTGATGTAAATAACATGTTATATGGTTTGTTTTAAATAACATGTTATATGCTTTGTTGTAAATAACATGTTATATGGTTTGTTGTAAATGACATGTTATATGGTTTGATGTAAATAAATTGTTATATGGTTTGATGTAAATAACATGTTATTTGGTTTTTCATCCTTTTCGGTATTGAACTTAGGTCTCCTCGTCATGAATCCATTGCTAGTTTGTTTGTTTTTATTTTTGAATTATGCGCAAAGGTACACGAGGATATCTGCACCAGTTGTCCTTAATTTATTAGCGTAAGATTAGAGGGAAGGCAGCTAGTCATCACCACCTACCGCCAACTCTTGGGCTACTCTTTTAACAAGGAAAAGTTGGACTGACTGTCACATTATAACGTCTCCATGTCTGAAAGGACGAATATGTTTGGTGTGACGGAATATTTGAACCCGCGACCCTCAGATTGCGAGTCGAACGCTCTAACCACCTGGAGTAGAATGAAATATGGCATGCGCGTGATAGAAGCTACCTTTATCTAATCGAATCGGGACTTGACTGTCACTCTTCTGTCTCACCAACGTGAGAGAACGTGACGCATGAGTTGGGGCACGGAAATTTAGAAATTACGTAAAGGTATAGCTACATTACCAGATTTTCTGGTACCAATAATACGTATAATTATTGTTTGTATTTTTCTACTGTTTATCACTGGAATATCTACATAAGAATAATGAACAAACTTGGATAAAATATAACACGTTTGGAATTAGTTACAAAGATATGTAGTCATATAAAGTTGTTTTTAGTAAATAAAATATAGCACGTTTGGAATTAGTTACAAAGATATGTAGTCATATAAAGTTGTTTTTAGTAAATAAAATATAGCACGTTTGGAATTAGTTACAAAGATATGTAGTCATATAAAGTTGTTTTTAGTAAATAAAATATAGCACGTTTGGAATTAGTTACAAAGATATGTAGTCATATAAAGTTGTTTTAGTAAATAAAATATAGCACGTTTGGAATTAGTTACAAAGATATGTAGTCATATAAAGTTGTTTTTAGTAAATAAAATATAGCACGTTTGGAATTAGTTACAAAGATATGTAGTCATATGAAGTTGTTTTTAGTGAATAAAATATAACACGTTTGGAATTAGTTACAAAGATATGTAGTCATATAAAGTTGTTTTTAGTAAATAAAATATAGCACGTTTGGAATTAGTTACAAAGATATGTAGTCATATAAAGTTGTTTTAGTAAATAAAATATAGCACGTTTGGAATTAGTTACAAAGATATGTAGTCATATAAAGTTGTTTTAGTAAATAAAATATAACACGTTTGGAATTAGTTACAAAGATATGTAGTCATATAAAGTTGTTTTAGTAAATAAAATATAACACGTTTGGAATTAGTTACAAAGATATGTAGTCATATGAAGTTGTTTTTAGTAAATAAAATATAGCACGTTTGGAATTAGTTACAAAGATATGTAGTCATATAAAGTTGTTTTAGTAAATAAAATATAGCACGTTTGGAATTAGTTACAAAGATATGTAGTCATATAAATTTGTTTTTCGTAAATAAAATATAGCACGTTTGGAATTAGTTACAAAGATATGTAGTCATATAAAGTTGTTTTTAGTAAATAAAATATAGCACGTTTGGAATTAGTTACAAAGATATGTAGTCATATAAAGTTGTTTTTAGTAAATAAAATATAGCACGTTTGGAATTAGTTACAAAGATATGTAGTCATATGAAGTTGTTTTTAGTAAATAAAATATAACACGTTTGGAATTAATTACAAAGATATGTAGTCATATGAAGTTGTTTTTAGTGAATAAAATATAACACGTTTGGAATTAGTTACAAAGATATGTAGTCATATAAAGTTGTTTTTAGTAAATAAAATATAGCACGTTTGGAATTAGTTACAAAGATATGTAGTCATATGAAGTTGTTTTTAGTAAATAAAATATAGCACGTTTGGAATTAGTTACAAAAATATGTAGTCATATAAAGTTGTTTTTAGTAAATAATATGAGCGTGGATGTTTGGTTTGAATTTCGCACAAAGCTATTCGAGGGCTATATGTGATAACCGTCCCTAATTTGGCAATGTAAGACAAGAGGGAAGGCAGCTAACTAGTCATCACCACCCACCACGAACTCTTGGGCTACTCTTTTACCCACGAATAGCGAGATTGACCATTACTTTATAATGTCCCCACGGTTGAAAGGGCGAACATGTTGGGTATGACCGGGATTCGAACCCGCGACCCTCAGATTACGAGTCGCACGCCTTAACACACTTGGCCATGCCGGGCCTTACATATTTGGAAGATAGTGAAAATGAACATTTAGTTGCGGGGAAACATTTAGAAACAACAACTTAAATAAAAAGGTAAGCTTTAGGGCTAGCTGATTACAATACAACAGTTTACAATTATTTTATGCCAAAACTTATACTAAACGCTTGTCTGTTTTAGTTTAGTCTGAATAATTATCCACCTGTGCTTTATTCGTAGCAGGGATCGATGAACTAACAAAGGGCTCTAATAAAAACGTCTCCATTTTTATCCGAGATCCTTATAAAATCGATGAGCCTCTGAGAAAAATAAACAAATAAAAATTAATAGTATGAATTTGTTTATCACTAGTAAAGAAATTGATAATAACCAATGTTACACCCTAAGAGTTTTGTTTGTCAATATTATACCCTAAACTGTTTGTACGTCTGTCGTATACCTGATGAGTCCTTCTTCTTGATGACGAGAAATCCACTTGAGATAAAAATGTATCTCAGAACGACTGGTATGAGTATTAACACTTTTACTGACAAGCAGAGAACAATGTTTCGACTTTTCAAGGTCATCTTCAGGTTCACCCTAACAAAGTGTCGTTTGATCTTATAGAGAAAGTTAACCCTAACAATGTGTCGTTTGATCATATAGTCGAATGTTTGGGAAAGCGGTGTATCCTTGATTCATATATTTTTTTAAAACAAACTTCAGATTGGTTCACATTAACTAAGATATAAAAGTGTGAGACTGCCTGACGGTAATGTAAAAACTTTATTGTAAATGTAGAATGTTCCTTGTTGTCAAGTTTAATTAAAAGGTAAATCGAAAAAAATAATTGAAGGGTTAACAATACGTGGTGGTTGAGCGCTGTCTGGCGGAATACGTTGGCAACTCGCTGTGACTGCTGTTTAATTTGGGGGACTGGAGTCTGTATCATTATATTCTGCTTTAATGTTTTTTTCCAAATAGTATCTCGTGTCCCCTCCCCAGAAAGATCTTCCTCGATCCTCATGGTATACCAACCACTTCTCCAGGTCACACAGTGTAATGTCAGAATATTTCTTTAACTTCCATTACCTCTACGGGTTAATCTAATTACTTCTGGTCAGTCACTGACTATTACTTAGAACCATTCATCCATCGCTTCTCAACGTATCTTTAAAGGAGAGGTTATTCCTTCTAATGCAATGTTGGAATGAAAATAATAAATATACAGGAAAATTGATTTTTTTTATCACGGTAAAAGATACCACGATATGGAATTACGTTTTCGATATCTGTTTTGTTGCTTCAACTCATTTGTAGCGCCATCTCTTTATAAAAAACTAAACAGTATAGACTAAATGGTTTACTATATTAAAAGATTTAAATTGAGTAGCTACAACATATGAAATTTATAAATATCTTAACGTATCTTATAAATTAAATACATTAATAACATTAATTGTTTTGAAGTTTATTTTTAATGATGGTAATAATCAAACAACTGATGTGTAATAATTAACTTGTTTGGTAACCGCAGATTTCGTCATTTCACATTGTGATAGCAATAACTCACGACAGATGTCAGGACAGTTTCAAAGTGTGAGAGCTCTAATATTAAAAAAAAATACTATTTGGAAATTATTTTTTTAAGTAAAAGTGTTTTCGGTTTATTTCGTTAAGAATACTTTTCGACAGATTTTACTTATATTATTATCAGCTACTAGAAATCGAACTTTTTAAAAAACTATAATATTTGTGTAAACATTTTAATATTCTTTCAGATAATATTCAGTATTAAAAAAAAAAAAATCCTACAGGGGAAGATACGCGCATGCGCAGATCAATCTTGTATTATGATCACACTGCGTAATTTTAACAAGAGATATTGAGAAATATTTTTAGAAGACCTCGCCTGCAGGTTCACAGATAGAAATAGGTTTACTGAAACCTTTAGGACCAATAACTAGTTTTGCTGTGAACAAATGTTAATTCTAATTTTATATTATAGACCCTAATATTCCTAATTTGTTAATTAGAAATGCCGTCTAGTTAGTATTTAAGATACTATTTTGCCTCCCAGCGGCATGTTTGCGAACTTACAACTCTATAGTCCGATTTTCGATATATTCTTAGTGGGCAGAGCACAGATCGTCTATTGCGATGCTTTGTGCTTAACTTTAAAGCAAACAAACAAATATACTATTTATTTAAACATAATCTTTTCTTTACGTACTATTCTTTACGTAAAATTCAATGGAATATTTATTTTGTTTTAAAACACGAGCATCCGAAACTATGGATCGCTAATTAAAACTACAAACTAAGCCACGAGATGGGGATACCAACTGAGATAATATATTGCCTTTGTTTTGAACGTCAAATATACCTACAGTTCCTTTCTAACAAATAGACAAGTTTGAAAATATTTTTATTTCCGCCAAATGTAATAAAAGTTGTTTACGACCTGCTAACTCATAGATTTTGCCGTGAGGTGGCTCCAAGTGATTTTTTTTACTTCACCCGAGTAATCGGGTATTTTAAAACCATCAGCTCTTTGTTAAGATTGGCGAGTTTGATTGTAGAAATGAATATTATTGTGTTGGCACATAATCGTCGGAACACATTAAACAACGTAAACCTGACATCCCTTCTCATTAGAAGTGAAGCAAACCTGAAAAGAAAGTAAGTAGAACAAGTTGTTTAATGACCTTCGTTATTAAGAGTTAACTGACCGGAAGCTGACCACATGTTTGGAAGGGGTTGTGTAAGTGAGTGTCGGAATGTGTCGACATAAAGCAAAATCAATCAACAAAAGTAAATATATCTCACGAATCAAAAAATCACGAAACCATATACCACTGCATATCATATATTCCTGATATCAGCAGACAAATAACCAACATTTGGCAAACACTAGTAACAAAATATGACATTCCAGTTAATACCAAATTTATTCAAAAACCAGGCACAAAATTGAGGTCTATACTATGCAAAAACTACACTGACAAACACCACACCAACATTATTTATAAAATACAATGTGATAACTGTCACGACTTGTATATTGGAGAAACAAGTAGAAATATGGAAACCAGATTCAAAGAACATAAAAAGTCACCTTCACACGTTTTCGAACACTGCAAATCAAATAAACACAACATAACCATAGAAAACACTCAAATACTAAATAAAGAAACAAACATAAACAAACGCAAAATTAAAGCCCAACTCAAGCCCAAAATAAACCAATACAAAGGAACACATTTATACCTATATTAATAAAAATATCCAACATCTAAGCACGCCCTCTAAATTCCTACATTCAATTACACAACCGCTGTCAAACATGTGGTCAGCTACCGGTCAGTTACCTCTTTCTATCTTTGTGAACCTGACGATGACCGAAGAAACGTTGTTCGCTTCTCTACATAAAAATTTTCTCAACCCAAACCAACCGTTTTTACATATAGATTTTTTTTTCTACAAGTGGGTTTTCTCGTCATCACGGAATAATCTAAATGGTCGGTTTTTCGCTTAGAATTTAATAAAGTGGATTTTTGGCGCATTAATTATTTGAGAACCTTCTCGATTCGTTAAGTATTACTGTACTTTAGAGTCACTTTTCTCCTTTGTCAACGTTTCGTCTTGTGACACTACATACATTTTATGTAAGTCAGCACCTGATAAAGAAAGGTCTTAATGGTTGTGTTGTACTGGTTTCTTTATGATATAAATTCATCCAATAAGCTGACAAACTTTCTGGTGTCAACAATTTTCTCCTTATCTACAAATCAGTTGCCCCTAAGTTTGTTGAAAGTTTGGTGAGGGAAATTGGTTACGTTTGAATTTCACGTGAAGCTACGCGAGGGCTGTCTGCGCTAGCTTTCCCTAATTTACTAAATTAGAGAGACTAGAGGGAAGGAAGCTAATCAACAACATATATAGTGGGATTGACCGTAACGTTATAACGCCCCCATGGTGAAAAGGGAGCATGGGAAGGGAACTCGACCCTGCGTCCCTCATTTTGCGAGTCGAGCGCCCCCTAACCATATTGTTGTACGACACCGCTAAAGCAACGAATGAAATTTAAAGAAGAAATGTTTCTGATAAAATATTCAAAGTGGGGTGACACGTGCCCCTTTTGGCCCTCTGGTGAAGTGTTTATGATATATAGAAAAAAACACGACGAAAATATTTTATACTTAAACAAATTTTATTATTATTCAAAAAATACAATGAAATAAATAATTACATAAATATATTATGTTATATAATGGCATTAGTTCGGTGTCTGATCAATTGTAATCACTCACGTGAGCTAATAATCCTGCAAACAGGTTTGTATATACATATAAATATTTAGAAAAATCTCTTGAGTTACGAACAAAAATTTTAGAGGAGTTTTATATTGAGTTAAAATAAAAATTCGATTGGCACGTTTGAAATTCGCTGTTTTTAACCCTTCTGATTTTTTAAAAATTACTATAGTTTAAAAAACGTCTGCAGAAGACAAATATATATCATTGCGTACAGAAAATAATCCAAACAATAAAAACAATCTTCAAATATTGAGATTCGCAAATTAATAAATTGCCAGACGAAAACTGTAAAACTAGAATAAATGTCTGGACACGAAAACTTTCTATACGTTAAGAAAATCCAAAAGGCCTAACACAATAGGTAACTTTTGTGTTTAGAATATATTTAATAAAAACAACACAACTAGTACATCGAAATAGTAAATAAACTTCCACTTATGAGAATGAATTTAAACACAAAATATTAAACTATGAGTTGTTTTTCCATTGATTAAGTAACAAAAACATAAACATTTTCAACTAAAAAAACCAAGTATTTCGTAACAACTAATAACTAAATTACTTCCTCTCTAAACATACAAAAATGAAAGTTCACATGTTTAACGAAACAATAACAGAGAAATATTGTTTTTAAATGATTTTCCTCTTATAATCAGAGAAATATCAAAGTAGATGGCGACACTATAGTTACCTGCTGCAACACAGATCTGAACATTTTCAATAAAAAATAAGTCTGTCGTTTTTATTTGTTCGTTGTTAATGTTGTAAAATATCTAACTTTTATTACCGTGATAAACTAAATGTGATATAATATACTTACATTTTAATAGGTGTATAAATACATTCATCCCTTAAAACTTCTCCGAGTATTCAAACTGCAGTTATTTCATCACGTGCTTCTCGAGTCTCACAGTTAAAACCTTTATTATATTTTTAAGTAATAAATTACGTTTGTTCAAAGTTCGTTGCTTTGTAAAATCTCTTGATTAACTTAAACTCTTAATAATTAACGGTAAACCCGATCTTTCTTTACATACAAATACACTTTAACATTTCCCGAAAAAGTCGCCATTTGACCATGAAGATTTTTAACACATCTGCCAACAGTTTTCAGCAGTACGATAAAAACGTACACCGCCAACATACAGAGTTTCTAAGACATTTTACCTGCTGGGATCACACGCCCACTTTTGTGCAGATGTGTCTTTAAAGTTAAACCAAAATTTGTAACTTTATATAACTGGTATGTATAGATTATGTGTATGCTTGTTTGTTTCCGATATTCGCGCAAAACTACACAAGGGTTATCTGTGCTAACTGTACTGAGTTTTGGACTGATAGACTAGAATAAATAAAACTAGTCAGTAACACCCACCGCCGATTCTTAAACGACTCTAGTTGAACAGTGCTTTGAACTGTTACTCTTATGATTATTTCTAAAATGCAGGCGCAATTTTGAGCAACGGGGAGCAAACCATAAACCCTCAGACCAACAGATCGGCACAGTAATCATTAGATGACTTCCAGCCCTTGGATAAATAAATGCGAATTATGTTATCTGTGAATTGATATTACAAGTTAATTTACTGACGAAACGCTGACGTCAAAGTGGAAATAATAAGGTCAACAGTCTTTGTAAATTAACAGTTGGTAACACACACACAGAAGGAGTTCAGTAAAAAAATTAATTTAGTTATTTTACTGAAAATATTTGGTATTTAGTATTACTATTAAGGGGCCTTATCAGTCGCTTAACACAAATTTTGCGTGTTCTATGTTTCCATAGAAACAGATTCGCTTCCTGCTATTATAAATTTGTGATTTTCTTACTCACGTAGCATTAATACCAACAGAAGGCCCTACATGGTTAATTGTGTGGGTGGTTATACCCACGTGGGTAATCCGTTAATTAAATACTATATGTAAAGTGTAACTCAACCGAAAGGTCGTGTATACTTGTCAGCAGGTAAGAAGTCATGGAACCTAAATATTTCAATGGATATGGTTCTTTTTTGGTTTGTTTTGAATTTCGCGCAGAGCTACACGAGGATTATCTGCGGTAGTCGTCCCTAATTTAGCAGTGTGAGAGTAGAGGGAAGGCAGCTAGTCATAACCACCCACCGCCAACTCTTGGGCTACTCTTTCACCAACGAATAGTAGGATTGACTGTCACATTATAACTCCCCCATGGCTGAAAGGGCGAGCATGTTTAATGTGACGGGGATTCGAATCAGATTACGAGTCGAGTGCCTTAACCACCTGGCCATGCTGGGCCGGGTATGGTTCTCAAGCTTAAAATTGTCCAGAAGAGGTGTTAACAGACGACATTCACCGTAATATACGTTTGGAAAAGTTTACTTCGAAGTGGAAAGTTTAGTTTAAAGTTCGTAGGTTGTAAAGGTTATTAAAAAAACAATCACTTGGCATGTCATGTCGAGGGTTATGACTTCCTCTGGCGGCTTGGTGGTAAAATTGACCTCTGTGTAGCTTTTAGGCTTAAGAAACAAATAGGAATTACTGTGGTGTCGATCTTTGCTCAAAAGGTATTTATATTTACACAGTGGCTTTGAATAACAGTGACAGTTGTTAAACTGAACTAATTTAACATATGTCGTATTTTAACATCAGTTAAAGTATTATTTTATGGCGAGAGTAATAATAAATACTGCAGCTTTGTTACGTGAAAATTATATTAATATCGCCATATTTAACTACGCCAAAACTGGTGTTGTCCTAAATTATTTACAATAAAGTCAGTGTTACTACAGCTTATCTTATATTAAAATTATTATCCATACAACAAAGTACAATAATAATCTGTTAATTAACATCAAATTTCGTGTCACTGATTACTCTTTTAAAACGTTTGACTAAGACTGGTATTAGGGTTATGAAGTTTAAGTAAGAATGATTTTAGAGTTAAGAAACTTGATGATGACTTACTTTAGGGTTAGGAAGCTTGACTAAGACTCACTTCATGGTTAAAAAATTTGGCTAAGACTGACTTTAGAGTCATGAATAGACCACATATATTTGGCACTCGATTTATAATATGTTACGTAGGCATAACACGATCTCTCTTACCTCAGTTTATCTACATGATTACTTTGAACATAAAACATAACTATTTTACAACAGTTGTTTAAATTTGGCACTTGATATATAGTTTATCCACATATAAAGCTTCCTAGGTTATTCCAGCCAATAAAACTAAAGTACAATAACAGAATACACAATAAGGCTATCTTATAAAAACGTTAGCATTAATTCAATACAACCTATTATAAAATTTACACTATTATTAAAAGTGTCCGAGTATTTTCTTTCTGCCTAATATATATTATTTACACGTGTAAAGCAAGTGCAATGATTTCAGAATTGTGGTGGTAACTTCAACACTTGAAGTATTTATTTATCACGTGACTTATTGTGATATCCCGAACTTGTTGAAAGTGGTAATAAAAGAAGATAAATTAAAACTTAACAAAGTGGTAATAAAAGATAGTTTAAAACTTAACAAAGCTCGTATTCAATAAAGTGGGAAACTCGGAACCTACAGAGACGAGTGGAAAATACGAAACCGCCCTCTGTTGAATATTAGTTAAACTTATAATTAAAATGTAATACAAGGTGTTTCCTACTTCTATATATTAATATATACACGTACTCAAAAATAAAATAAGTTTCTGGGAGAAATATTTTAAAGTATGCTAAGCTAATTTATTTATAGAATAAGGAGTTATCTAGAGCACACCTTATTTAACATAAAGGGACCAATCACTGATTTGTACAGCTATTTGGCACACTTTTTTCTATTTGTGAACTAATGAGCACGTGGTTGTTCGCGGCACTGACAGCTTCCCTCCTTGTCGTGTTGAGAAAGGCAACAAATGGCTGCTGGCAATGAGTTTGATGTCCTTTTAACTTGAAGTTTTTCGAGTCGTTGTTGTTGGGACTAAACTAAAAGAACAGAAAAAAATAGCTAGACGGTCACGTGTTTCTTTTATCGTTTTAAGAAAGTAACAGGAACAAATATCGTTATGTATTTCTGTTATTCCTACTATCGGTACGAAAAGCAGTGGTCAAACCGATGGTTCATGTGTTGGCTGTGGGTACGAAAAGCAGCGGTCAAACCGATGGTTCATGTGCTGCCTGTGGGTACGGTACGCAGCAGTCAAACCGATGGTTCATGTGTTGCCTGTGGGTACGAAAAGCAGCGGTCAAACCGATGGTTCATGTGCTGCCTGTGGGTACGGTACGCAGCAGTCAAACCGATGGTTCATGTGTTGCCTGTGGGTACGGCTTGCAGTAGTTAAAACGATGGTTCATGTGCTGACTGTATGAGCCGGAATGAGAGAACCGTTTAAGACACTTCCGGCACTGAAAAGGCTTCTCGCCGCTGTGTAATCTCTTGTGTTCCGTTAGGTGGTGCTTGTGTTTGAAAGCCCTGCTACATTCATCACATTGGTATGGTCTTAGGCCTACAGACAAATAAATGTGAAACAAACATGATATTAAACAACAGGTTCTTTCGAAAATACTGGTTTTAGTAGAACCAGTTATTGTAAAAACACGAAAAGTGTTAGATACCTAAACGAATGAATCAGGGTGTGAACAAAGTCGGAAAAATGTTTTATTTACATGTTTCAACTTGCGTAACGTTGACACATCATACACAACTGCAACCTCTATCAGAAGCAGGCGTAACGCCCGAACATTGAACAAATAAGAAAACAATGTTTGTTTGTAATTAATCAAAAAACTGCACAATGGGCTATCAGTGCTCTGCCCACCATGCATATCGAAACCCGGATTCTAGCGTTGTAAGTCCGCAAACATACGGCTGTGCCGCTATAGAGGCACGGAAGTTTGTAGGATTAGTTGGTGTTAAGCGTAGTTTTATTTATCGAAACATTGTTCTATGTTAGCAAGTACAATATACTTCGAACTTGATTGTTGAGTTTCAATTGTACTTGGTTATTGTTTAAATTCTATTGTTGAAGTTTCAGTTCGACTTGGTTATTGTTTCAATTCTCTACAGCGTTAGGTGTTTTAATTCGGAAGATGGCGTTATTACTGATTTTAATATTTGAAACCATAAAACAATTTTGAAAAAAGAAATTAACTTTTCCACATGTTATAGACATATCTTTAATAAGAAAACTAATAAACAATGCTGAGTGTCCCTAAAACAGATGACATAACGTTCTTTACCAAAAAAGTTTCAGTTTCAATTGAAATTTCACCACCTATGGATTATTATATTTCTAAAATAATTCTAATAGAAGTTTTTCTTTCGTTTATTTGTATTAATCTATCTTAAAATAATGAAACATTGAAAGTACACCCCACAAGTCTGCGGTGTATGTGAATGTTACGTATTTACTCACCTGAGTGTTCGTATTTGTGTCGAGTGAGTGAGCTCTGCTTGTTAAACATTTTGTTACACTCATCACATCTATACACCCTCTCTCCATCTACACTCATACACGGGATCTTTGTCTTCATTTCATCTTCTCTACGTTCTCTTCTATTAACCTAGAAACAACGTTAATAACAAGTTACTTCAGTTTAGACCACAAGTTTGGTTGTCAAAACTTACAAAAGTAACAATAACAGTAGAAAATCAGAAAGCTGTGTTACTGAAGTACTGAGTCAGGGTTGGGGGTATGTTTCCTCTTTTAATCAGATTTTGATGTGAAAATAAGGAATTTTAAACTGATGTATCCTTCACATGTTTTCAGTGAATAGTTTCAAATGTTTTACCACTTATAGATAAAAAAATGCAACCAATACAAGTACTTAAACAGAAATCTGCCGTACCTTTTTCATGAACCTTTTCGATTTAGTCATTTTCCAACTGTCATTGCTGTTAGAAGAACAGGTTTTCTGGTCGAATGTCTCTGGACTGTATCTTCCCTTCGGGCTGCTTTGTTCAGGAGAGGATGGTAGTCCTTCACTCCCGGCTTCTAACGAAGAACCACTGGCAGGACTTAAAGTTCTTGAATCCATAATCACAGGCGTTATTGGAGAATTCTGTGGAGGACTTCTGGAATTGGAATGATTTACCAAAGGTGATCCTTCTGGCAAAGAAAGAGAATGATCAGAAACAACAGAATCGTTGTATATCACGGACCCAGTTGACCTATCTTTGGTCAATACTCTGAAGACAGAATCTTGGTTTTCACAGTTGTGTTTGAAGGCTGATGCCTCTCAAAGGGACCTTCAAGCAAAGAACACTGTTCACCACTCTCCTTGGATTCCGCTGTTCCTCGACTGGATTTTTGACTGAGATTAATAGCTTCATACTTATATGTTGGCACTTGACGTGGCTCTTCATTGCTTTCATAAAAAGAATTATTCTGTGCCTTTTTCAACGATAGGTCAAGGGGCAAATCAACGCCCGAGAAAACCAGTTTATTCTTGAGCATCTTGTTTTCGTCAGTGCCATCTTGTGGAAAGATTAGTGAAACTCTACGGTCTTGGCAGTGAGCAGAGGGCGCTGTAGCTCGATCAGAAACAAGTTCACCTCCATACCCTGAATGTAAACTTGACGAGGCAGGAAACTTGAGCAGACATGGGGGTTCGTAGCGTGGGATTCTTAGAACATGACTGTCACAATACTGTTGGAATTCATGGGAAACAGGAGATTCTCTGTTTGCATAGGTTGCTAACGTCTTGTCTGTTGATTGGACTATAGTATTTGGCGAAAAGTTTTCATTCTTATTTATCTGAAACCACGCTTGCACCATCCGTGAGGAACAACCAATTTCTCTTGCAAACTTCATAACTTCATACTTTGTTGAACTTGGATTTCTATCACGAAAGGCTTCTAGAACTTTTAATTTATTTATGCTTAGTGTATTCTGATCTTCAACATTCCTTACATCTTTCAAGTAGGAACCTCTGTGGTTTTTATCAATGTCGCTTTCATCCACACTTCCAAGACATGTAGAATTCGTGTCTTTATTCTGGTTCGTGGTACTGAGACAATTATTAACACATTCTATATCCGAGTTACTTAATGGCATATTTTCCAACAGTTTTCCGCCAGTCGCCATTTTCAGAGATTGGATATGATTACTGTACTGCATTTTGTGTACAAATTGTTCTTCATCCAGAGGATAGGTTTTGTATACAAATTGTTCTTCATCCAGAGGATAGGTTTTTCGATCGTCAGGATTATGTTCTGTCTTGTTTCCAGATAAAGGAATGTTCAGAGGACTAGACCAAGATGGTCCATTCAACAATTCAGAAAGAAGTCTGCTATGACCATTCCTCGAATGTGGCTGCTTAGAAACCGTTTCATCAACAATTTCAAGGATCTTTTTAACTGCTATTAAATCACTATCTGTGGGAAAGACCCCAGATGACGTAGTAGTTTTTGTTTCTTTGCTGTAGTTATCAACTTTATTTTGTCTCGCCACAAACTCACTACGAGTTTTTGAGGAATTAATCAGTAATGTAGACAAACTCGATGTATGAGTAGATGAAATATTTCCATTACAATAGTTTCCTGGAATGTCAGAGTTCCGAGCATGATCCAGAGACATCGATGAAACTTCTATAGAAGGAAAAGATGTACTTCCCGTAAGACACTTGGTTGGCGTGTCCACATCAGATGAAACAACTTCTATTGGCACGTGTTCTTCAGAAGAGCCACTTTCTGCAGCAGTGTACTTTGACAAGCTTGGGCGGATGGTGTTGTGGTTAGATCCAGAAATTGTTAAAGGTTTAGTGTCATATTTTCGAACCTATTGCAAAGAAGAAACTTAGCTTTATCTAAAACTGACTGAATGTTAATAAAGTTTATTATACAGTCAACTACTGGGGTGCTGGTCCACACAGTAATAACGTTTATTACAGAGTACTAGGTGGTGGTCCACACAGTAATAACGTTTATTACAGAGTACTAGGTGGTGATCCACACAGTAATAACGTTTATTACAGAGTACTAGGTGGTGATCCACACAGTAATAACGTTTATTACAGAGTACTAGGTGGTGGTCCACACAGTAATAACGTTACTTACACAGTGCTGGGTGATGGTCTACACAGTAACAAAGTTACTTACAGAGAGCTGGGTGCTGGTCCACACAGTAATAAAATTCATTAACTGTAGTACATCCGTTCGTTAGTGAAATAAAAACTCGTTTGTAACTGAAGACAGGAAATTGTTCTTCTACTTTATTTATTCTTACTTAATAAAATATTCAATAAAATACATAAACATACTGTTTAATTATTCTTTCAATATGAAATTAGATAAGGGTTTCAGTCCCCCTCGTTTCATCCTGTATCAGGTTTGGTGCTGAACGGTCAAAGAAATGTAAAATATACAAGAACAGATACACACACACACACACACACACACACACAGCGGTTAAATGAAAATGTACGTGTTTGTATAAGAATTCATTACCTTGTTGGTTCTACGCTACTTTAGTTACGGATATATTCATGTAAAAACGCATAGTAGTGAATTTTAAGTTTTAAAAATGTTCTAATAACACTCGAAGTGCTAAAACTATCAACCTCAGACAGTTAAGTTTTGTGTACGTTATACCTAAATATTACAGTACTTGTTTGAAAAATAGTGGAATTTGACAGTCGCTCTTATAACACATCCGAGGTACCACACTGCTCAAGATTCATGGTTCGATTACTTAAACTTTGGACGATTACGAATCCGAGGCTGACAAGCGTCATAATGTGGTGCCCGTGAGCAAAGCACCATCAAAACTGTTTCCGTCTACGCAGCTGTTATCTGGGTTTAGCTACACTGGATTATCATACGGTCCAGAACAGAACAGTTTAATATCCTGAACCTCTTGTGCCAGTTAAGACACAGTTAAAAACTGGATTCTATGTGCATAGAAGGTATCTCACTCTTTATTCATAAAGTTATTTCGTAGATTAAAAAAAATTATAGTTTTTAAAATGAGAGAAACGTTAGGAACATAACTTTTTCTCTTAACTTCGGATGCACGAACAAAAAACGTTTTTGCAACAAATTTGCGTGTGATCAATGATTTTGAAACTGGCCAGGGTGTAAGATATGTTGTGCTCACTACAAGTATTGAAATCCGTATTTTAGTGTTATAAGTCTTCAGGGGGGGGGATCGTGGGAGGTGGTTTAAGATGATTTTAGAAAGCAGTATTTTTCCACCTCTACTTTGTGCAAGTTACTTAAACCATTGGTACATAATTATAGTTTATAATATCTAGAGATAATAGTCTCTCTACAGGATGTGTGGATAGGTGGGGTAGCGTACTACTGAGAAGAGGAAAGGAGTGGACTGTAGTACGTTTGTCTTGACAATAGAAGAGGAAAGGAGTGGACTGTAGTACGTTTGTCTTGACAATAGAAGAGGAAAGGAGTGGACTGTAGTACGTTTGTCTTGATAATAGAGGAGGAAAGGAGTGGACTGTAGTACGTTTGTCTTGATAATAGAGGAGGAAAGGAGTGGACTGTAGTACGTTTGTCTTGATAATAGAGGAGGAAAGGAGTGGACTGTAGTACGTTTGTCTTGATAATAGAGGAGGAAAGGAGTGGACTGTAGTACGTTTGTCTTGATAATAGAAGAGGAAAGGAGTGGACTGTAGTTCGTTTGTCTTGACAATAGAAGAGGAAAGGAGTGGACCGTAGTACGTTTGTTTTGATAATATAAGAGGAAAGGAGTGGACTGTAGTACGTTTGTCTTGACAATAGAAAAAGGAAAGGAGTGGACTGTAGTTCGTTTGTCTTGAAAATAGAAGAGGAAAGGAGTGGACTGTAGTACGTTTGTCTTGACAATAGAAGAGGAAAGGAGTGGACTAATACGTTTGTCTTGAATAGTGGACTGTAGTACGTTTGTCTGAGTGGACTGTAGTACGTTTGTCTTGACAATAGAAGAGGAAAGGAGTGGACTGTAGTACGTTTGTCTTGACAATAGAAGAGGAAAGGAGTGGACTGTAGTACGTTTGTCTTGACAATAGAAGAGAAAAGGAGTGGGCTGTAGTTCGTTTGTTTTGATAATAGAAGAGGAAAGGAGTGGGCTGTAGTTCGTTTGTCTTGATAATAGAAGAGAAAAGGAGTGGACTGTAGTACGTTTGTCTTGACAATAGAAGAGGAAAGGAGTGGACTGTAGTACGTTTGTCTTGACAATAGAAGAGAAAAGGAGTGGACTGTAGTACGTTTGTCTTGACAATAGAAGAGGAAAGGAGTGGACTGTAGTTCGTTTGTCTTGACAATGGAAGAGGAAAGGAGTGGACTGTAGTACGTTTGTCTTGACAATAGAAGAGGAAAGGAGTGGACTGTAGTACGTTTGTCTTGACAATAGAAGAGGAAAGGAGTGGACTGTAGTACGTTTGTCTTGACAATAGAAGAGGAAAGGAGTGGACTGTAGTTCGTTTGTTTTGATAATAGAAGAGGAAAGGAGTGGACTGTAGTACGTTTGTCTTGACAATAGAAGAGGAAAGGAGTGGACTGTAGTACGTTTGTCTTGACAATAGAAGAGGAAAGGAGTGGTCTTGACTGTAGTACGTTTGTCTTGACAATAGAAGAGGAAAGGAGTGGACTGTAGTTCGTTTGTTTTGATAATAGAAGAGGAAAGGAGTGGACTGTAGTTCGTTTGTTTTGATAATAGAAGAGGAAAGGAGTGGACTGTAGTTCGTTTGTTTTGATAATAGAAGAGGAAAGGAGTGGACTGTAGTACGTTTGTCTTGACAATAGAAGAGGAAAGGAGTGGGCTGTAGTACGTTTGTCTTGACAATAGAAGAGGAAAGGAGTGGACTGTAGTTCGTTTGTTTTGATAATAGAAGAGGAAAGGAGTGGACTGTAGTTCGTTTGTTTTGATAATAGAAGAGGAAAGGAGTGGACTGTAGTACGTTTGTCTTGACAACAGAAGAGGAAAGGAGTGGACTGTAGTTCGTTTGTTTTGACAATAGAAGAGGAAAGGAGTGGCTGTAGTACGTTTGTTTCATAATACCTTGGAGTGCATGATAATACACTTTCTACTCGTCATATGGGTGGAGTAAGAACCAGAATGTGAGAACCTCTTGTCACAGTTCGGACACGAGAAAGGTTTCTCTCCGCTGTGGATTCGAACATGTTCCTTCAGGTGATGCTTAAATTTGAAAGCTTTTCCACACTCTAGGCACTTGTATTTCCGGAGACTGGAACTGACGTCATCACTGTTCACTTCTTTATGTTCCTGGAATTTCAAAAGAAACTTCACCGTTGGTTCTCTGACACAGAAAGTGAGAGAAACGTAACTAAACGATCACTTAACAACTGAAAGTGGAGAGAAAACATTTATTAAAATCATACATTGAGACACTTCCGAAGAAGTTAAGACAGTACAAGAACAGGTCGAAAAATCAAAAGGTCGAAGAAATAAACACAGTTTCATTCTTCGCCTGCACGTTACAAGTTAAGATCATCCAGGGTCAATAGGTTTAATTTAATCCGCTAACCGCAGTGGTTGACCACTCACAAACAACAGTCTTCCTCTGAAAGGTTAAACTCTTTTTACAGGTCAACTATAGGAGTTAGATGTTTAGGTTACTTTCTTCATGGCCAGGTGGGTTAAGGCGTTCGATTCGTAATCTGAGGGTCGCGGGTTCGAATCCCCGTCACACCAAACATGCTCGCCTTTTCAGCCGTGGGAGCGTTATAATGCAACGGTCAATCCCACTATTCGTTGGAAAAAGAGTAGCCCTAGAGTTGGTGGTGGGTGGTGATGACTAGCTGCCTTCCCTCTAGTCTCACACTACTGAATTAGGGACGGCTAGCACAGATAGCCCTCGAGTAGCTTTGCGCGAAATTCATAAACAAACAAACTTTCTTCAAAGAATAATCGTGCCATCTGGATTGTCTTTAAAATATTTGTTCGTCCATTCTTTTCTCTTGAATGTTTTACATGGAGCAGTTAGTTTTATATACCTAAATAAGGATTATATAAATAGAAGTCTCACTTTGTTCTCATTGGGATAAACGAAATTTCTCTTCAACGTTGTGTTTTAGTTTCTAATAATTGTAATACCCGCAATATTTGACTAACCTTATCCGATTCTGCGTGGATAAGTTCGTGTTTCTCCAGATGGGACCTGTCAAGAAATGATGAACTACATCTAACACACACGTGCTTGGCTTCTTCATTCTGATGTGAAGGTTCCTGCAGATCTTTATGGACTCGTCTGAGATGATCTCGCAGAGCGTAGAGAGTTTGATTACCAGATAAAACTTTATCACAATGTGGGCACATCACGGTATAAAGTTCTAATGCAGTGCTGACATCTATTGAAAGAAAGAAACACAATTGCTGGAATGAATTCAGTGAAATGAAATCACAAAATTCTCAATTATTTTATAGTTTTCTCTTTAGTTGTTACTAAATTATGCTACACCTCGTATTACGTTTTAAAGCCTCCTATGTACCGTACGATAACCCCCATAAAGCCCTAAATATAATTTTGTAATTTCAAGAGGTGAAAATGAAAATTCCGAGTTGGAAATCTTTTAAAATGCCAACGCTTACTAAGTTACAGCCCCCGCTAGTACAGCGGTAAGTCTACGGATTTACAACGCTAAAATCAGGGGTTCGATTCCCCTCGCTGGGCTCAGCAGATAGCCCGATGTATAAGAAAACACGCATGCCTCTCGACGAAACTTACGTATTAATAGAAGGTTTAAGCGCAGATAGCCCTCGAGTAGCTTTGTGCGAATTCAAAAACAAACAAAAAATAATACTAAGTTACAAATGAGACTTCCACATCGTAACAGTTTATTCATTTTCGGCAAATATCGCAGGTACAAGAACTGTTTCACACCAAAACGTTGAAAAAGGACTCGTATTTCCTACTTGGCGTATCTCAAACACCGACAGATTATCCGTAAAGAAAAACACTGGGAACAAACTTCTAAAGCGCTGTTGTTGTTTAAACTTCAACCATTTTACTCTAATCGGGTGTTATCAACCATTTGTGCACCGAAAGGTTCACCGATCCACGTTCCTTTGTTACAGGATCACGAATAACACACGAGTCACAGAAAATTTTTTTTTAAAAAGTCACTTAACTTCACTATTTGCCACTAGGTAGCTCTGTACTTTATTTAGAGAGTGAATAATTTAAAGCAGTATCTTGATTAGAACTGTATATTGTGACAATATGGTAAGGGGTCTGAAGCCCTGCGGTCGGAATCCAAACGAGTCAATAACTTGACAGTTAAAACTGATAAAGATTTATAGTTTGTTAAGTAATGTACATAATTTTAGAACTCCATGATGTCAAAAAATATGTAGGCTCAAAAAAACATGATAGAAATGAATAAAAACCCTTTAACCCGAGTGCTTTCGAAAGGTGAACCTTCAGGAGACGTCAGTAATGACCGTTTTTCCACCTTGGGTTAAGTAAGGTGGGGAAGTACACTACTCGTAATAAACTACGCACCGTGGTGTGAGAGTTTGTAACAAAGTGATTTTTAAAGAAGAAACTCAGTCACAACCAAAACAAATAACAACTGTTACTAAAGTTAATCTTTCATTTTTTTTAGTGTGTAAGTTTCTTTTTGGACAAAGGAGACACCAGAAGATGAAATATGAAAATAAGATATTAGAATTTTCAATGAAAACTATGTTTTAGGTTTATTGTCAAGCCATTGGTAACATTTGTTTTGTTTTATAATTTCGCGCAAAGCTACACGACGGCTATCTGAGCTAGCCGTCCCTAATTTAGCAGTGTAAGACTAGAGAGAAAGCAGCTAGTCATCACCACCCACCGCCAACTCTTGAGCTATTCTTTTACCATCAAATAGTGGGATTGACCGTAAATTATAACGCCCCTACGGCTGAAAGGGCGATAATGTTTGGTGCGATTAGGATTCGAACCCGCGACCCTTAGGTTACTAGTCGAGCGCCTTAACCACCTGGCCATGCCGGGCCTCCATTGATAACAGCAGTCACTATTTATCGAGTAACACTATAAAGAACATAAGTTGTAAAAACTGTTCTCATAAGGGCCATGTTGTAATATCACATAGCTTGAGTCTTTAGTTCAACACTGAATTAGTACTTTATAATAAAAAATAGGACGTCCATCAGAAAAATTGGTTTATAAAAATTATTGCTAATAAAAATAATAAGAGTTAGAAACCTACTCAAATATTTATATGTTAACGTCTTATTGGAGAACAGTCCGCCCTTGTTGTACTGAATGTTACGACTTTTAAAACTTCATTTAGCTTTAATATAATGAAAGTTCATATTTTTCACCCATTGTTTAAGAAAATATGGAAACCTTGGTCAATTTCTGCTTTTCACAAAGAGCTGACAGGAGTTGTTTAACATCACTTCAAATAAAAGCCGATGTGATTTCTTGTGACGTATTTAATGTTCGTGAACAAAATACACGTATTTATCGATACGTGTAATACAACTACATTTAAGTGATATAGTGACATTAACAGTTGTTTTAAACTTGCATGATATGTAAAATTTAACATCATTTGTGCAGTCGTTTCTTCGTGTATGTCCAGAAATGTTCGATTCAATTGTTATTAAAAACTCTCGCTAGGTGGCATGGATTAATGGTATTGTTACTTTTGAATAAAAAATAATAATATCCCGCCATAAAAACATTGAAGTAAGTCCAAATTACTTAGCAATAATTGAAGAAAATGGATCCTTATAATTTTGTACATTATTAACAGAAGACGATATAACACGACAGATAAAAGTATAGGTAATACCTGATTGAAATAAAAACAATTCCCCTGTAAAAGTGTTTATTTTGCACGACGTCCATGTTATATGGATAAGACACTAATCAGTGATTAGAAAGAAAACGTTTTTCTTGTATCCAAAAGCAAGAAGCAATGTTATAAAAATAGTTACCTAAGACTTATCGTCTAAGCTACTAGAGGGCGTTGTAGTCAAAATATCTTATTGCCTGTTTTACTTGGTCTGTTTTATAACGAATCCACTACACATTCAATTTCAGCCTTGAATATCAGAAATACGTCAAATTACCCAATTGAGTATTGCGTCGGATACCACAATAACAAAGGTTTAAGTTTAGACTATCAGGAAATGTGCCAAAGCGTGTTCTGTCCGTTCGGATGGAAGATATTGTAACTTGAACTGAAGTTAGTCTAAAACCTTGAATTTGATAGTTTCAAACAGCCAAAAGTTGGATGGTTTCTTTGATTGTTTTGGCGCAAAGTTACACTATGAGTATATGTCGTCTCAAGGAATCGAACACCAGATTTTGCATGGTAAGTCTGTTAAGTTCACTGTTGGCCCACCATCAAACGAATGAACCACAGTGAACGGAGGAACTGTCAGAAACCTCAATAACTGGAGAAACTAGTTGCGACATATTTGTGCGTCCTCTTCGGTCTCAAGTGGTTTCCTGACAGACAAACTGGTCAATGACGTCTATGTGACACCGACCCTTCTAGTTTCCTAATAGACAAAGAGGTGAGGAAGCTGGGTAGATTAAAGTGTTGGATTAAGACGACATGAATACCAGTTTACAATAATATGTTGTTTTATTATCAAACGGAGGGTTCTTATACTTTATTGTTCAACTGATGACAACTCAATTCGTGACAGTAACGTGGTTCATTGTGACGAGTGACACGTGACAGTAACGTGGTTAATTGTGACGAGTGACAGAAATTTAACATATGTTAAATGTACCGAACCAGAGAACTTAACTACGTGTTCGCTATGACCTCTTATGAGGATCAAACATGGAACTATGGGCCTGAGTGGTTAGGATGTATAATGAAAGCATAAACCTACAGAAACTTGAAATATAATTCATTAAATTAAGTGGATTTTTAAAAAGAGGCCTTACTGTTGTTCATTCTACCATCATCTACTAAAGTAGCACTGGGAACACACGTGTCGTTACTACATACTAAAGTAACCCGTGGAACACACGTGTCGTTACTACATACTAAAGTAACCCGTGGAACACACGTGTCGTTACTACATACTAAAGTAACCCGTGGAACACGCGTGTCGTAACTACATACTAAAGTAACCCGTGGAACACGCGTGTCGTAACTACATACTGAAGTAACCCGTGGAACACGCGTGTCGTAACTACATACTGAAGTAACCCGTGGAACACGTGTCGTAACTACATACTGAAGTAACCCGTGGAACACACGTGTCGTAACTACATACTGAAGTAACCCGTGGAACACACGTGTCGTAACTACATACTAAAGTAACCCGTGGAACACACGTGTCGTAACTACATACTAAAGTAACCCGTGGAACACACGTGTCGTAACTACATACTAAAGTAACCCGTGGAACACACGTGTCGTAACTACATACTAAAGTAACCCGTGGAACACACGTGTTGTTACTTTGCCACTAGATCATGTTACGAATGAACAAGATGACACATTCGGTTTCACAGAAGTGTTTGTTGTTTGTTTTTTTCCAAAAGGTCATATAAAGACAGGACGGAACCCAAAGTTCAGTTACCACGTGATACCTTCAGTTTGGAGATACTTACCGGGCACGAATTTTGCATTAAAGACAAACGATAACATTATAACTCCACTCACTTCTGTGTAAACGTCGTTTTAACCCTAGAATAACTAGGGTAAAATATTATTTGTTCTTTTAGAAACGTTAGCGAAGACGACGACCATAATTTATTCAGACGTCTGCGTATCCACCTGCCTCATATATAATGTTCTGGTTGTTTGTAATTTATTGATATAACTTAAATATATGTATATATATTTCTCTATATCTGCTGTTTAGGAATGCAAAATATTGACTCGAAAGTGGGAAAGTGACAAAAATATCGACGTGAAACAAAAACTTAAAACACACAAAAGTCGCTGAGTTCCTGTCACGTCGAGTGAACCGACAAAATATTGATCGTTAAAGTTCCTCGTGTTTGATCAGTCTGAATTCGATCAGGCCCATGTATTATTCATGGTATCTAATTAACTAATTCTAATCAACCACCTTTTGAAAGGTGAGCAGAAGGAGTTTCGTGTGTGTGAATCACAATTTCTCTTCCTTCCTCGTGACGTAAAACTGAGACGAACTTATCGTCTTCTCAGAGTGCCAGAAGGATCATATAAAGATAGACCTCAGACAATAAAATGATTTTTTTGTATGTGAAATACATCTAGTTGATAAGCAACTCTGACCCATAAATAAAATCTATCTACCTATCCACCTTGTTCCTTAGAAATCCTATTATTTCCACGCTAAAGTTGGGAAGTTCTCAATAAAAAGGAGGGCTGTTTGTTAGTAGCACTCACCGTCAACTCTTGGACTACCTTGTTGTTGTTTTTTCACAGAACAATGGTTCTAACCATCACTCTTGTAATACATACACGCAGCGAAGTGTGCTTACGCGGCATCGAAACGCGGACCATGAATCTTCCAATTAACAATCCAGAAACCGTAGCTACCAGCCACTCCTAGCTCAGAAATGGTGTGAAAAGCAGAGACACACGTGAAATGAACAGCGTGAAAACTAGATTAAAGGAACTAACACGTGTTTCCAAACCTCAAATTGTATAACTCTAAACTGACATGCCCTGACGTGTTTCTAAACCTCAAATTGTATAACTCTAAACCTGACATGCCCTGGTAGTTATGGTGCTCAAGCTGAAGGTCAAGAGTTCGAATCCCATCATCTGACATGATCATCCTTTCAGTCATGAGGACATTATAATGTGGCAACTAATTCTACTTTTCGTTAGCGAGAAATAAACGAAATTTTGGCGGTGGGTGGTGTTGGCTAGCTGCCTTCCCTCTAGTCTGTAACTCCTCAATTATGGACTTCTAGCGAAGGTAGCCCTCGACTAAACAAACAAACCTAACCTGTCTAATTTTAATACAAAACTAATATTTATATATTGGTTTTATTGACGTCGTACACTCGTATTAAGTCGTAATATAAATTAATATTTATACAAGAATGTGTGTTGTGTTCTTATTATTTTGTTTTATTATACTATTTGGTGTTGTTACGATCAGACAACTGGTGAGTTGATTTATCGATAACCAATCAAACCATGGGAAACTAATTAGACTCGTATATAATCATTACTATGTTTAATTATAGTTAGAATTTCAAAATTAAGGTCAAGTACTCGACAAACTTTGATAATAAAGACAGCAAAAGAAAGGACGCATTCGGGATTTAAAGACGAAAACAAATTCACCCGAACACATTTCTATAGGTGCAAGTGCACCCAACGACGGTTAGCGAATCAACGCCCTCTATAAACATGTCGGCCAACTTTATTTCTTTCATATTCAACAAATATTGGAGAAAATAATACGTGAGTCTCGCTATCTGTTTACTTGCTGATTGATACATTTTGATCGATCTGGAATAATCACAATTCATCTGTCTCGTTGCTACAAATATAGAACTCGCGAAGGCATCAAACGAAACCTAAAATAAAAATAAAAAGTGGTCCTCGACCCCGAAGTTTTGAAATACAACTTTGAAAATGTCTATTTCAGTTAGTTGAATCATAAAACTTGAGAAACCTCCTCCAGCGACTTGGTCAGTCTTGTAAGCTTCAATATAAACCTCTCATATTTCCTTTTAATATTAACCTGTCTCAATGAGAACCCTTTAATTTTCAAAATAGTGGACTCAGCAGATGTGACTTTGTTATATGAGCACAAATACAGCCAAACAATCGTTTTCAAAATCACTGCTCCCAGTGACAAACACAGTAAGTCTGCAGACTTGTAACCATATAAAACTGGGTT
The DNA here is from genome assembly GCF_004210375.1 of Tachypleus tridentatus. Taxonomy (NCBI): domain Eukaryota; kingdom Metazoa; phylum Arthropoda; class Merostomata; order Xiphosura; family Limulidae; genus Tachypleus; species Tachypleus tridentatus. The sequence goes on along the minus strand of NC_134826.1, from coordinate 8,351,227 downwards.
TCGATACCCGTGGTAGGAACAGCGGAGATAGCTCATTCTCTAACTTAACAACCAAACACAGAGGTGGTTAAGACCTCACCTACTGTTTCCAGTTTTCATAATGACAAATAAACTTTACTTTTTCAAAAGTAATAGTCAAAGTTTGAACATTCTAATATTAACGGGGAAGACTGGAGCTAAGACGACGAACTGTTAATAGAGTTTTTTATAGAAAGAATGATAGAGTATACCTAAGTACCAAAAAATGTGTTTATACAAGTTTCCACAATTACTTTCCCGACATCTTTATATCAGTTAAATGAACAGTACCAGCCATTCATCTTATGGTAACACCTAATTAGAAAGTACATAAATATTACCATAATTGAAACAAGAGAGATGTAAAGATAGTTACTTGTGGCGATCGTCAAAAGCACTGGTCAGTTTATAGTGTTGAATGCACTATTTAAGTTATCAAGCACTGGTCAGTCAATGGTGTTGAATGCACTATTTAAGTTATCGAGCACTGGTCAGTTAATGGTGTTGAATGCACTATTTAAGTTATCGAGCACTGGTCAGTTAATGGTGTTGAATGCACTATTTAAGTTATCAAGCACTGGTCAGTTAATGGTGTTGAATGCACAATTTAAGTTATCAAGCACTGGTCAGTTAATGGTGTTAAATGCGCTATTTAAGTTATCAAGCACTGGTCAGTTAATGGTGTTGAATGCACTATTTAAGTTATCAAGCACTGGTCAGTTAATGGTGTTGAATGCACAATTTAAGTTATCAAGCACTGGTCAGTTAATGGTGTTAAATGCGCTATTTAAGTTATCAAGAACTGGTCAGTTAATGGTGTTAAATGCACTTGTGAAACAGATGATTTATCTTTTAACTCACGAGAACCCCAAAACATGACGAGTTAATGATTAGATCTCGCATGAAAGCCAGGATAACGCTACGAGACGAATCTTTGGACAGAACTTTCGTAAACCTAATATCCGGTTAATTAATGTATAGCAAATACCTGTACGAAGGTCATTGTTTCGAAGAACCGACAGTCGATAATTTATCTCGTGAAATCTCATCTTTTATGAGATTACACTGTTACAACAATGGTTCGTATGGAGGTCACTTCTAACGATGAAGTGTGGGGATTTCATAGAAGACCAAGTGCTAAGAGTGTTGAAGATAATGTTCTATAAAAGTGCCTTACCTTGTTCTATAACTTCAGTTTAAAATTAAACTGGTTGTGGAAAAAATCGATGACAGATTCACAGAGAAAGAAGAGGAGATGGATGAACATGATTTATGGAGTACTAAAGGAGTGACTCCATAAAGAACTAGGCTTCGGAGAGAAGACGTGTGAGCAGAAACATGTATTCCTCAGAAGAGATGAGTGACAAAAAACCTGAGAGTCACATTTCGTTTTGCTTTCTGAAAGCTATCCCATTGAACGGAAATACCATGATGGCCATTTTTACCATGAAAACAGCCTTTGATGCAAAAGCTGGGGATGAGAGGTTATGGACCTGCGATTTCAAATCCTTGTTTATTATTTAGCTATCGATCCCATATATCCAGATTCGTTACAATGAGCTTCTAGATTGAAAGACTCTTCGAATTTATGATGTATCTTACACAAGACTGAGTGCATTTTGTTCTGTGATTTTATAATCTAAAGCTTTTTATAAGCCTAATTACAATGGATCACTTTGGATTGTTAATTTTTGTAGCTACACGATCGTGTATCATCTGTACAACAACAACCCGTTAACTTCTTTAGTTATATCTAATGTTGTCCTATGTCTACAACAATGACTTTTGTATCGTTTGTAGTTATAGAACAATGCTGTACACCAAATATTTACTATGGTCTGTAGAGGTCATCAGGAGTGTCCCCGAAAACTCCCCACAGAACAGTAAAGAAGTCTCCACTACCACACCAGAGAGGATCTAGCCAGAATATCTAACATCATAATCACAAATCTCGACTCGATGTAAACTGGACCAACTGGTCAAGGATGGTCTTTACTGTGGTTCGCGAAGAACGTCATTACCAGTAGCGCCGATTTTGTATCGTTACACATGCCAGAAATTTTCGTCACATGTTCAGGCGTAACATTTGGAGACCCAGTAAATAAATTCCCCAAGAAAAAGAAGACTATATTATTGCACCAATTCCAATGAGCCATGTGCAGCTTCTTTCCGCGTATATCCCAGAATCACCTGGATAGCCAATCTCGCCAAAAACCTGGAAACAACAACCAAGCAACAATCTGTGGCCCACAAAAGATTGCAATTCCCACCTACTCCAGATGAGGTAACCAATATAGTCAAGGCAACATATCGATTGGGAACAACCTCATCCTGACCATTGTAGCCGGTAACCAACCTTGGACCTAATCAGTAAGCCGCGAAGTCCAAACCAGAAGTCCAACAAACGTGCAGGACTCGCCATCGAAGAAACACCATAGTCTTTCATAGACGCAATAACTATTGTTCACATGAAGTAGGCCAGGCATGACCAAGCGTGTTAAGGTGTTCGACTCGTAATCCGAGGGTCACGGGTTCGCCTCCCGGTCGCGCCAAACATGCTCGCCCTTTCAGCCGTGGAGGCGTTATAATGTTACGGTCAATCCAACTATTCGTTGGTAAAAGAGTAGCCCAAGAGTTGGCGGTGGGTGGTGATGACTAGCTGCCTTCCCTCTAGTCTTACACTGCTAAATTAGGAACGGCTAGCACAGATAGCCCTCGAGTAGCTTTGTGCGAAATTCCAAAACAAGCAAACAATCACAAAGAAAATCCAGTGAACATCTGAACTCTTACAAGAAGTATGGTCAGCAACCTACCGTTTCGCTGACGTAACGCCATTACAGGGCGTTATACCGAAGGTACAATGTTACAATTTGTACATATGATTGATATCATAAGATATTCTGGTATTAAAACCATAAAAAATTACTTCAAACGCTTGCAGTTCCTATCAACCTCCCAAATATTATATTTAAAAAAAAGTCTAGGAAATAAGTGTTTGTGTGTGTGTGTTTTCTTATAGCAAAGCTACATCGGGCTATCTGCTGTGTCTACCAATGGAAATCGCACCCCTGATTTTAGAGTTTTAAATCCAAAGACTGACCGCTGACCCACCGGGGGACATAGGCAATAAGAATATTATACTAAAAAAAACAATTCTCAACAATCTCATAACTAGTGTCAACTTGTCAACTTTTTAGTTATTTCACTTTTTCCGACATCGCTTTTATGACGTCAGTAATTGGCCAAAATCGCCGAATTATCATCCTAAGGGGGCTTAACTCCAAACATAATGGCTGTGCTGCCACCCTTGTACCGACGATAGTAACTATTAAATACTAACATCATACATCGGTAAAGGACTCGTAAGATATCCTAAACCTAGCTATTGTTTTCACTGCTCTCTTGTGTTGTATTTCAAACTTCCAAGCTCAAAAAAATACATGTGGGGATTATAACCTTATTTCATTTAATTTCACTTTACTAATGCTGATAAACTCTTCCTGAATTGCCCCCCAGTAACACAGCGATATGTCTGTGGACTGAAACCGCAAGAAACCGGGTTTCGGTACCCTTGATGGGCAGCGCACAGATAGCCCATAGTGTAGCTTTCTGCTTGACTTGAAACCAACAAACTTACAGGATACGTGAACTTAAAGCGCCCTCTGTCAAACACTTAAGTAACTATGTTTTTCTATCTCCAAGACTGTCTTTGAAGACGTTAACTCACCTTCACCAGAAACCTTAATCTAAATAATGACTGAAATTCGTAGCTGTACTATAAAAAACTACGCATGCGCCTGTTAATTTCAACAACCTTCTATTAATAATAAAATAAATGACCTTCCGTTCATGAATGGATAATTTCAAACAAAACCTAACCCTTTGTAACCCCGACCTGCTACGGTATAGTGACAGTAAAGAAAATAATGTAATCATCCACAACTAACAAGCGTCATTACATCACTGATGTAATCATCCACAACTAACAAGCGTCATTACATCACTGATGTAATCATCCACAACTAACAAGCGTCATTAGTTCACTGATGTAATCATCCACAACTAACAAGCGTCATTAGTTCACTGATGTAACCATCCAAAACTAACAAGCGTCACTAGTTCACTGATGTAATCATCCAAAACTAACAAGCGTCACTAGTTCACTGATGTAATCATCCAAAACTAACAAGCGTCACTAGTTCACTGATGTAATCATCCAAAACTAACAAGTGTCATTCCTTCACTGATGTAATCATCCACAACTAACAAGCGTCATTCCTTCACTGATGTAATCATCCACAACTAACAAGCGTCATTCCTTCACTGATGTAATCATCCACAACTAACAAGCGTCATTCCTTCACTGATGTAATCATCCACAACTAACAAGCGTCATTCCTTCACTGATGTAATCATCCACAACTAACAAGCGTCATTCCTTCACTGATGTAATCATCCACAACTAACAAGCGTCATTACTTCACTGATGTAATCATCCACAACTAACAAGCGTCATTACTTCACTGATGTAATCATCCACAACTAACAAGCGTCATTAGTTCACTGATGTAATCATCCACAACTAACAAGCGTCATTAGTTCACTGATGTAATCATCCACAACTAACAAGCCTCATTACTTCACTGATGTAATCATCCACAACTAACAAACCTCATTACTTCACTGATGTAATCATCCACAACTAACAAGCTTCATTAGTTCACTGATGTAATCATCCACAACTAACAAGCTTCATTAGTTCACTGATGTAATCATCCACAACTAACAAGCGTCATTAGTTCACTGATGTAATCATCCACAACTAACAAGCGTCATTAGTTCACTGATGTAATCATCCACAACTAACAAGCGTCATTAGTTCACTGATGTAATCATCCACAACTAACAAGCGTCATTAGTTCACTGATGTAATCATCCACAACTAACAAGCGTCATTCCTTCACTGATGTAATCATCCACAACTAACAAGCGTCATTACTTCACTGATGTAATCATCCACAACTAACAAGCGTCATTACTTCACTGATGTAATCATATACAACTAACAAGCGTCATTACTTCACTGATGTAATCATCCACAACTAACAAGCGTCATTAGTTCACTGATGTAATCACCCACAACTAACAAGCGTCATTAGTTCACTGATGTAATCATCCACAACTAACAAGCGTCATTCCTTCACTGATGTAATCATCCACAACTAACAAGCGTCATTCCTTCACTGATGTAATCATCCACAACTAACAAGCGTCATTCCTTCACTGATGTAATCACCCACAACTAACAAGCGTCATTACATCACTGATGTAATCATCCACAACTAACAAGCCTCATTACTTCACTGATGTAATCATCCACAACTAACAAGCGTCATTCCTTCACTGATGTAATCATCCACAACTAACAAGCGTCATTCCTTCACTGATGTAATCATCCACAACTAACAAGCGTCATTACTTCACTGATGTAATCATATACAACTAACAAGCGTCATTACTTCACTGATGTAATCATCCACAACTAACAAGCGTCATTAGTTCACTGATGTAATCACCCACAACTAACAAGCGTCATTAGTTCACTGATGTAATCATCCACAACTAACAAGCGTCATTCCTTCACTGATGTAATCATCCACAACTAACAAGCGTCATTCCTTCACTGATGTAATCATCCACAACTAACAAGCGTCATTCCTTCACTGATGTAATCACCCACAACTAACAAGCGTCATTACATCACTGATGTAATCATCCACAACTAACAAGCCTCATTACTTCACTGATGTAATCATCCACAACTAACAAGCGTCATTCCTTCACTGATGTAATCATCCACAACTAACAAGCGTCATTCCTTCACTGATGTAATCATCCACAACTAACAAGCGTCATTACTTCACTGATGTAATCATCCACAACTAACAAGCGTCATTACTTCACTGACGTAATCATCCACAACTAACAAGCGTCATTACTTCACTGATGTAATCATCCACAACTAACAAGCGTCATTAGTTCACTGATGTAATCATCCACAACTAACAAGCCTCATTACTTCGCTGATGTAATGATCCACAACTAACAAGCGTCATTATTTCACTGATGTAATCACCCACAACTAACAAGCGTCATTACATCACTGATGTAATCACCCACAACTAACAAGCGTCATTACATCACTGATGTAATCATCCACAACTAACAAGCGTCATTCCTTCACTGATGTAATCATCCACAACTAACAAGCGTCATTCCTTCACTGATGTAATCATCCACAACTAACAAGCGTCATTACTTCACTGATGTAATCATCCACAACTAACAAGCGTCATTACTTCACTGATGTAATCATCCACAACTAACAAGCGTCATTACTTCACTGATGTAATCATCCACAACTAACAAGCGTCATTAGTTCACTGATGTAATCAGCCACAACTAACAAGCCTCATTACTTCGCTGATGTAATGATCCACAACTAACAAGCGTCATTATTTCACTGATGTAATCGTCCACAACTAACAAGCCTCATTAGTTCACTGATGTAATCATCCACAACTAATAAGCCTCATTAGTTCACTGATGTAATCATCCACAACTAACAAGCCTCATTACTTCATTAGTTACTACATAAAGATGCATCTAAGATGCCTTATCTGACCACCCTTGATTCTGTTGTTCCACATAACATGGCCGTACCTTAATCTTATCCCACCAATACGATGTTACCCCCTCATCTCTAACCCCCCCAAAAAATCCACATTTAAAACGTTAAAAACAGAGCCCCCGGGGGTGACAAAATCTATTATTTTGCCCTTTACAAGGTCATATCAGAAAACCCCAGTCGGGATGACCCATACTAGCTGTTTTTACATATATATTTTTCTCAGTCGAGTTACTACCCCTTCTCTTGTGCAAATCTAACCTAGTTGTTCTTCGTGTGAATACATCAGGATTAAATAATTATTGATAGTAGTTTTATTGAATGGAAATACATCTCTTCAAGATCATTGTGTTACTTACAAACTAATAACCCATTATTCAAAAGTGAGGTCCCGTGAACAAAGACAAACGTTGGTTAGTTTGGGTTAGCAATATTCCTAGATGTCAACAAATATTTTATTTCTGGAGACCGCAGAAGAGTGACGTTTAACGTCGTAAATACACACAAAATACACAATATTACTGAGGTATTGAGTTTCTATAGATTCATTGGAAGAAGGTGCTCAGTGAGGATGCGGAATGTTCTGGTAGCCATGAACCCATGGCCTAAGTTAAAATTTTCTAAATAAAATATTCCTCAATTAGACAGATTTCTGTTTGATCTTTAGTCATTCGATCTGCTGAAATTAAAATAAACAACGTGATCTCTTGTTCTTTCTAGAAACACGAATGTCGTGAGATTGTGTAAGTAACCCTAATTCCGATATTGTAGATTATCTGTTTAGTCATTGTGGCTTCAACATTCAACATATGCATTTCAACAGTGACGGCACGGCTAGCCGGAGCACATCACGTGCTAGTTGCTGCGTCAAATTTTCATTTATCGTGACCACCTGGTGGCAAATAGCTATAATCTTGATCAAAACACAAGGAACGATTTTTCGAAATTACATCACGTTAAATTAAGTCCTTAGGCACAGGTTTACATCCTCGTGTTGAATTAGGACTATAGACACAGACTGTCCATCTTCGTGTTAAATTAAGTCTTTAAATACAAACTGTTCGCCCTCGCGTTAAATTAAGTCTTTAGACACAGACTGTCCATCCTCGCGTTAAATTAAGTCTTTAAATACAGACTGTCCATCCTCGCGTTAAATTAGGACTTTAGACACAGACTGTCCATCCTCGCGTTAAATTAAGTCTTTAAATACAGACTATCCATCCTCGCGTTAAATTAGGACTTTAGACACAGACTGACCAACGTAAATTCAGATACTTGATCTGAATTTCTGAAAATCTAGGAGCACATTTGTCTCTTCCGTTAATAAAGTTTCAAAACATAAACTTCTGTAAACTCAATTTACATCTCTTGCTGGCCCCTCAATTTTTGAAAAATACCTTTCTCTATAAACCAACAGCTTCGAACCCCCTATAATATTTAAGACAGGTCATCAATAACATGTAGCTATGGTAGCGAAAGAATCGTGAATGTAAGTCTGCATCGTCCTCTTGTATCATAGCAAAATAACAAACAAGAGATTATTACTTATTACTAGCGTGCAAGCACGTGTACAATAAGATCTTTATTTCATGACAACTACACCAAAATATAAAACTAATATCTATTAATATAGAATAAATCGAATAACTATTTCCGGTATTTATTTAAAAAAAAAAAAAACACTGATTTATTTTTCGCGTTTTTTTTTCGTACCTGTGTTTTAGCGGTTTTTATCCGTTAAAACCGAAAATTAGAAGCCGAAATATAGAGAAGCGTTTGAGATTTTAAAATATAAAAAAGTAAACAAAAGAAATTACGTCGAGGAAAAAAAAGTGAAATGTAATGTTAAAAAATTCCTCCAGAGTAAGCTATTTCAGTAATGACGTAATACATCATGTGACTAACCTAGCTCTATTACTATTGCTTACTTTGATTAAAAAGGTCTCCTTACCGTTAGGGTAACGTTTTTTATTAGTTCTCTTTCCTCCACCTTCAACACCATTACTGTTTTGTTCCAGATATTCTTGAACCAGGCCTTCTTCAATTTGTAAATCTGCTTCCGAATTCTCTTCAATAACGAGTCGGGGTTCTATTTCATCATCATCATCAGATTCCGAATAGTTCTTACCACAACTTCCGTTCACTACGTCGTGTCCGTTCATCAGGTCAAAGGGTTCTTTTACTTCCTTGCTACACGGTTCATCCTGTTCGCAATTCTCACTAAATTCGTAGCCGTTTTCACATTCTTGATTGGTCGAGCTGATAATTACGTCATTGTTTTCCACGTGAGCGTCCTCTGTGTCGTCGTCTATTTCATCTGTGACCGATCCGTGCGAGACGGTGCAGTCTTCAGTTCGGGAACAGGTTTCTGAAGACGTCAAAGTGTCCATTTCTGACTGTTCTGGTACATCTTCGGTTTCATCTGGTAAAATAAATTTTAGAGATTTATGGATGTTGAATATCGCTTCTGAAACACGAAGTAATCCACGTTTATAATTGTGTACTTTACCTAAAATAGACTGTAACTGACTTTTATCACGACTGTTCAATTGCTAATATTTAAAAAGTAAAATATATACATCTATGGTTAAAATAATAGTAGAAAAACCATTTGTTAGGATATGAGGTGTTAATCCTTTGTCCGGTTAAAAAAAGTAGGAGTGGATACTATGATGGGTAGTCTTGTGATATTACTTACTTACAACATTATTACAATGTTCATTACAGCCTCACCAAAAACTTTGTATGAATACTAATAACCCAATACGTGCAATAAGATTTAATTATCCATCACGCCATGTTTCGTTAAAGTGGAGAGGTTTATCCGCCAGCCATAGTCACACAAGTTTACTTTAATTACAGATATTCGACACCAGGGGGCGTATGTTACCCATCCATCACGCCATATTTCTCGGCGCTCGCGTAACGTTAAAGCGGAGAGCGTTATTCAATAGCTCTAGGCACACAAACTGATGTTTAATTACAACTCCTCAACACCAGGGGTCGCATGTGTACCCATTCATCACACCATGACATTCGGGACTTGCGTAACTCTAAAGTAGAAAGCGTTATCCAACATGTCCACGTACACAGGTTGACTTTAATTGCTCACTGTTTGTTCTGTTCTCACTTGTGAATAATAATTTATGCTAATAGTAATGAACGGAGATTGCCACTCGAGTTTACACAGCTGAAACCATTACAATAACTCGAGGACACTGGATATATTGTTGATAATGCACATTCGACATGTAAAAACATGAAACATGACATATGGCTATTCAAGGTATGTGCTTACACACTCGCATACTAAACTTTGTATATTTATTTCAAGTTTTCGAAGTAAATCTAATTTCACTAAGGAGCACGTTAATAAAATGGCTAAGTTACTTGTAATCTCTTACCTTGTAATATCAGGTACTCTTGGTTATTGAACTGTTCAAAACTCTGAATAGGAACAGTTTTATCTCAATTATTGAAATCTTACATCAGAACTGTCTGCACTGTCTGAACAGTAACGAAGATATGAATATATAGATAATACATGTATCAATGTATACCAGATAAACCGAATAAAAATAGGCCAGAGCACACTGCGTATAATATTAAAACCGGGTAAAAGTTACACTGTTAACACTAACATATATGTTAAATAAAAAAACACAGTTACTACTATATTAATGTTAAACCGGCTAAAAATAGGCTAGTGAATATTGGATATATAATATTAAAATTGAATAAAAATAGTACAGTTGAAACTACATGTGTATAAATATACATATTACATACGTACATGAATCTTACAAAAGTAGTTAATATTGCATAAGTATATGAATGTGTGTGTTACAACTGAATAAAAATAGCAGCGAATGTTGGTTACATACTGTTGAGATAAGGTGTGTGCACCTCAACGATGGTTATATACTGTTGAGATAAGGTGCGTGCGTCTCAACGATGGTTATATACTGTTGAGATAAGGTGCGTGCGTCTCAACGATGGTTATATACTGTTGAGATAAGGTGCGTGCGTCTCAACGATGGTTACATACTGTTGAGATAAGGTGCGTGCGTCTCAACGGTGGTTACATACTGTTGAGATAAGGTGCGTGCAACTCAACGGTGGTTACATACTGTTGAGATAAGGTGCGTGCAACTCAACGGTGGTTATATACTGTTGAGATAAGGTGCGTGCGTCTCAACGATGGTTACATACTGTTGAGATAAGGTGCGTGCGTCTCAACGATGGTTACGTACTGTTGAGATAAGGTGCGTGCGTCTCAACGATGGTTACGTACTGTTGAGATAAGGTGCGTGCAACTCAACGGTGGTTACATACTGTTGAAATAAGGTGCGTGCAACTCAACGGTGGTTACGTACTGTTGAGATAAGGTGCGTGCGTCTCAACGATGGTTACGTACTGTTGAGATAAGGTGCGTGCACCTCAACGATGGTTACATACTGTTGAGATAAGGTGCGTGCGTCTCAACGATGGTTACATACTGTTGAGATAAGGTGCGTGCACCTCAACGATGGTTACATACTGTTGAGATAAGGTGCGTGCACCTCAACGATGGTTACATACTGTTGAGATAAGGTGCGTGCACCTCAACGATGGTTACATACTGTTGAGATAAGGTGCGTGCACCTCAACGATGGTTACATACTGTTGAGATAAGGTGCGTGCACCTCAACGATGGTTACATACTGTTGAGATAAGGTGCGTGCACCTCAACGATGGTTACATACTGTTGAGATAAGGTGCGTGCACCTCAACGATGGTTACATACTGTTGAGATAAGGTGTGTGCACCTCAACGATGGTTACATACTGTTGAGATAAGGTGTGTGCACCTCAACGATGGTTACATACTGTTGAGATAAGGTGTGTGCACCTCAACGATGGTTATATACTGTTGAGATAAGGTGTGTGCATCTCAACGATGTTTATGTACCGTTTACATAAGGTGTGTCATCTCAACGATGGTTATGTACTATTAACATGAGGAGAGTCATCTCAACGATGGTTATATACTGTTAAAGTAAGGTGTAGTCTATACCACACGTGTCTAGATACAGAAGTTTTACCAACAGTTTTTACAAAGTTTCAGTCTTGTCTGTAATTTATGATCTATGTTACCAACACTGTCTTATTTAAGTGCCTCACATTTTACAGTGGATTTCAAATTCTCAGGTTTCATCAACTAACTGGCAACAAGAAAGAAAAGTAAAATAAACAAAAGCTAGTATACGTCTATTTCGTTACTTTGCATGTAATGTTTTTCATAAAAGACAACACGTGGTACCCAACACTCGTTACTTTACTGAATCATTAATTTTAACAAAAACAATTTATTAGAAATTCTGATTTTTATATATAATATTTACTGAAAGCTTGCTAAATTTCGTGAAGGTACACAAAACGTATTGCAAGATGTATCAATACAGTCGTATCACTGTATCGCCACACCTTCAGTTAGAATGCGTACATACATCACAGTTAAAGCTGCACAACTGAGAATATAACTACATATAACTCTTTTCACAACTACACGTTGATACTACTGGTAAATGAGTGAGCTAAAAGTCGTTAGTTATTGAATATTTTGTCAGGTTATACAACACAACCACGTGTACAGGACTACTGACACACCAACAGTGTGAGGTACCATTACGTTAGAATATAATTATTTATTTCTTCTTAATTATTAAAGTAATCGTAGTTGATAAAACCTGTTTGTATCATAGTCTTTCACAATCCACTAACACAACCGTTCTTTCTAAGATCACCCACAAACTATAATGGAAGTAAGGTTAAATCTTATAACCTGGAAAGGATCAAATGTCTCAGTACTGTCGCTAATCTACTCGTCAGGACGCCAGGGTCTGCTCACTAGTTAATCACCCCGAAACTAAGGTTTCAGCTTCGATAGTTTGTGATAGGCATCCGGAAGTAATCTAATAATAGAATCTGGAGCATCCAGATCTGTTTCTCAACAGATTCTAATAACACAAAAAATGTTCTTTCAAATCACAGTCGACAATTATCACCCGTAAGAGAGAGAGAGAGAGAGAGACGCTTGTGGTGGTATAGTACTATCAGGTTAGTACAGTGAAAACAAACAAGTCACCACCTAAAGAACCGTTAAAACAGCGAAAACAAACAAGTCACCACATAAATAACCGTTAGAACAGTGAAAACAAACAAGTCACCACATAAATAACCGTTAGAACAGTGAAAACAAACAAGTCACCACATAAAGAACCGTCAGAACAGTGAGGAAAAACAAGTCGCCATCTGAAAACATAAACTGTTCCAAAGAAGCTCCGATTTCAGCTCCACCTAGCATGATAAACTACAACTACATTTTGTTCAAGTGTATGACCGGTAGATTCCATTTATAGCAGGACACATTGTTTTTTTACAAAAACAATTATATGACATTTAACTTGTAATTTTTAAGTTTCGGTACCAAGAGACTTAGAGCATGACTTTCGTATGTAGATACAAGTTCAGTGCTGACGAAACTCCGAGTGGGGGTTACCCTAAAAAGGTTGTTTAACTTTATAGAATGGGGTTCTCAGCGTTATTAAAATTCGCTTATCTATTGTTACGTAATGAGGAGGGCGTGGCCTATACAAAAGTAAACTAGCAACGATTGGTTTTCGGAGAGTGAAAAGGTAACACCCTTAACAACGACGAAAAAAATGTTTTGTAGCAAATGATCGGAATTAGAATAAAATTTTAGATCAAAATGTCTTTAATACCAACATCTGTGTTTTCCACACAAAAATGGGCTACACATAATAAATACCAACATCTGTGTTTTCCACACAAATATGGGCTACACATAATAAATACCAACATCTGCGTTTTCCACACAAAAATGGGCTACACATAATAAATACCAACATCTGCGTTTTCACACAAAAATGGGCTACACATAATAAATACCAACATCTGCGTTTTCACACAAAAATCGGCTACACATAATAAATACCAACATCTGCGTTTTCACACAAAAAGGACTACACATAATAAATACAAACATCTGCGTTTTCACACAAAAAGGACTACACATAATAAATACCAACATCTGCGTTTTCACACAAAAAGGACTACACATAATAAATACAAACATCTGCGTTTTCACACAAAATGGGCTACACATAATAAATACAAACATCTGGGCTACACATAATAAATACAAACATCTGCGTTTTCACACAAAAAGGACTACACATAATAAATACAAACATCTGCGTTTTCACACAAAAAGGACTACACATAATAAATACAAACATCTGGGCTACACATAATAAATACAAACATCTGCGTTTTCACACAAAAAGGGCTACACATAATAAATACAAACATCTGCGTTTTCACACAAAAAGGGCTACACATAATAAATACAAACATCTGCGTTTTCACACAAAAAGGGCTACACATAATAAATACAAACATCTGCGTTTTCACACAAAAATGGGCTACACATAATAAATACAAACATCTGCGTTTTCACACAAAAATGGGCTACACATAATAAATACAAACATCTGCGTTTTCACACAAAAAAGACTACACATAATAAATACCAACATCTGCGTTTTCACACAAAATGGCTACATAATAAACAAACATCTGCGTTTTCACACAAAAATCCAACATCTGCGTTTTCATAATAAATACCAACATCTGCGTTTTCACACAAAAAAGGGCTACACATAATAAATACAAACATCTGCGTTTTCACACAAAAAGGGCTACACATAATAAATACAAACATCTGCGTTTTCACACAAAAAGGGCTACACATAATAAATACAAACATCTGCGTTTTCACACAAAAAGGGCTACACATAATAAATACCAACATCTGCGTTTTCACACAAAAAGGGCTACACATAATAAATACCAACATCTGCGTTTTCCACACAAAAATGGGCTACACATAATAAATACCAACATCTGCGTTTTCCACACAAAAAGGACTACACATAATAAATACCAACATCTGCGTTTTCCACACAAAAAATGGGCTACACATAAATACCAACATCTGCGTTTTCACACAAAAAGGGCTACACATAATAAATACCAACATCTGCGTTTTCACACAAAAAGGGCTACACATAATAAATACAAACATCTGTGTTTTCACACAAAAAGGACTACACATAATAAATACCAACATCTGTGTTTTCACACAAAAAGGACTACACATAATAAATACAAACATCTGCGTTTTCACACAAAAGGGACTACACATAATAAATACAAACATCTGTGTTTTCCATATAAAAGAGAATTGTATGTCAAAAGGTGTGAGAAGCCAAGGTATAAAAGAATTGTGCATTAAAGTTTTCTACTTTGACAAGATCACGTGATACCCTGTTATCTTAGGCTTAATTTCAGATCCAGAAAAGCATATTGCAAGAATTTTTAAATTGTTCTTTTCCAGACATAGTTCTACCTTCACCAGATCCTGAATATGAACGTGTTCGTTTCATGTATGATCGAATGCTATAAAAGTTTTAAACATTCGTGAATTGAGGAAATACTGAATATAGAATTCTGAAAGATTTATAAAAAGCGAGACCCTAAACAGTACTGGCGATACGGTTTTGGGGCACCACAAGACTGGGTAAATACCTTACGGGTATAAATAAATTCGAGTCCACGGAAAATTTCGTTTCAGTAGTCCATTCATGACGTACATGTTATAAGCTTTAGGCCTAACCACTTGTGCAAAGGCGAGTCCCTTTCTGGATTTATTAAAGTTCAACCACCTCGGATAACTGAATAATTTCAGCACCGAAAATGTGAACTTAAAAAGTATTTTGAATTCGATTTTTTCCTTTCAAATATAAAAGAAGAAACGATTTATGTAGGTTATGTACAACTGCAAGTGGACGTCACTCTAAACTGATGTCTACATCACTTGAACACTTGAAATCGATATGTGTTAATTAATTGGCTGCAAAAAATCAACAGTCAACTGTAAAAATAGATAAATTGAGCTTTTTAAAAACCTTATCAGCAAAACTACCGAAATTTTAAAATGAAGTGAAATACACACTACAGTATTAAACAACACGTCACGTGAATACGAACAATTTTACCTTGAAATAATGTATTATTCTACTTAGGAATTGTCTTTAAAAATCAATTATTAGAAGGTTCCCCAATGGGTCAGCGTAGGCTTGCAGACACGCAACGATAAAATATAGGTTCGATTCCCGCGGGTTCTCCCAGTGTGTCAGCCGTGATCTTACTGATATACAACGCTGAAAGTTTGATTCTGGACAGAATGACAATGAACCAACAATTACATCGTTGTTAAGGTGAACAGAGTTCTCCAAAAGAACAACTGTTGGAAGTGAGAAATGTAACATGAAAATCACAATACATACATTTCTGGTCGCAGCATCAAGCTGACTAAGGGGGCGCTGTTAATTTAAAAGAAATAAATCACTGTCACAAAGAAACGTTCCAGGCCACCAGAGTCGTGACAGGTCTGCTGGTCATAGTTCCTGTTTTAGAGTAGATAACTTCTTATAATTACTTTTTGTATGGTACAGGTTTTACATGAAATCCAATTATTTCTCAAAATTAAACGTTATAGATAATTCTTACTGTTATATTATAAAAATTTGTTTTTTTCACGCTGATGAAACATGATTATAATTAACTATAGTTGTCATAAGACATTAGTGTTAGGCCTTATATATACGTTTCTTTAAACACTAAATATATTTCATATAGTCCATTAAGGACCTTGAAAAAATAGTTTTTCAACCAAACCAAGCTAGCCATATTCACTGCCAACGACGCATTTCGCTCAATCCAGATCTCATTGGGCCGGTTGGGACATAACAAATACAATTGTAGTCGGAACACTATTTATATATTAGCCATTTCTTTGTTGTGTCACTACATAACATGCCTAACAGCATAATCTTAGAACAACCCCATCTACTAACTATTCTCTTTATTTTCGTTACAACAATGATTTACATTGCCTGGAACTCTATAAATTCTTTTATACGTTAACCCTTAACGTGATTTTGTCTACTAACTGACTTGACACCATAACGATAGAAATGCAGACACTACGTTTTTACTAAAGCTGCAGTACAGTTTGTTTGGAATCTTGCACAAAGCTACACGGTGGGCTATCTGTGTAATGGTACAGCGGTAAGTTTACGGATTTACAACACTAAAATCAATGGTTTGATTCTCATCGGTGGACACAGTAGATAGCCTGATGTGGCTTGGCTAAAAGAAAAATACAATACAAGCACACACATCTATGGTCTGTCGACCACGAGTATCGAAACCCAGTTTCTAGCAGTATACGTACACAGACTGTAACATGATTACGGTTACAGAAAGTTAATGATTATTTCTCAAATATAACTTGACCTCTTGATTCGAAAGTCCGTTACACTTTTCTTCATCCCCAAATAAAGCAACATTTTGACTTTGAGTAAAATATGTTGTCCAGTAAGGAGTTAATGTGCAGACACCAAATTTCTGTTTCTTGTTGTTCTAACCTTGACCTTAGACCTATCTTCATCCTTAAGAAAACTGACCTATAAATAATGATTATATTCTACTTGTCAGAGCTCTGAAATTGTCTGTCAATAACTGGACAAAATATTTACCTCACCTTCCACCAGGGAAAAAACTTAATTTGTAGAATTTCTAACGCATGTACCAGAAAAGCTGTTAAAAATTTTATTGATACATCTTTGGAAGTGTTGCCCTAAAAACTGCATGATAAAAACCCACAATGAGCACGTCACGAACAAGGTGTTTAAAAACTGCACTGTAAAACCCATAATGGGCACGTCACGAACAACGTGTTTAAAAACTGCACTGTAAAAACTCATAATGGGCACGTCACGAACAACGTGTTTAAATATCAGAACCCGTCGAATTTTGATGTTTCAACCCAGTTTTAAGGTATCTTTTAATATCACGTACCCCGAGTTTATAAATATAAATTATCTTCTTCATAACTGCGCTCACTGTATATCGAAACACGTCCATTAAATTAGTGACGTGTGGCTGTTAAACTTTAACACAATCCAATTTTTTTTTTATTTTTGCTACTATGTGGTGAAAACAATAAAATATGGAAATAACAAAAGTCAAATCTAACGAGCCCACGCACCAGTGAAAGTCCTGTTTCGTAAAACATAACTGTTATCACGAGAATGAAAACGCACGTAGAACTATTCGGTTCATATAATTTCTTGCTTCATTAAAGGCGTTAGAACGGGTAATGACAACACACACTACACGTCCACGTGAACGCGGAGTGTGCTGAAAGATGTGTGCTGATCAAACTCTCACCGGTCCATTTAGTTCGTCCAATATCTGTTTAGAGGTTCTACAGCGGGCAGTTAATTTTACAAAACTTCTCTCTAATAACGTAATTAATTAATTAATTATAGGTTCATCGTTACTGTAGATTTATGTAACACATTTCCTGGAGCATTCCATCGTTTTAATTGTTTGTTTGTTTTTGAATTTCGCGCAGAGCTACACGAGGGCTATCTGCGTTAGCCATCCCTAATTTAGCAGTGTAAAACTAGAGGAAAGGCAGTTAGTCATCACCACCCACCGCCAACTCTTGGACTACTCTTTTAAAACTGCCATATTATAACGCCCCCACGGGTGAATGGGGGAGCATCTTTGGTGTGACGGGGATTCGAACCCGCGACGCTCGGATTACGAGTCGAGTGCCGTAAGCACCTTCTATGCCGGGCCTGTTTTAATTGCAAATATTTAACTACAAATGTGGTCGTTATGTAGAGAAAAAGATGTTTTTTAATTAGTTTATGATCGTCACAAGAATACAATGGAAAACCGGAGATGTGTTATTTTACACGTTGCTTTAGGTTTCAATATTATTACCAAAATATTATACAAGTTTGGGTCAGTTTTATTTTGTTTTGAATGAAACCAGCTTATAATTCTGTAAACTAGAAAGTGAGACCCAGGTCAACCTACTCAACAGTCCTGATGACTGTTTGCCGGACAGAGTCCACCAACAAGTTCCTGTCTTCAATGCACAAAATGTTCCATCACGCAAGAGTTTGGTTCACTCCGATTTCTACTAACAAAATAAAACTTCGTTTTATTACATAAACTGCTATACGAATGGAAATCGTAAAGTGAACTCAAGAAATACAAAGCGACTCAATTGATTCGACTGGTCTCAAAATCCTAAACCTCAGTGTATGTTGGTAACCTTGTTCTTCAACCAATAACATCTGATTTGAATATAGAAACATCAGTATTAATGGAAAAAAATTGTTTATAGAACATTTTTCTCTTTAAATTATTTGGGGAAAACATGTGGGTTCTAGAAGTCTTATTATAAAATTATGATGACAAACGGACCTTCGTAAGTGCTCGGGTTACACGGATTTTATTTATTTTTATACAAGTACAGAATCTTTGATTTATAATTTTACATAAAGCAGCGACACTCCGTGAAGAATCAGCTGAACTGGACAGTAAAACCAAAACCAAAATATTAGGTTGTCCACAAATAAATGTCATTTAAAAGCTGAATATTGAATAACTTACGTTGGTTGGTTGGTTTATTCCAACGTTTGTTGTCTACAAGGTGTTTTAATGTCTGCTGTTTCAGCGCTACTCAGGGTAAGCTTCGTAACCCCTAAGGCAGCATGGACAGGAAGGACTTTCATCTGATTTTTCTCCACGACTTCAAACTTGGACGAAACTACACGGTACATCAACCATGTATTTGCCCATGGATCTGTTACTGAACGTACAGTTCAGCGTTGGTTCAAAAGGTTTTAACATGGAGATGAAAGTCTTGAAAATCACGAAGGTCGTGGAAGGAAACTATCCTTAGATTAAAACACATTATGGGAAGCAGTTGAGACAGACCCTCGCACAACAGTACGTGAGCTTGCAGAAAAGCTAGGCATAAGCAAATCAGGTATTGTCAACCACCTGAGTGTGATTGGAAAGATGAAAATGTTGGATAAATGGGTTCCGCATAAGCTGACTGAAGATCAACAAAATCGGCGTTATGAGATCTGTCAAGGATGACGCTTAAAAAACTGAACGAATTGGGAAACTGCCTCACCCATCTTATTCCCCAGATCTTTCCCTGCAAATTTTCATTTTTTTAAGTATTTTAACAACTTTTTGAACAATAAACGCTTTCAAAACCAGGCAGCTGCAGAAGAAGCTTTCAGGAAGTTCATTACCAATAGAAACTCTGATTTCTACAGCAGGGTCATAAACAGCATCGTTACACCTTGACAAAAGTTGTTGACGCAAATGGTGCTTACTTTGATTATAGCATGTTTTACAATACTGGTTTATACTTTTCCAAACTTCGCAGTTCAAAAACGACATTTATTTCTGGACAACCTAACATTAAAAAATAATAATAGCACTGTCCTTTTTTCTTTCAATTAACACTTTAAATAAAAAGTCAATAGATGTCACTGTCATCGACCAAATCTAGAGATATACGGGCAATGTATTAGCTCTATAGTTTTGTATTATAATAACAATGCACAGAGGGTACAATCCCCAAATTTTGTGTGAACTATATAATGCTTCACAGACAGTTAGAAAGTACAAAGTGATTTACACAAAATATAAACATTTTGTGTTAAAATATTAACATTTTGGAGTCACTATCGATAAAACTGTAAAAAAAATTCTAAATAAGTCATTCTTGAAAGGTTCAGTTTAAAGTTTTTTATGACACAAGTAATTTGCTGTTTTCTAAACATTTATATTCTTATTAGCAGAGAAAATAAACAGTGTTTTAGAAACAAAAAATAGTAATATCTGTTTTTCTTTAGCCAAGTGGTTAAGGTAGTCGCCTCGTAAACCGAAGGTCGGGGGTTTGAATCTCCATCACAACAAACATGCTCACCCATTCAGGCGTAGCGGCGTAATAATGTAACGGTCAATACCACTATTCGTTGGAAAAAGAGTAGCTCAAGAGTTGGCGGTGGGTGATGATGACTAGCACCTTCTCTCCAGTCTTTTGATACTATTAAATTAGGGACGGCTAGTGCAGATATCCCTCGTGTAGCTTTGCGCGAAATTCGAAAACAAACGGTTTCTCTTTACTAATAAAATACCAAAACGTAGTACACCACTATGTAACCTAGGTAACTGTGAAATCAACGACCACACTTCAAAATAATACATATATCAAACATCACGTCTTTAAACAGTATTTTTGTTCAACAGTTGAAATAGCATGGCTTGTAATTGATGTCATGTTAGGTGAAGTTTTATTAAAACCTTCTGTTGTCTAGACTTGAAGTTTCTTCGCTTTCTAAAATGAAATAACTGGATATATTGTTTCTCTTTAATAATGTTTTAATTGGACACAAGGGGCGGCTCCTTTAAAGAACCAGATTGGAAACGGTCCTCCTCTAAAATCACTGTACATGACAGAAACAAATATAGTTTTTACGAATTGTTTAATTCTAGTTAATTAATGTGTGATAAACATTCAAGAAGTGAGTGTAGCTGTCCACCTTGCCATATGGGAGGACGCCCTTATCTGTTGTCCCTAACGACACTACCCAGGTACATGACGCCCTTATCTGTTTTACCCTAACGACACTACCCAGGTACATGACGCCCTTATCTGTTTTACCCTAACGACACTACCCAGGTACATGACGCCCTTATCTGTTTTACCCTAACGACACTACCCAGGTACATGAAGCCCTTATTTGTTGTTCCTAACGACACTACCCAAGTACATGACGCCCTTATCTGTTGTCCCTAACGACACTACCCAAGTACATGACGCCCTTATCTGTTGTCCCTAACGACACTACCCAGGTACATGACGCCCTTATCTGTTGTCCCTAACGACACATACCCAGGTACATGACGCCCTTATCTGTTGTCCCTAACGACACATACCCAGGTACATGACGCCCTTATCTGTTGTTCCTAACGACACTACCCAGGTACATACTTACTAAAACAGTCTAACGAACTGAGAATAAATACCATTGGAAAATATGGTATTCACCACCAGGGGATGTGTTTAACTAACCACCAAGTGAACGTCGTCACCTCTTAACCTCAACCTTATAAATAATTATAAGTATTCTTTATAATGGGAAAATAGGGACTCCACTTGATGAAATCGATTGTTCCCATCAAGAAATGCGAGGATCATGACGTCCTTACTGAAGTTTGTGAAACACTGTCGTTTCTGGGTTCAAAGTCGTAGTTTGTGGTGGGTAATCCGAACAGTAAAGTTATGTTTGTCATGAATTAGAAAGATGCTCTAATACGTTATACCCACAAACTAAAACTTATGTAGCCTCGTAAACTAAGAAGAAAGTCAGTTTCCTTCTTTCACGGTAGACATTTTAAAAACGTATAAACTTTAAACTCCACCAAGTCAATTTTTCCATCTGGTTATACAAGGCTATCGTTTGTATATTATCGCAAAGTTCTGATGATCAAGATACTTCAGAACCGAGTTTTCATGGAACCGGAGGGGTGGAGGCCTAAAACCAGTTACTTATACCAAACTCCGAAGTTCGAGTCGTCGCCAAATTCCACAGAAGAGCTTTGGATGCGTTATAAAAGTGGCAGTCAGTTCCATTATTCCGTCAATAGAAGCCACATGACCACCGAGTGCTACCGACTGGTCACCCTCCCTCTGGTCAACAGGTCTAACTTAGGAATAGTTATATGGACCTTGCGTTATCAAGTCAGCTAGGTTAAGTTGAAAATCCTAAACATACCGCGTTTCGCCAGATATATCCAGAACATTCAGTTTTTCATCCGATCTCGGTTCGAATTTTGATATCTTCATTAACATTCTTCACAGCCGTTCAAAATGTCCATGTGTATGGTGTTACATGGTAAGAGTTTCTATTCACTTTGTCTACAGAACATTTAAAAAAAATAGTGTGTATAAAAAGATTTGTAGCAATTTGTACAAGTTAGTTGGTAAAAATCAAAACACTGGCCCGGCATGGCTAGGTAGTTAGGGTGCTCGCAATCTGAGGGTCAAGGGTTTGAATCCTCTTTACACCAAACATGCTCTCCCTTTCAGCCGTGGGGGCGTTCTAATATGACAGTCAATTTCACTATTCGTTGGTAAAAAAGTAGCCCAACAGTTGGCGGTGGGTGATGATGACTAGCTGCCTTCCCTCTAGTCTTATACTGCTAAATTAGGGACGGCTGGCGCAGATAGCCCTCGTGTAGCATTGTGCGAATTTAAGCGACAAATAGACGAGTGACTCCTCTAGTCAAGCTAGATGGAACTACCCGTCTTAAATCGCAGATCGCGTGTTTTTACGTCACACAGAAACACTTGTATCTTTGTGTACAAACATCTTTCACTCCGTGGTGAACGACCGACAAACAACAGTTTGAAAGAACTATAAATATTTCACAGCATATCGTAACTGTTTCTATGGAGAATTAGTGTTAGAGAAGAAAACATCGGATCTGACACATAAGAGAAAAACAAAACTCGGGTTACTTAGGAAAAATAAATACGTTGTTTAATTAAGCAGAGAAAAGAAGAGATAAAATACAGCTGATGATATAGAGATCTACTCAACAATCACTTATTATACCCTGCTGCCTCCAAATAGTCGCAGAAAATATTGACTATTCAACGTTATGTAAAATTATGTTTACACGATGGTTACGAAAGTTGGTCGAAATGACCAACCCTGTATAAAGATAGTTGTTTAAAATCAAACACAAAGTTACACAATGGGCTACCTGTGCTCTTCTCACCACCAGTTTCTAGCGTTGTAAGCCCGTATACATACCGCTGTGCCGTATATATTTATATGACAGATAGAGATAGTTAATCAGACACTCTTTAGTCATTAATAAACACGATGAGCGTGAAGTGTGAAACTCATAACAATAATGTCTGATGTATTTCCAAAAGTAATCCTACACTAATTACAGGTCACCCTAAAAACATGAAAGTTAGAGTTGTATGGCAACAAATGCGATCAGCATTATCTGTGTGTTCGTATCGACCTTTTCACTTAAGGGTTTATACGCTAAAAATCTGGGTTCGATACCTGTGGAAAGCACAACCTGGATATCCTAAAAATATATATATTACGTATGTATATACTCTAGATGTGTATCCACGTTTTATCTGGATATGAAGCCATAAAATATTTTAGATTTGGGGAGAAAAACGTGTACCTGTCTCTATGGTGTTCTCCTTAACTTCTCTTGTGATATTTAGGTATGACAGTCTTAAAAGTAACGTAGAAACTCACAGTGAATAACATCTTAGGACTTGTCTTCGTCAGTTTCACGTGCTCTGAGAAAAGGGAAGCCTTGAGTTCAGACAAGTTCCCAAAACATATTCACGTTAGAGTGGTGTTCGCGTTTGATCATGTAACCCTATTCAAATCACACTTTAAAATATGTTATTATATTTTATCAACTGTTAAAAAATAAAACGAAGTCCGAGTTTCATGTACTAATAGCATGACGTCATGACTTTTGGTTTACAAGGCTTATTTGTTTTGAATTTCGCACAAAGCTACACGAGGGCTATCTGTGCTATCCGTCACTAATTTAACAGTGAAAGACTACAGGGAAGACAGCTAATCATAACCACCTACCACCAAGTCTTGGCCTACTCCTTTACCAATAAATGGTGGAATTGACCGTCACATTATAACACTCCAGGGCCGAATGACGAGATATTTGGGATTCCAACCCGCGACCTTCAGATTACGAGTCGAGCGTTCTAACCACCGGGCCACGCTCTACGAGACAAAAACCAATCAAACTGTTTATGAAAGTGCTTAAAATTCCCGTGTTCGCAATCACAGGTTCGAATCATGATAATTTCACAAAAACCTGTCTGGTTGTGGCGCATAAAAAGAAATGTCTGATTTCACAACTGACGACAGCCGGAAAACTCACTGGTCAGAAAGTTGGGAAAATAATAATAACACACAACAGTACTAATAATTATATCACTAGACGAATAAACACAGATATTAAAACCGACTGACAACAGTTACGTTCATCTAGACAGAATACTAGAATTTTTGCCCGAGAGAAAATCGATTTGAGCCAAAACAAAACAGCTGGTGTTTAAGTTGTATTCTAACTCATTACTTTGTATTTTATCTGCTGAGAAAACTAGAATAGCATACAAAAAAAGAGAATCGAAACAGACAACAAAAGAAGTTTGTGTCATATTCTACAGTCCTTGTACCTGAATCAGACAACACCACGTGGGTATCAAACTCAGTTTCCTTAATTAAAATTCTTATAAAATATTTTTCTGAAGGTTTTATTCATTGTTTTATTGGGACGGTCGAAAAATAATATCATACAGACAACAGAATCCAAAACTCCAATTTCAAAAATATATAAAAAACAAACGATTTCAGGTTATTTATATAAAACTCGAGAATAACTAAAAATAAACCTCGAAAGTGAAATGAATAACCGTACTAAAACAGAAGGCCTAAATGTAGGTTATTTTTATTTCAAAATCAATTTGATGACGTGTAATCCGACTAGTTGGTTCTTTTTTTCACAACAGTGAAACTCACGTGTTTACTTTAAAATACTTTAATATTTGTTCATACATGTTGCTTACAGCAGCTTTTACAGATATGTCTAAGACTACCTCTCTAGTACTGAACAGTGAAGTCACGAAACCGGCAGAATGTAATACAAGTTATAAAATGTACTGAACAGTGAAGTCACGAAACCGACAGAATGTACTGAACAGTGAAGTCACGAAACCGACAGAATCCAATGCAAGTTATAAAATGTACTGAACGGTGAAGTCACGAAACCAGCAGAATGTAATGCAAGTTATAAAATGTACTGAACAGTGAAGTCACGAAACCGAGAGAATGCAATGCAAGTTATAATAAGTACTGAACAGTGAAGTCACGAAACCAGCAGAATGTAATACAAGTTATAAAAGATACGGAACAGTAAGGTCACGAAACCGGTAGAATGTAATGAAAATTATAAAACGTACTGAACAGTGAAGTCACAAAACCAATAGAATGTAATGAAAGTTATAAAACGTACTGAACAGTGAAATCACGAAACCGGTAGAATGTAATGAAAGTTATAAAATGTACTGAACAGTGAAGTCACGAAACCGGCAGAATGTAATACAAGTTATAAAATGTACTGAACAGTGAAGTCACGAAACCGGCAGAATGTAATACAAGTTATAAAATGTACTGAACAGTGAAGACACGAAACCGACAGAATACAATGCAAGTTATAATAAGTACTGAACAGTGAAGTCACGAAACCAGCAGAATGTAATACAAGTTATAAAATGTACTGAACAGTGAAGTCACGAAACCGACAGAATGCAATGCAAGTTATAATAAGTACTGAACAGTGAAGTCACGAAACCAGCAGAATGTAATACAAGTTATAAAAGATACGGAACAGTAAGGTCACGAAACCGGTAGAATGTAATGAAAATTATAAAACGTACTGAACAGTGAAGTCACAAAACCAACAGAATGTAATGAAAGTTATAAAACGTACTGAACAGTGAAGTCACGAAACCGGTAGAATGTAATGAAAGTTATAAAACGTACTGAACAGTGAAGTCACGAAACCGGCAGAATGTAATGAAAGTTATAAAATGTACTGAACAGTGAAGTCACGAAACCGGCAGAATGTAATACAAGTTATAAAATGTACTGAACAGTGAAGTCACGAAACCGGCAGAATGTAATACAAGTTATAATAATATACTGAACAGTGAAGTCACGAAACCGACAGAATGTAATACAAGTTATAAAATGTACTGAACAGTGAAGTCACGAAACCGACAGAATGCAATGCAAGTTATAATAAGTACTGAACAGTGAAGTCACGAAACCAGCAGAATGTAATACAAGTTATAAAAGACACGGAACAGTAAGGTCACGAAACCGGTAGAATGAAAATTATAAAACGTACTGAACAGTGAAGTCACAAAACCAACAGAATGCAATGCAAGTTATAAAATGTACTGAATAGTGAAGTAACGAAACCAGCAGAATGTAATGCAAGTTATAAAATGTATTGAACAGTGAAGTCACGAAACCGACAGAATGCAATGCAAGTTATAAAATGTACGGAACAGTGAAGTCACGAAACCGGCAGAATGTAAAACAGAAAACAAATACCGGAAAAAATCTGGACGGAAAGTGTAGGTATAGAAGGGAAGAAGGAAACAAGGGGATCAGAATGGACCATAGAGTAAAGAAACGGCTGAAGAAAAATGTGAAGTTATACAGAGAGTAAACATTTGGTTTGTACAAGTTGTACAGAGACTGGAAAAAGAGCAAACACTTGGTTTTGGAATTTCGCGCAATGATACACGACGGCTATCTGCGCTGTCCCTAATTTGGCAGTGAAAGACTAAAGAAAAAACAGCTAGTCATGACCACCCACCGCCAACTTCTGGGATTCTCTCTTTCCAAAGAATATAGGATTGATACTCATTTATAACGTATCCACGGCTGAGAGGGCGAGCATGCTGGGACTGGGACTCGAACCCACGATCTTCAGATTGCGAGTCTAGCTGTAAAGTTACTTAACATACAAGAGTTCTTATGATAAATCTATTACTGTCTCTTGTTAAAGATTGTAATTGTTATGTAATAAAACGAATCATTACCATGGAAAAACTACAGTAAGGAATGATTCTTAATCAAAGTTCATCATGTACGTGGAGCAAAATTCAATCTTTATAAGTATAGATATTTAAATATATGTTTGTTAGGTTTACAGTTATAAATGATAAAATACAATGCTTAACACATTTAATATAATGTGTAACACATATTGGAGTTGGGTTATTCACGAGACATTTCTATAAAAATAAATAAAATCATGACAGGTATCTCCAGCTATTATCAGCTTACTTTAACTGGATCAGTGATCAGTGGATATCGATAGCTCCTGTAGTAGCGAAAACTGAAATAGAAACCCTCATAACCCGAGCGCTTTTGAAAGACGGACCTTTATTCTTCGGAGGCTATATTGCTTCCAGAAAAAATAAATTCCACCTTTCAAACGCGCTCGGGATATGAGGGTTTCGAATTTCAGTTTTATCAAGACTTCTTGAAACAACGCATTTTAGCACATCCTATAATAGCGAAATATGGAGCTAATAAAGTTGCATTATGGAGACATATGCCGTGATTTTATTTACCTTATTCGAATTAATAGTTTCACCAGATGGATACTGTTACTTTTAACCTTATTTTCTCATAACAGCTCACGAGCTCAGGAAATCAGGCTAGCACATCCTAAGCTAAATTTCTAATAATAGCTCACGAGGATTAGCTGATTCAGGAAATCAGGCTAGCACATCTTAAGCTAACAATAGAAAACATTATTTTTAATAATAGCACTATATATAGTAACTAGTTTAACCTATGTCGTTAATGAAAATGACAATAAATGATTAATCATTGTTATGGTGGGCAGAGCGCATATAGCCCACTGCGTAGCTCTGCACTAAATTAAACAAATAGTTATATTTGTTATCACCGATAATACGTTGTTACACATTCTAATGCTACTGTTTAAACCTTAGGATTTGAATCCAATTGACAAACACATAAAAATCTATATTTTAATATTACTGACTCTACATTATTAAACCGAAATGTAAAGGATTTCTTACTCTATTCTAATATTACTCACTGTACATTATTAAACCGAAATGTAAAAGTTTTCTTACTCTATTCTAATATTCCTCACTGTACATTATTAAACCGAAATGTGGAAGTTTTCTTACTCTATTCTAATATTACTCACTGTACATTATTAAACCGAAATGTAGAAGTTTTCTTACTCTATTCTTATATTGCTCACTGTACATTATTAAACCGAAATGTAAACGTTTTCTTACTCTATTCTAATATTGCTCACTGTACATTATTAAACCGAAATGTAAAAGTTTTCTTACTCTATTCTAATATTCCTCACTGTACATTATTAAACCGAAATGTGGAAGTTTTCTTACTCTATTCTAATATTACTCACTGTACATTATTAAACCGAAATGTAGAAGTTTTCTTACTCTATTCTTATATTGCTCACTGTACATTATTAAACCGAAATGTAAACGTTTTCTTACTCTATTCTAATATTGCTCACTGTACATTATTAAACCGAAATGTAAAAGTTTTCTTACTCTATTCTAATATTACTCACTGTACATTATTAAACCGAAATGTAGAAATTTTCTTACTCTATTCTAATATTACTCACTGTACATTTTTAAACCGAAATCTATAAGTTTTCTTACTCTATTCTTATATTGCTCACTGTACATTATTAAACCGAAATGTAAACGTTTTCTTATTCTATTCTAATATTGCTCACTGTACATTATTAAACCGAAATGTAAAAGTTTTCTTACTCTATTCTAATATTACTCACTGTACATTATTAAACCGAAATGTAAAGGTTTTCTTACTCTATTCTAATATTGCTCACTGTACATTATTAAACCGAAATGTAGAAGTTTTCTTACTCTATTCTTATATTGCTCACTGTACATTATTAAACCGAAATGTAGAAGTTTTCTTACTCTATTCTAATATTACTCACTGTACATTATTAAACCGAAATGTAAAGGTTTTCTTACTCTATTCTAATATTGCTCACTCTACATTATTAAACCGAAATGTACAGGTTTTCTTACTCTATTCTAATATTGCTCACTGTACATTATTAAACCGAAATGTACAGGTTTTCTTACTCAATTCTAATATTGCTCACTGTACATTATTAAACCGAAATGTACAGGTTTTCTTACTCAATTCTAATATTGCTCACTGTACATTATTAAACCGAAATGTACAGGTTTTCTTACTCAATTCTACTATTGCTCACTAAACATTATTAAAGGGAAATGTAGAAGTTTTCTTACTCTATTCTAATATTACTCACTGTACATTATTAAACCGAAATGTAAAAGTTTTCTTACTCTATTCTAATATTACTCACTGTACATTATTAAACCGAAATGTAGAAGTTTTCTTACTCTATTCTAATATTACTCACTGTACATTATTAAACCGAAATGTAACGGTTTTCTTACTCTATTCTAATATTACTCACTGTACATTATTAAACCGAAATGTAAAGGTTTTCTTACTCTATTCTAATATTACTCACTGTACATTATTAAACCGAAATGTAGAAGTTTTCTTACTCTATTCTAATATTACTCACTGTACATTATTAAACCGAAATGTAGAAGTTTTCTTACTCTATTCTAATATTACTCACTGTACATTATTAAACCGAAATGTAGAAGTTTTCTTACTCTATTCTAATATTACTCACTGTACATTATTAAACCGAAATGTAAAGGTTTTCTTACTCTATTCTAATATTGCTCACTGTACATTATTAAACCGAAATGTAAAGGTTTCTTACTCTATTCTAATATTACTCACTGTACATTATTAAACCGAAATGTAGAAGTTTTCTTACTCTATTCTAATATTACTCACTGTACATTATTAAACCGAAATGTAGAAGTTTTCTTACTCTATTCTAATATTACTCACTGTACATTATTAAACCGAAATGTAAAAACCGAAATGTTTTCTTACTCTATTCTAATATTACTCACTGTACATTATTAAACCGAAATGTAAACGTTTTCTTACTCTATTCTAATATTACTCACTGTACATTATTAAACCGAAATGTAAAGGTTTTCTTACTCTATTCTAATATTACTCACTGTACATTATTAAACCGAAATGTAGAAGTTTTCTTACTCTATTCTAATATTACTCACTGTACATTATTAAACCGAAATGTAGAAGTTTTCTTACTCTATTCTAATATTACTCACTGTACATTATTAAACCGAAATGTAGAAGTTTTCTTACTCTATTCTAATATTACTCACTGTACATTATTAAACCGAAATGTAAAGGTTTTCTTACTCTATTCTAATATTACTCACTGTACATTATTAAACCGAAATGTAGAAGTTTTCTTACTCTATTCTAATATTACTCACTGTACATTATTAAACCGAAATGTAGAAGTTTTCTTACTCTATTCTAATATTACTCACTGTACATTATTAAACCGAAATGTAGAAGTTTTCTTACTCTATTCTAATATTACTCACTGTACATTATTAAACCGAAATGTAGAAGTTTTCTTACTCTATTCTAATATTACTCACTGTACATTATTAAACCGAAATGTAGAAGTTTTCTTACTCTATTCTAATATTACTCACTGTACATTATTAAACCGAAATGTAGAAGTTTTCTTACTCTATTCTAATATTACTCACTGTACATTATTAAACCGAAATGTAGAAGTTTTCTTACTCTATTCTAATATTACTCACTGTACATTATTAAACCGAAATGTAGAAGTTTTCTTACTCTATTCTAATATTACTCACTGTACATTATTAAACCGAAATGTAAAGGTTTTCTTACTCTATTCTAATATTACTCACTGTACATTATTAAACCGAAATGTAAAGGTTTTCTTACTCTATTCTAATATTACTCACTGTACATTATTAAACCGAAATGTAGAAGGTTTTCTTACTCTATTCTAATATTACTCACTGTACATTATTAAACCGAAATGTAAAGTTTTCTTACTCTATTCTAATATTACTCACTGTACATTATTAAACCGAAATGTAGAAGTTTTCTTACTCTATTCTAATATTACTCACTGTACATTATTAAACCGAAATGTAGAAGTTTTCTTACTCTATTCTAATATTACTCACTGTACATTATTAAACCGAAATGTAGAAGTTTTCTTACTCTATTCTAATATTACTCACTGTACATTATTAAACCGAAATGTAGAGTTTTCTTACTCTATTCTAATATTACTCACTGTACATTATTAAACCGAAATGTAGAAGTTTTCTTACTCTATTCTAATATTACTCACTGTACATTATTAAACCGAAATGTAAAGTTTTCTTACTCTATTCTAATATTACTCACTGTACATTATTAAACCGAAATGTAGAAGTTTTCTTACTCTATTCTAATATTACTCACTGTACATTATTAAACCGAAATGTAGAAGTTTTCTTACTCTATTCTAATATTACTCACTGTACATTATTAAACCGAAATGTAGAAGTTTTCTTACTCTATTCTAATATTACTCACTGTACATTATTAAACCGAAATGTAGAAGTTTTCTTACTCTATTCTAATATTACTCACTGTACATTATTAAACCGAAATGTAGAAGTTTTCTTACTCTATTCTAATATTACTCACTGTACATTATTAAACCGAAATGTAGAAGTTTTCTTACTCTATTCTAATATTACTCACTGTACATTATTAAACCGAAATGTAAAGTTTTCTTACTCTATTCTAATATTACTCACTGTACATTATTAAACCGAAATGTAGAAGTTTTCTTACTCTATTCTAATATTACTCACTGTACATTATTAAACCGAAATGTAGAAACTCTATTCTAATATTACTCACTGTTTTCTTACTCTATTCTAATATTACTCACTGTACATTATTAAACCGAAATGTAAGACTCTATTCTAATATTACTCACTGTTTTCTTACTCTATTCTAATATTACTCACTGTACATTATTAAACCGAAATGTAGAAGTTTTCTTACTCTATTCTAATATTACTCACTGTACATTATTAAACCGAAATGTAGAAGTTTTCTTACTCTATTCTAATATTACTCACTGTACATTATTAAACCGAAATGTAAAGTTTTCTTACTCTATTCTAATATTACTCACTGTACATTATTAAACCGAAATGTAAAGTTTTCTTACTCTATTCTAATATTACTCACTGTACATTATTAAACCGAAATGTAGAAGTTTTCTTACTCTATTCTAATATTACTCACTGTACATTATTAAACCGAAATGTAGAAGTTTTCTTACTCTATTCTAATATTACTCACTGTACATTATTAAACCGAAATGTAGAAGTTTTCTTACTCTATTCTAATATTACTCACTGTACATTATTAAACCGAAATGTAGAAGTTTTCTTACTCTATTCTAATATTACTCACTGTACATTATTAAACCGAAATGTAAAGTTTTCTTACTCTATTCTAATATTACTCACTGTACATTATTAAACCGAAATGTAGAAGTTTTCTTACTCTATTCTAATATTACTCACTGTACATTATTAAACCGAAATGTAAAGTTTTCTTACTCTATTCTAATATTACTCACTGTACATTATTAAACCGAAATGTAACGGTTTCTTACTCTATTCTAATATTACTCACTGTACATTATTAAACCGAAATGTAGAAGTTTTCTTACTCTATTCTAATATTACTCACTGTACATTATTAAACCGAAATGTAGAAGTTTTCTTACTCTATTCTAATATTACTC
Organism: Tachypleus tridentatus; assembly: GCF_004210375.1. Lineage (NCBI taxonomy): Eukaryota > Metazoa > Arthropoda > Merostomata > Xiphosura > Limulidae > Tachypleus > Tachypleus tridentatus. Next base: position 8,318,074 of record NC_134826.1, on the reverse strand, counting down.
ACTGTACATTATTAAACCGAAATGTAGAAGTTTTCTTACTCTATTCTAATATTACTCACTGTACATTATTAAACCGAAATGTAGAGTTTTTTTTACTCTATTCTAATATTACTCACTGTACATTATTAAACCGAAATGTAAAGGTTTTCTTACTCTATTCTAATATTACTCACTGTACATTATTAAACCGAAATGTAGAAGTTTTCTTACTCTATTCTAATATTACTCACTGTACATTATTAAACCGAAATGTAGAAGTTTTCTTACTCTATTCTAATATTACTCACTGTACATTATTAAACCGAAATGTAGAAGTTTTCTTACTCTATTCTAATATTACTCACTGTACATTATTAAACCGAAATGTACTCTATTCTAAGTTTTCTTACTCTATTCTAATATTACTCACTGTACATTATTAAACCGAAATGTAGAAGTTTTCTTACTCTATTCTAATATTACTCACTGTACATTATTAAACCGAAATGTAGAAGTTTTCTTACTCTATTCTAATATTACTCACTGTACATTATTAAACCGAAATGTAAAAGTTTTCTTACTCTATTCTAATATTACTCACTGTACATTATTAAACCGAAATGTAAACGTTTTCTTACTCTATTCTAATATTACTCACTGTACATTATTAAACCGAAATGTAGAGGTTTTCTTACTCTATTCTAATATTACTCACTGTACATTATTAAACCGAAATGTAGAAGTTTTCTTACTCTATTCTAATATTACTCACTGTACATTATTAAACCGAAATGTAGAAGTTTTCTTACTCTATTCTAATATTACTCACTGTACATTATTAAACCGAAATGTAGAAGTTTTCTTACTCTATTCTAATATTACTCACTGTACATTATTAAACCGAAATGTAGAAGTTTTCTTACTCTATTCTAATATTACTCACTGTACATTATTAAACCGAAATGTAGAAGTTTTCTTACTCTATTCTAATATTACTCACTGTACATTATTAAACCGAAATGTAGAAGTTTTCTTACTCTATTCTAATATTACTCACTGTACATTATTAAACCGAAATGTAGAAGTTTTCTTACTCTATTCTAATATTACTCACTGTACATTATTAAACCGAAATGTAGAAGTACATTATTAAACCGAAATGTAGAAGTTTCTTACTCTATTCTAATATTACTCACTGTACATTATTAAACCGAAATGTAGAAGTTTTCTTACTCTATTCTAATATTACTCACTGTACATTATTAAACCGAAATGTAGAAGTTTTCTTACTCTATTCTAATATTACTCACTGTACATTATTAAACCGAAATGTAGAAGTTTTCTTACTCTATTCTAATATTACTCACTGTACATTATTAAACCGAAATGTAAAGTTTTCTTACTCTATTCTAATATTACTCACTGTACATTATTAAACCGAAATGTAGAAGTTTTCTTACTCTATTCTAATATTACTCACTGTACATTATTAAACCGAAATGTAGAAGTTTTCTTACTCTATTCTAATATTACTCACTGTACATTATTAAACCGAAATGTAAAGAAGTTTTCTTACTCTATTCTAATATTACTCACTGTACATTATTAAACCGAAATGTAGAAGTTTTCTTACTCTATTCTAATATTACTCACTGTACATTATTAAACCGAAATGTAGAAGTTTTCTTACTCTATTCTAATATTACTCACTGTACATTATTAAACCGAAATGTAGAAGTTTTCTTACTCTATTCTAATATTACTCACTGTACATTATTAAACCGAAATGTAAAGGTTTTCTTACTCTATTCTAATATTACTCACTGTACATTATTAAACCGAAATGTAAAGTTTTCTTACTCTATTCTAATATTACTCACTGTACATTATTAAACCGAAATGTAGAAGTTTTCTTACTCTATTCTAATATTACTCACTGTACATTATTAAACCGAAATGTAGAAGTTTTCTTACTCTATTCTAATATTACTCACTGTACATTATTAAACCGAAATGTAGAAGTTTTCTTACTCTATTCTAATATTACTCACTGTACATTATTAAACCGAAATGTAGAAGTTTTCTTACTCTATTCTAATATTACTCACTGTACATTATTAAACCGAAATGTAGAAGTTTTCTTACTCTATTCTAATATTACTCACTGTACATTATTAAACCGAAATGTAAAGTTTTCTTACTCTATTCTAATATTACTCACTGTACATTATTAAACCGAAATGTAGAAGTTTTCTTACTCTATTCTAATATTACTCACTGTACATTATTAAACCGAAATGTAAAGTTTTCTTACTCTATTCTAATATTACTCACTGTACATTATTAAACCGAAATGTAAAGTTTTCTTACTCTATTCTAATATTACTCACTGTACATTATTAAACCGAAATGTACTGTAAGTTTTCTTACTCTATTCTAATATTACTCACTGTACATTATTAAACCGAAATGTAGAAGTTTTCTTACTCTATTCTAATATTACTCACTGTACATTATTAAACCGAAATGTAGAAGTTTTCTTACTCTATTCTAATATTACTCACTGTACATTATTAAACCGAAATGTAGAAGTTTTCTTACTCTATTCTAATATTACTCACTGTACATTATTAAACCGAAATGTAGAAGTTTTCTTACTCTATTCTAATATTACTCACTGTACATTATTAAACCGAAATGTAGAAGTTTTCTTACTCTATTCTAATATTACTCACTGTACATTATTAAACCGAAATGTAGAAGTTTTCTTACTCTATTCTAATATTACTCACTGTACATTATTAAACCGAAATGTAAAGTTTTCTTACTCTATTCTAATATTACTCACTGTACATTATTAAACCGAAATGTAGAAGTTTTCTTACTCTATTCTAATATTACTCACTGTACATTATTAAACCGAAATGTAGAAGTTTTCTTACTCTATTCTAATATTACTCACTGTACATTATTAAACCGAAATGTAGAAGTTTTCTTACTCTATTCTAATATTACTCACTGTACATTATTAAACCGAAATGTAAAGTTTTCTTACTCTATTCTAATATTACTCACTGTACATTATTAAACCGAAATGTAGAAGTTTTCTTACTCTATTCTAATATTACTCACTGTACATTATTAAACCGAAATGTAGAAGTTTTCTTACTCTATTCTAATATTACTCACTGTACATTATTAAACCGAAATGTAGAAGTTTTCTTACTCTATTCTAATATTACTCACTGTACATTATTAAACCGAAATGTAAAGTTTTCTTACTCTATTCTAATATTACTCACTGTACATTATTAAACCGAAATGTAGAAGTTTTCTTACTCTATTCTAATATTACTCACTGTACATTATTAAACCGAAATGTAGAAGTTTTCTTACTCTATTCTAATATTACTCACTGTACATTATTAAACCGAAATGTAGAAGTTTTCTTACTCTATTCTAATATTACTCACTGTACATTATTAAACCGAAATGTAAACGTTTTCTTACTCTATTCTAATATTACTCACTGTACATTATTAAACCGAAATGTAAAAGTTTTCTTACTCTATTCTAATATTACTCACTGTACATTATTAAACCGAAATGTAGAAGTTTTCTTACTCTATTCTAATATTACTCACTGTACATTATTAAACCGAAATGTAAAAGTTTTCTTACTCTATTCTAATATTGCTCACTGTACATTATTAAACCGAAATGTAGAAGTTTTCTTACTCTATTCTAATATTACTCACTGTACATTATTAAACCGAAATGTAAAGGTTTTCTTACTCTATTCTAATATTACTCACTGTACATTATTAAACCGAAATGTAAAAGTTTTCTTACTCTATTCTAATATTACTCACTGTACATTATTAAACCGAAATGTAGAAGTTTTCTTACTCTATTCTAATATTACTCACTGTACATTATTAAACCGAAATGTAAAGTTTTCTTACTCTATTCTAATATTACTCACTGTACATTATTAAACCGAAATGTAGAAGTTTTCTTACTCTATTCTAATATTACTCACTGTACATTATTAAACCGAAATGTAAAGTTTTCTTACTCTATTCTAATATTACTCACTGTACATTATTAAACCGAAATGTAAAGTTTTCTTACTCTATTCTAATATTACTCACTGTACATTATTAAACCGAAATGTAAAGTTTTCTTACTCTATTCTAATATTACTCACTGTACATTATTAAACCGAAATGTAAAAGTTTTCTTACTCTATTCTAATATTACTCACTGTACATTATTAAACCGAAATGTAAAGTTTTCTTACTCTATTCTAATATTACTCACTGTACATTATTAAACCGAAATGTAGAAGTTTTCTTACTCTATTCTAATATTACTCACTGTACATTATTAAACCGAAATGTAGAAGTTTTCTTACTCTATTCTAATATTACTCACTGTACATTATTAAACCGAAATGTAAAGTTTTCTTACTCTATTCTAATATTACTCACTGTACATTATTAAACCGAAATGTAGAAGTTTTCTTACTCTATTCTAATATTACTCACTGTACATTATTAAACCGAAATGTAAAGTTTTCTTACTCTATTCTAATATTACTCACTGTACATTATTAAACCGAAATGTAAAGTTTTCTTACTCTATTCTAATATTACTCACTGTACATTATTAAACCGAAATGTAAAAGTTTTCTTACTCTATTCTAATATTACTCACTGTACATTATTAAACCGAAATGTAAAGTTTTCTTACTCTATTCTAATATTACTCACTGTACATTATTAAACCGAAATGTAAAGTTTTCTTACTCTATTCTAATATTACTCACTGTACATTATTAAACCGAAATGTAGAAGTTTTCTTACTCTATTCTAATATTACTCACTGTACATTATTAAACCGAAATGTAAAAATATTACTCACTGTTTTCTTACTCTATTCTAATATTACTCACTGTACATTATTAAACCGAAATGTAAAGTTTTCTTACTCTATTCTAATATTACTCACTGTACATTATTAAACCGAAATGTAGAAGTTTTCTTACTCTATTCTAATATTACTCACTGTACATTATTAAACCGAAATGTAAAGTTTTCTTACTCTATTCTAATATTACTCACTGTACATTATTAAACCGAAATGTAGAAGTTTTCTTACTCTATTCTAATATTACTCACTGTACATTATTAAACCGAAATGTAAAGTTTTCTTACTCTATTCTAATATTACTCACTGTACATTATTAAACCGAAATGTAAAAGTTTTCTTACTCTATTCTAATATTACTCACTGTACATTATTAAACCGAAATGTAAAGTTTTCTTACTCTATTCTAATATTACTCACTGTACATTATTAAACCGAAATGTAGAAGTTTTCTTACTCTATTCTAATATTACTCACTGTACATTATTAAACCGAAATGTAGAAGTTTTCTTACTCTATTCTAATATTACTCACTGTACATTATTAAACCGAAATGTAGAAGTTTTCTTACTCTATTCTAATATTACTCACTGTACATTATTAAACCGAAATGTAAAGTTTTCTTACTCTATTCTAATATTACTCACTGTACATTATTAAACCGAAATGTAGAAGTTTTCTTACTCTATTCTAATATTACTCACTGTACATTATTAAACCGAAATGTAAAGTTTTCTTACTCTATTCTAATATTACTCACTGTACATTATTAAACCGAAATGTAAAGTTTTCTTACTCTATTCTAATATTACTCACTGTACATTATTAAACCGAAATGTAGAAGTTTTCTTACTCTATTCTAATATTACTCACTGTACATTATTAAACCGAAATGTAGAAGTTTTCTTACTCTATTCTAATATTACTCACTGTACATTATTAAACCGAAATGTAGAAGTTTTCTTACTCTATTCTAATATTACTCACTGTACATTATTAAACCGAAATGTAGAAGTTTTCTTACTCTATTCTAATATTACTCACTGTACATTATTAAACCGAAATGTAAAGTTTTCTTACTCTATTCTAATATTACTCACTGTACATTATTAAACCGAAATGTAGAAGTTTTCTTACTCTATTCTAATATTACTCACTGTACATTATTAAACCGAAATGTAGAAGTTTTCTTACTCTATTCTAATATTACTCACTGTACATTATTAAACCGAAATGTAGAAGTTTTCTTACTCTATTCTAATATTACTCACTGTACATTATTAAACCGAAATGTAGAAGTTTTCTTACTCTATTCTAATATTACTCACTGTACATTATTAAACCGAAATGTAGAAGTTTTCTTACTCTATTCTAATATTACTCACTGTACATTATTAAACCGAAATGTAAAGTTTTCTTACTCTATTCTAATATTACTCACTGTACATTATTAAACCGAAATGTAAAAGTTTTCTTACTCTATTCTAATATTACTCACTGTACATTATTAAACCGAAATGTAGAAGTTTTCTTACTCTATTCTAATATTACTCACTGTACATTATTAAACCGAAATGTAGAAGTTTTCTTACTCTATTCTAATATTACTCACTGTACATTATTAAACCGAAATGTAGAAGTTTTCTTACTCTATTCTAATATTACTCACTGTACATTATTAAACCGAAATGTAGAAGTTTTCTTACTCTATTCTAATATTACTCACTGTACATTATTAAACCGAAATGTAAAGTTTTCTTACTCTATTCTAATATTACTCACTGTACATTATTAAACCGAAATGTAGAAGTTTTCTTACTCTATTCTAATATTACTCACTGTACATTATTAAACCGAAATGTAGAAGTTTTCTTACTCTATTCTAATATTACTCACTGTACATTATTAAACCGAAATGTAGAAGTTTTCTTACTCTATTCTAATATTACTCACTGTACATTATTAAACCGAAATGTAGAAGTTTTCTTACTCTATTCTAATATTACTCACTGTACATTATTAAACCGAAATGTAAAGTTTTCTTACTCTATTCTAATATTACTCACTGTACATTATTAAACCGAAATGTAGAAGTTTTCTTACTCTATTCTAATATTACTCACTGTACATTATTAAACCGAAATGTAAAGTTTTCTTACTCTATTCTAATATTACTCACTGTACATTATTAAACCGAAATGTAGAAGTTTTCTTACTCTATTCTAATATTACTCACTGTACATTATTAAACCGAAATGTAGAAGTTTTCTTACTCTATTCTAATATTACTCACTGTACATTATTAAACCGAAATGTAGAAGTTTTCTTACTCTATTCTAATATTACTCACTGTACATTATTAAACCGAAATGTAGAAGTTTTCTTACTCTATTCTAATATTACTCACTGTACATTATTAAACCGAAATGTAGAAGTTTTCTTACTCTATTCTAATATTACTCACTGTACATTATTAAACCGAAATGTAAAAGTTTTCTTACTCTATTCTAATATTACTCACTGTACATTATTAAACCGAAATGTAAAGTTTTCTTACTCTATTCTAATATTACTCACTGTACATTATTAAACCGAAATGTAAAGTTTTCTTACTCTATTCTAATATTACTCACTGTACATTATTAAACCGAAATGTAGAAGTTTTCTTACTCTATTCTAATATTACTCACTGTACATTATTAAACCGAAATGTAGAAGTTTTCTTACTCTATTCTAATATTACTCACTGTACATTATTAAACCGAAATGTAAAGTTTTCTTACTCTATTCTAATATTACTCACTGTTTTCTTACTCTATTCTAATATTACTCACTGTACATTATTAAACCGAAATGTAGAAGTTTTCTTACTCTATTCTAATATTACTCACTGTACATTATTAAACCGAAATGTAGAAGTTTTCTTACTCTATTCTAATATTACTCACTGTACATTATTAAACCGAAATGTAAAGTTTTCTTACTCTATTCTAATATTACTCACTGTACATTATTAAACCGAAATGTAAAGTTTTCTTACTCTATTCTAATATTACTCACTGTACATTATTAAACCGAAATGTAGAAGTTTTCTTACTCTATTCTAATATTACTCACTGTACATTATTAAACCGAAATGTAGAAGTTTTCTTACTCTATTCTAATATTACTCACTGTACATTATTAAACCGAAATGTAAGAAGTTTTCTTACTCTATTCTAATATTACTCACTGTACATTATTAAACCGAAATGTAGAAGTTTTCTTACTCTATTCTAATATTACTCACTGTACATTATTAAACCGAAATGTAAAGTTTCCTTACTCTATTCTAATATTACTCACTGTACATTATTAAACCGAAATGTAGAAGTTTTCTTACTCTATTCTAATATTACTCACTGTACATTATTAAACCGAAATGTAGAAGTTTTCTTACTCTATTCTAATATTACTCACTGTACATTATTAAACCGAAATGTAGAAGTTTTCTTACTCTATTCTAATATTACTCACTGTACATTATTAAACCGAAATGTAAAGTTTTCTTACTCTATTCTAATATTACTCACTGTACATTATTAAACCGAAATGTAAAGGTTTTCTTACTCTATTCTAATATTACTCACTGTACATTATTAAACCGAAATGTAAAAGTTTTCTTACTCTATTCTAATATTACTCACTGTACATTATTAAACCGAAATGTAAAAGTTTTCTTACTCTATTCTAATATTACTCACTGTACATTATTAAACCGAAATGTAGAAGTTTTCTTACTCTATTCTAATATTACTCACTGTACATTATTAAACCGAAATGTAGAAGTTTTCTTACTCTATTCTAATATTACTCACTGTACATTATTAAACCGAAATGTAGAAGTTTTCTTACTCTATTCTAATATTACTCACTGTACATTATTAAACCGAAATGTAAAGTTTTCTTACTCTATTCTAATATTACTCACTGTACATTATTAAACCGAAATGTAGAAGTTTTCTTACTCTATTCTAATATTACTCACTGTACATTATTAAACCGAAATGTAGAAGTTTTCTTACTCTATTCTAATATTACTCACTGTACATTATTAAACCGAAATGTAGAAGTTTTCTTACTCTATTCTAATATTACTCACTGTACATTATTAAACCGAAATGTAGAAGTTTTCTTACTCTATTCTAATATTACTCACTGTACATTATTAAACCGAAATGTAGAAGTTTTCTTACTCTATTCTAATATTACTCACTGTACATTATTAAACCGAAATGTAAAGTTTTCTTACTCTATTCTAATATTACTCACTGTACATTATTAAACCGAAATGTAGAAGTTTTCTTACTCTATTCTAATATTACTCACTGTACATTATTAAACCGAAATGTAAAGTTTTCTTACTCTATTCTAATATTACTCACTGTACATTATTAAACCGAAATGTAGAAGTTTTCTTACTCTATTCTAATATTACTCACTGTACATTATTAAACCGAAATGTAAAAGTTTTCTTACTCTATTCTAATATTACTCACTGTACATTATTAAACCGAAATGTAGAAGTTTTCTTACTCTATTCTAATATTACTCACTGTACATTATTAAACCGAAATGTAAAGTTTTCTTACTCTATTCTAATATTACTCACTGTACATTATTAAACCGAAATGTAAAGTTTTCTTACTCTATTCTAATATTACTCACTGTACATTATTAAACCGAAATGTAGAAGTTTTCTTACTCTATTCTAATATTACTCACTGTACATTATTAAACCGAAATGTAGAAGTTTTCTTACTCTATTCTAATATTACTCACTGTACATTATTAAACCGAAATGTAGAAGTTTTCTTACTCTATTCTAATATTACTCACTGTACATTATTAAACCGAAATGTAGAAGTTTTCTTACTCTATTCTAATATTACTCACTGTACATTATTAAACCGAAATGTAGAAGTTTTCTTACTCTATTCTAATATTACTCACTGTACATTATTAAACCGAAATGTAAAGTTTTCTTACTCTATTCTAATATTACTCACTGTACATTATTAAACCGAAATGTAAAGTTTTCTTACTCTATTCTAATATTACTCACTGTACATTATTAAACCGAAATGTAAAAGTTTTCTTACTCTATTCTAATATTACTCACTGTACATTATTAAACCGAAATGTAGAAGTTTTCTTACTCTATTCTAATATTACTCACTGTACATTATTAAACCGAAATGTAGAAGTTTTCTTACTCTATTCTAATATTACTCACTGTACATTATTAAACCGAAATGTAGAAGTTTTCTTACTCTATTCTAATATTACTCACTGTACATTATTAAACCGAAATGTAGAAGTTTTCTTACTCTATTCTAATATTACTCACTGTACATTATTAAACCGAAATGTAGAAGTTTTCTTACTCTATTCTAATATTACTCACTGTACATTATTAAACCGAAATGTAGAAGTTTTCTTACTCTATTCTAATATTACTCACTGTACATTATTAAACCGAAATGTAAAGTTTTCTTACTCTATTCTAATATTACTCACTGTACATTATTAAACCGAAATGTAAAGTTTTCTTACTCTATTCTAATATTACTCACTGTACATTATTAAACCGAAATGTAGAAGTTTTCTTACTCTATTCTAATATTACTCACTGTACATTATTAAACCGAAATGTAGAAGTTTTCTTACTCTATTCTAATATTACTCACTGTACATTATTAAACCGAAATGTAGAAGTTTTCTTACTCTATTCTAATATTACTCACTGTACATTATTAAACCGAAATGTAAAGTTTTCTTACTCTATTCTAATATTACTCACTGTACATTATTAAACCGAAATGTAAAAGTTTTCTTACTCTATTCTAATATTACTCACTGTACATTATTAAACCGAAATGTAGAAGTTTTCTTACTCTATTCTAATATTACTCACTGTACATTATTAAACCGAAATGTAAAGTTTTCTTACTCTATTCTAATATTACTCACTGTACATTATTAAACCGAAATGTAGAAGTTTTCTTACTCTATTCTAATATTACTCACTGTACATTATTAAACCGAAATGTAGAAGTTTTCTTACTCTATTCTAATATTACTCACTGTACATTATTAAACCGAAATGTAGAAGTTTTCTTACTCTATTCTAATATTACTCACTGTACATTATTAAACCGAAATGTAAAGTTTTCTTACTCTATTCTAATATTACTCACTGTACATTATTAAACCGAAATGTAGAAGTTTTCTTACTCTATTCTAATATTACTCACTGTACATTATTAAACCGAAATGTAGAAGTTTTCTTACTCTATTCTAATATTACTCACTGTACATTATTAAACCGAAATGTAGAAGTTTTCTTACTCTATTCTAATATTACTCACTGTACATTATTAAACCGAAATGTAAAGTTTTCTTACTCTATTCTAATATTACTCACTGTACATTATTAAACCGAAATGTAGAAGTTTTCTTACTCTATTCTAATATTACTCACTGTACATTATTAAACCGAAATGTAGAAGTTTTCTTACTCTATTCTAATATTACTCACTGTACATTATTAAACCGAAATGTAAAGTTTTCTTACTCTATTCTAATATTACTCACTGTACATTATTAAACCGAAATGTACTTACTCTATTCTAATATTACTCACTGTACATTATTAAACCGAAATGTAAAGTTTTCTTACTCTATTCTAATATTACTCACTGTACATTATTAAACCGAAATGTAAAGTTTTCTTACTCTATTCTAATATTACTCACTGTACATTATTAAACCGAAATGTAGAAGTTTTCTTACTCTATTCTAATATTACTCACTGTACATTATTAAACCGAAATGTAGAAGTTTTCTTACTCTATTCTAATATTACTCACTGTACATTATTAAACCGAAATGTAGAAGTTTTCTTACTCTATTCTAATATTACTCACTGTACATTATTAAACCGAAATGTAGAAGTTTTCTTACTCTATTCTAATATTACTCACTGTACATTATTAAACCGAAATGTAGAAGTTTTCTTACTCTATTCTAATATTACTCACTGTACATTATTAAACCGAAATGTAAAGTTTTCTTACTCTATTCTAATATTACTCACTGTACATTATTAAACCGAAATGTAGAAGTTTTCTTACTCTATTCTAATATTACTCACTGTACATTATTAAACCGAAATGTAAAAGTTTTCTTACTCTATTCTAATATTACTCACTGTACATTATTAAACCGAAATGTAGAAGTTTTCTTACTCTATTCTAATATTACTCACTGTACATTATTAAACCGAAATGTAAAGTTTTCTTACTCTATTCTAATATTACTCACTGTACATTATTAAACCGAAATGTAGAAGTTTTCTTACTCTATTCTAATATTACTCACTGTACATTATTAAACCGAAATGTAAAGTTTTCTTACTCTATTCTAATATTACTCACTGTACATTATTAAACCGAAATGTAGAAGTTTTCTTACTCTATTCTAATATTACTCACTGTACATTATTAAACCGAAATGTAGAAGTTTTCTTACTCTATTCTAATATTACTCACTGTACATTATTAAACCGAAATGTAAAGTTTTCTTACTCTATTCTAATATTACTCACTGTACATTATTAAACCGAAATGTAGAAGTTTTCTTACTCTATTCTAATATTACTCACTGTACATTATTAAACCGAAATGTAAAAGTTTTCTTACTCTATTCTAATATTACTCACTGTACATTATTAAACCGAAATGTAAAGTTTTCTTACTCTATTCTAATATTACTCACTGTACATTATTAAACCGAAATGTAGAAGTTTTCTTACTCTATTCTAATATTACTCACTGTACATTATTAAACCGAAATGTAGAAGTTTTCTTACTCTATTCTAATATTACTCACTGTACATTATTAAACCGAAATGTAGAAGTTTTCTTACTCTATTCTAATATTACTCACTGTACATTATTAAACCGAAATGTAGAAGTTTTCTTACTCTATTCTAATATTACTCACTGTACATTATTAAACCGAAATGTAAAGTTTTCTTACTCTATTCTAATATTACTCACTGTACATTATTAAACCGAAATGTAAAGTTTTCTTACTCTATTCTAATATTACTCACTGTACATTATTAAACCGAAATGTAGAAGTTTTCTTACTCTATTCTAATATTACTCACTGTACATTATTAAACCGAAATGTAAAGTTTTCTTACTCTATTCTAATATTACTCACTGTACATTATTAAACCGAAATGTAAAAGTTTCTTACTCTATTCTAATATTACTCACTGTACATTATTAAACCGAAATGTAAAGTTTTCTTACTCTATTCTAATATTACTCACTGTACATTATTAAACCGAAATGTAAAGTTTTCTTACTCTATTCTAATATTACTCACTGTACATTATTAAACCGAAATGTAAAAGTTTTCTTACTCTATTCTAATATTACTCACTGTACATTATTAAACCGAAATGTAGAAGTTTTCTTACTCTATTCTAATATTACTCACTGTACATTATTAAACCGAAATGTAGAAGTTTTCTTACTCTATTCTAATATTACTCACTGTACATTATTAAACCGAAATGTAGAAGTTTTCTTACTCTATTCTAATATTACTCACTGTACATTATTAAACCGAAATGTAAAAGTTTTCTTACTCTATTCTAATATTACTCACTGTACATTATTAAACCGAAATGTAAACGTTTTCTTACTCTATTCTAATATTACTCACTGTACATTATTAAACCGAAATGTAAAGTTTTCTTACTCTATTCTAATATTACTCACTGTACATTATTAAACCGAAATGTAAAGTTTTCTTACTCTATTCTAATATTACTCACTGTACATTATTAAACCGAAATGTAGAAGTTTTCTTACTCTATTCTAATATTACTCACTGTACATTATTAAACCGAAATGTAGAAGTTTTCTTACTCTATTCTAATATTACTCACTGTACATTATTAAACCGAAATGTAGAAGTTTTCTTACTCTATTCTAATATTACTCACTGTACATTATTAAACCGAAATGTAAAGTTTTCTTACTCTATTCTAATATTACTCACTGTACATTATTAAACCGAAATGTAAAAGTTTTCTTACTCTATTCTAATATTACTCACTGTACATTATTAAACCGAAATGTAGAAGTTTTCTTACTCTATTCTAATATTACTCACTGTACATTATTAAACCGAAATGTAGAAGTTTTCTTACTCTATTCTAATATTACTCACTGTACATTATTAAACCGAAATGTAGAAGTTTTCTTACTCTATTCTAATATTACTCACTGTACATTATTAAACCGAAATGTAGAAGTTTTCTTACTCTATTCTAATATTACTCACTGTACATTATTAAACCGAAATGTAGAAGTTTTCTTACTCTATTCTAATATTACTCACTGTACATTATTAAACCGAAATGTAGAAGTTTTCTTACTCTATTCTAATATTACTCACTGTACATTATTAAACCGAAATGTAGAAGTTTTCTTACTCTATTCTAATATTACTCACTGTACATTATTAAACCGAAATGTAAAGTTTTCTTACTCTATTCTAATATTACTCACTGTACATTATTAAACCGAAATGTAGAAGTTTTCTTACTCTATTCTAATATTACTCACTGTACATTATTAAACCGAAATGTAAAAGTTTTCTTACTCTATTCTAATATTACTCACTGTACATTATTAAACCGAAATGTAGAAGTTTTCTTACTCTATTCTAATATTACTCACTGTACATTATTAAACCGAAATGTAGAAGTTTTCTTACTCTATTCTAATATTACTCACTGTACATTATTAAACCGAAATGTAAAGTTTTCTTACTCTATTCTAATATTACTCACTGTACATTATTAAACCGAAATGTAAACGTTTTCTTACTCTATTCTAATATTACTCACTGTACATTATTAAACCGAAATGTAAAAGTTTTCTTACTCTATTCTAATATTACTCACTGTACATTATTAAACCGAAATGTAGAAGTTTTCTTACTCTATTCTAATATTACTCACTGTACATTATTAAACCGAAATGTAGAAGTTTTCTTACTCTATTCTAATATTACTCACTGTACATTATTAAACCGAAATGTAGAAGTTTTCTTACTCTATTCTAATATTACTCACTGTACATTATTAAACCGAAATGTAGAAGTTTTCTTACTCTATTCTAATATTACTCACTGTACATTATTAAACCGAAATGTAAAGTTTTCTTACTCTATTCTAATATTACTCACTGTACATTATTAAACCGAAATGTAAAGTTTTCTTACTCTATTCTAATATTACTCACTGTACATTATTAAACCGAAATGTAGAAGTTTTCTTACTCTATTCTAATATTACTCACTGTACATTATTAAACCGAAATGTAAAGTTTTCTTACTCTATTCTAATATTACTCACTGTACATTATTAAACCGAAATGTAAAAGTTTTCTTACTCTATTCTAATATTACTCACTGTACATTATTAAACCGAAATGTAAAGTTTTCTTACTCTATTCTAATATTACTCACTGTACATTATTAAACCGAAATGTAGAAGTTTTCTTACTCTATTCTAATATTACTCACTGTACATTATTAAACCGAAATGTAGAAGTTTTCTTACTCTATTCTAATATTACTCACTGTACATTATTAAACCGAAATGTAAAAGTTTTCTTACTCTATTCTAATATTACTCACTGTACATTATTAAACCGAAATGTAGAAGTTTTCTTACTCTATTCTAATATTACTCACTGTACATTATTAAACCGAAATGTAGAAGTTTTCTTACTCTATTCTAATATTACTCACTGTACATTATTAAACCGAAATGTAGAAGTTTTCTTACTCTATTCTAATATTACTCACTGTACATTATTAAACCGAAATGTAAAGTTTTCTTACTCTATTCTAATATTACTCACTGTACATTATTAAACCGAAATGTAAAGTTTTCTTACTCTATTCTAATATTACTCACTGTACATTATTAAACCGAAATGTAAAAGTTTTCTTACTCTATTCTAATATTACTCACTGTACATTATTAAACCGAAATGTAAAGTTTTCTTACTCTATTCTAATATTACTCACTGTACATTATTAAACCGAAATGTAGAAGTTTTCTTACTCTATTCTAATATTACTCACTGTACATTATTAAACCGAAATGTAGAAGTTTTCTTACTCTATTCTAATATTACTCACTGTACATTATTAAACCGAAATGTAAAGTTTTCTTACTCTATTCTAATATTACTCACTGTACATTATTAAACCGAAATGTAGAAGTTTTCTTACTCTATTCTAATATTACTCACTGTACATTATTAAACCGAAATGTAGAAGTTTTCTTACTCTATTCTAATATTACTCACTGTACATTATTAAACCGAAATGTAGAAGTTTTCTTACTCTATTCTAATATTACTCACTGTACATTATTAAACCGAAATGTAGAAGTTTTCTTACTCTATTCTAATATTACTCACTGTACATTATTAAACCGAAATGTAGAAGTTTTCTTACTCTATTCTAATATTACTCACTGTACATTATTAAACCGAAATGTAGAAGTTTTCTTACTCTATTCTAATATTACTCACTGTACATTATTAAACCGAAATGTAGAAGTTTTCTTACTCTATTCTAATATTACTCACTGTACATTATTAAACCGAAATGTAGAAGTTTTCTTACTCTATTCTAATATTACTCACTGTACATTATTAAACCGAAATGTAGAAGTTTTCTTACTCTATTCTAATATTACTCACTGTACATTATTAAACCGAAATGTAGAAGTTTTCTTACTCTATTCTAATATTACTCACTGTACATTATTAAACCGAAATGTAGAAGTTTTCTTACTCTATTCTAATATTACTCACTGTACATTATTAAACCGAAATGTAGAAGTTTTCTTACTCTATTCTAATATTACTCACTGTACATTATTAAACCGAAATGTAGTACATTATTAAACCGAAATGTTTTTCTTACTCTATTCTAATATTACTCACTGTACATTATTAAACCGAAATGTAGAAGTTTTCTTACTCTATTCTAATATTACTCACTGTACATTATTAAACCGAAATGTAGAAGTTTTCTTACTCTATTCTAATATTACTCACTGTACATTATTAAACCGAAATGTAGAAGTTTTCTTACTCTATTCTAATATTACTCACTGTACATTATTAAACCGAAATGTAAAGTTTTCTTACTCTATTCTAATATTACTCACTGTACATTATTAAACCGAAATGTAGAAGTTTTCTTACTCTATTCTAATATTACTCACTGTACATTATTAAACCGAAATGTAAAGTTTTCTTACTCTATTCTAATATTACTCACTGTACATTATTAAACCGAAATGTAAAGTTTTCTTACTCTATTCTAATATTACTCACTGTACATTATTAAACCGAAATGTAGAAGTTTTCTTACTCTATTCTAATATTACTCACTGTACATTATTAAACCGAAATGTAAAGTTTTCTTACTCTATTCTAATATTACTCACTGTACATTATTAA
Organism: Tachypleus tridentatus; assembly: GCF_004210375.1. Classification (NCBI taxonomy): domain Eukaryota; kingdom Metazoa; phylum Arthropoda; class Merostomata; order Xiphosura; family Limulidae; genus Tachypleus; species Tachypleus tridentatus. The sequence continues at coordinate 8,300,549 of NC_134826.1, read as the reverse complement.
ACCGAAATGTAAAGTTTTCTTACTCTATTCTAATATTACTCACTGTACATTATTAAACCGAAATGTAAAAGTTTTCTTACTCTATTCTAATATTACTCACTGTACATTATTAAACCGAAATGTAGAAGTTTTCTTACTCTATTCTAATATTACTCACTGTACATTATTAAACCGAAATGTAAAGTTTTCTTACTCTATTCTAATATTACTCACTGTACATTATTAAACCGAAATGTAGAAGTTTTCTTACTCTATTCTAATATTACTCACTGTACATTATTAAACCGAAATGTAAAGTTTTCTTACTCTATTCTAATATTACTCACTGTACATTATTAAACCGAAATGTAAAGTTTTCTTACTCTATTCTAATATTACTCACTGTACATTATTAAACCGAAATGTAGAAGTTTTCTTACTCTATTCTAATATTACTCACTGTACATTATTAAACCGAAATGTAGAAGTTTTCTTACTCTATTCTAATATTACTCACTGTACATTATTAAACCGAAATGTAGAAGTTTTCTTACTCTATTCTAATATTACTCACTGTACATTATTAAACCGAAATGTAGAAGTTTTCTTACTCTATTCTAATATTACTCACTGTACATTATTAAACCGAAATGTAAAGTTTTCTTACTCTATTCTAATATTACTCACTGTACATTATTAAACCGAAATGTAGAAGTTTTCTTACTCTATTCTAATATTACTCACTGTACATTATTAAACCGAAATGTAGAAGTTTTCTTACTCTATTCTAATATTACTCACTGTACATTATTAAACCGAAATGTAGAAGTTTTCTTACTCTATTCTAATATTACTCACTGTACATTATTAAACCGAAATGTAAAGTTTTCTTACTCTATTCTAATATTACTCACTGTACATTATTAAACCGAAATGTAAAGTTTTCTTACTCTATTCTAATATTACTCACTGTACATTATTAAACCGAAATGTAGAAGTTTTCTTACTCTATTCTAATATTACTCACTGTACATTATTAAACCGAAATGTAGAAGTTTTCTTACTCTATTCTAATATTACTCACTGTACATTATTAAACCGAAATGTAGAAGTTTTCTTACTCTATTCTAATATTACTCACTGTACATTATTAAACCGAAATGTAAAAGTTTTCTTACTCTATTCTAATATTACTCACTGTACATTATTAAACCGAAATGTAAAGTTTTCTTACTCTATTCTAATATTACTCACTGTACATTATTAAACCGAAATGTAGAAGTTTTCTTACTCTATTCTAATATTACTCACTGTACATTATTAAACCGAAATGTAATTCTAGTTTTCTTACTCTATTCTAATATTACTCACTGTACATTATTAAACCGAAATGTAAAGTTTTCTTACTCTATTCTAATATTACTCACTGTACATTATTAAACCGAAATGTAAAGTTTTCTTACTCTATTCTAATATTACTCACTGTACATTATTAAACCGAAATGTAGAAGTTTTCTTACTCTATTCTAATATTACTCACTGTACATTATTAAACCGAAATGTAGAAGTTTTCTTACTCTATTCTAATATTACTCACTGTACATTATTAAACCGAAATGTAAAGTTTTCTTACTCTATTCTAATATTACTCACTGTACATTATTAAACCGAAATGTAGAAGTTTTCTTACTCTATTCTAATATTACTCACTGTACATTATTAAACCGAAATGTAGAAGTTTTCTTACTCTATTCTAATATTACTCACTGTACATTATTAAACCGAAATGTAAAAGTTTTCTTACTCTATTCTAATATTACTCACTGTACATTATTAAACCGAAATGTAGAAGTTTTCTTACTCTATTCTAATATTACTCACTGTACATTATTAAACCGAAATGTAGAAGTTTTCTTACTCTATTCTAATATTACTCACTGTACATTATTAAACCGAAATGTAAAGTTTTCTTACTCTATTCTAATATTACTCACTGTACATTATTAAACCGAAATGTAGAAGTTTTCTTACTCTATTCTAATATTACTCACTGTACATTATTAAACCGAAATGTAGAAGTTTTCTTACTCTATTCTAATATTACTCACTGTACATTATTAAACCGAAATGTAGAAGTTTTCTTACTCTATTCTAATATTACTCACTGTACATTATTAAACCGAAATGTAGAAGTTTTCTTACTCTATTCTAATATTACTCACTGTACATTATTAAACCGAAATGTAGAAGTTTTCTTACTCTATTCTAATATTACTCACTGTACATTATTAAACCGAAATGTAGAAGTTTTCTTACTCTATTCTAATATTACTCACTGTACATTATTAAACCGAAATGTAGAAGTTTTCTTACTCTATTCTAATATTACTCACTGTACATTATTAAACCGAAATGTAGAAGTTTTCTTACTCTATTCTAATATTACTCACTGTACATTATTAAACCGAAATGTAGAAGTTTTCTTACTCTATTCTAATATTACTCACTGTACATTATTAAACCGAAATGTAGAAGTTTTCTTACTCTATTCTAATATTACTCACTGTACATTATTAAACCGAAATGTAGAAGTTTTCTTACTCTATTCTAATATTACTCACTGTACATTATTAAACCGAAATGTAGAAGTTTTCTTACTCTATTCTAATATTACTCACTGTACATTATTAAACCGAAATGTAGATTCTAATATTACTCACTGTTTTCTTACTCTATTCTAATATTACTCACTGTACATTATTAAACCGAAATGTAGAAGTTTTCTTACTCTATTCTAATATTACTCACTGTACATTATTAAACCGAAATGTAGAAGTTTTCTTACTCTATTCTAATATTACTCACTGTACATTATTAAACCGAAATGTAGAAGTTTTCTTACTCTATTCTAATATTACTCACTGTACATTATTAAACCGAAATGTAGTTTTCTTAAGTTTTCTTACTCTATTCTAATATTACTCACTGTACATTATTAAACCGAAATGTAGAAGTTTTCTTACTCTATTCTAATATTACTCACTGTTTTCTTACTCTATTCTAATATTACTCACTGTACATTATTAAACCGAAATGTAGAAGTTTTCTTACTCTATTCTAATATTACTCACTGTACATTATTAAACCGAAATGTAAAGTTTTCTTACTCTATTCTAATATTACTCACTGTACATTATTAAACCGAAATGTAAAGTTTTCTTACTCTATTCTAATATTACTCACTGTACATTATTAAACCGAAATGTAAAAGTTTTCTTACTCTATTCTAATATTACTCACTGTACATTATTAAACCGAAATGTAAACGTTTCCTTACTCTATTCTAATATTACTCACTGTACATTATTAAACCGAAATGTAAAGGTTTTCTTACTCTATTCTAATATTACTCACTGTACATTATTAAACCGAAATGTAAACGTTTTCTTACTCTATTCTAATATTACTCACTGTACATTATTAAACCGAAATGTAAAGGTTTTCTTACTCTATTCTAATATTACTCACTGTACATTATTAAACCGAAATGTAAAGTTTTCTTACTCTATTCTAATATTGCTCACTGTACATTATTAAACCGAAATGTAAAGGTTTTCTTACTCTATTCTAATATTACTCACTGTACATTATTAAACCGAAATGTAAAGGTTTTCTTACTCTATTCTAATATTACTCACTGTACATTATTAAACCGAAATGTAAAGGTTTTCTTACTCTATTCTAATATTACTCACTGTACATTATTAAACCGAAATGTAGAAGTTTTCTTACTCTATTCTAATATTACTCACTGTACATTATTAAACCGAAATGTAAAAGTTTTCTTACTCTATTCTAATATTGCTCACTGTACATTATTAAACCGAAATGTACATTATTAAACCGAAGTTTTCTTACTCTATTCTAATATTACTCACTGTACATTATTAAACCGAAATGTAAAGTTTTCTTACTCTATTCTAATATTACTCACTGTACATTATTAAACCGAAATGTAGAAGTTTTCTTACTCTATTCTAATATTACTCACTGTACATTATTAAACCGAAATGTAGAAGTTTTCTTACTCTATTCTAATATTACTCACTGTACATTATTAAACCGAAATGTAAAAGTTTTCTTACTCTATTCTAATATTACTCACTGTACATTATTAAACCGAAATGTAGAAGTTTTCTTACTCTATTCTAATATTACTCACTGTACATTATTAAACCGAAATGTAAAAGTTTTCTTACTCTATTCTAATATTACTCACTGTACATTATTAAACCGAAATGTAAAGGTTTTCTTACTCTATTCTAATATTACTCACTGTACATTATTAAACCGAAATGTAAAGTTTTCTTACTCTATTCTAATATTACTCACTGTACATTATTAAACCGAAATGTAGAAGTTTTCTTACTCTATTCTAATATTACTCACTGTACATTATTAAACCGAAATGTAGAAGTTTTCTTACTCTATTCTAATATTACTCACTGTACATTATTAAACCGAAATGTAGAAGTTTTCTTACTCTATTCTAATATTACTCACTGTACATTATTAAACCGAAATGTAGAAGTTTTCTTACTCTATTCTAATATTACTCACTGTACATTATTAAACCGAAATGTAAACGTTTTCTTACTCTATTCTAATATTACTCACTGTACATTATTAAACCGAAATGTAGAAGTTTTCTTACTCTATTCTAATATTACTCACTGTACATTATTAAACCGAAATGTAAAGTTTTCTTACTCTATTCTAATATTACTCACTGTACATTATTAAACCGAAATGTAGAAGTTTTCTTACTCTATTCTAATATTACTCACTGTACATTATTAAACCGAAATGTAGAAGTTTTCTTACTCTATTCTAATATTACTCACTGTACATTATTAAACCGAAATGTAGAAGTTTTCTTACTCTATTCTAATATTACTCACTGTACATTATTAAACCGAAATGTAAACGTTTTCTTACTCTATTCTAATATTACTCACTGTACATTATTAAACCGAAATGTAAACGTTTTCTTACTCTATTCTAATATTACTCACTGTACATTATTAAACCGAAATGTAAACGTTTTCTTACTCTATTCTAATATTACTCACTGTACATTATTAAACCGAAATGTAAATTATTAAACCGAAATGTTTTTCTTACTCTATTCTAATATTACTCACTGTACATTATTAAACCGAAATGTAGAAGTTTTCTTACTCTATTCTAATATTACTCACTGTACATTATTAAACCGAAATGTAGAAGTTTTCTTACTCTATTCTAATATTACTCACTGTACATTATTAAACCGAAATGTAAAGGTTTTCTTACTCTATTCTAATATTACTCACTGTACATTATTAAACCGAAATGTAAAGTTTTCTTACTCTATTCTAATATTACTCACTGTACATTATTAAACCGAAATGTAGAAGTTTTCTTACTCTATTCTAATATTGCTCACTGTACATTATTAAACCGAAATGTAGAAGTTTTCTTACTCTATTCTAATATTACTCACTGTACATTATTAAACCGAAATGTAAAGTTTTCTTACTCTATTCTAATATTACTCACTGTACATTATTAAACCGAAATGTAAACGTTTTCTTACTCTATTCTAATATTACTCACTGTACATTATTAAACCGAAATGTAAACGTTTTCTTACTCTATTCTAATATTACTCACTGTACATTATTAAACCGAAATGTAGAAGTTTTCTTACTCTATTCTAATATTACTCACTGTACATTATTAAACCGAAATGGAGAAGTTTTCTTACTCTATTCTAATATTACTCACTGTACATTATTAAACCGAAATGTAAACGTTTTCTTACTCTATTCTAATATTACTCACTGTACATTATTAAACCGAAATGTAAAGTTTTCTTACTCTATTCTAATATTACTCACTGTACATTATTAAACCGAAATGTAAAAGTTTTCTTACTCTATTCTAATATTACTCACTGTACATTATTAAACCGAAATGTAAACGTTTCCTTACTCTATTCTAATATTACTCACTGTACATTATTAAACCGAGATGTAGAAGTTTTCTTACTCTATTCTAATATTGCTCACTGTACATTATTAATCCGAAATGTAAACGTTTCCTTACTCTATTCTAATATTACTCACTGTACATTATTAAACCGAAATGTAAACGTTTTCTTACTCTATTCTAATATTGCTCACTGTACATTATTAAACCAAATGTAGAAGTTTTCTTACTCTATTCTAATATTACTCACTGTACATTATTAATCCGAAATGTAGAAGTTTTCTTACTCTATTCTAATATTACTCACTGTACATTATTAAACCGAAATGTAAACGTTTTCTTATTCTATTCTAATATTGCTCACTGTACATTACTAAACCAAATGTAGAAGTTTTCTTACTCTATTCTAATATTGCTCACTGTACATTATTAATCCGAAATGTAAACGTTTCCTTACTCTATTCTAATATTACTCACTGTACATTATTAAACCGAGATGTATAAGTTTTCTTATTCTATTCTAATATTGCTCACTGTACATTACTAAACCCAAATGTAAACGTTTTCTTATTCTATTCTAATATTGCTCACTGTACATTATTAAACCCAAATATAAAAGTTTTCTTACCTGAATCTAAACAGTAAGTCTATAATCCTATTGTCAAAGTTTCATGACAGCCACGAAGGGCCCTGGTGACTCAACGATGTGGTAAGGGCTTAAAAAGGTAAAATACATGTTCTGATACCCGTGGTAGGTAACGCACAATCTATTGTGTAGCTTTAGTCTTAACAACAAAACGAACCAACCCTTACAAATTCCCTTCTAGAGAAAAAGCTTCCGGTCAGTATTGTTCCATTTCCTCATTTCAGGAACAGCCATACAGTGAACACGTACCACTGCTCAGTGATTTCATATGTGACATCAGAGATACGAGGCTGAATACGATAAACGTATCCAGGCAACGATAACACAGCTTCACCAGCTATCGAAAGCTTCTCCACTGGAGATACTGTAACTATGGAGATGATTCGTGCTATAAATTTGCACTGGAAAGTGGAAGTAACGTTAACAAGGAAAATCAATATGACAGGAACTTTCCAAACTTGGAAAATTTATGGATTTGAATTAAATAGTTTCATGTTATCGTGTGTGGCAGTTGGAAATATTTATATATATATATATATATATAAAAGAAATCCTCTGGATTATTGTTGCTATGGCTACTGATCCAAGTAAAATGTACTTGAATGTAAATTCTGTAATCATATGTATTAAAAAGTTCCTAAATACTACAATATTAATAGGGATATTTTTACTTTATTTAGCCAGTGACAAGAAAAATAGCAGTGAAAACAATCAGCCATAGTTTTAAAATATTCTTTATCCAATTTAGAAGATTTTCATACTGATTTTATTGGCCATTAAAAGCTTTCAAGGTGATAGTTTTAAAAATAATCTTCAACCACATATGTAACAGGAAACTACTGTTTATTACTTGGAGAAAAAAATTCAAATTTGTCTTGAATCATTTCAGGAAACTAATTAAAAGATGGAACGGGATACCGATCAGATGTCGCAAAATACACCGATGTGTAGATCGGGTTGTGGTTTTTATGGAAGCCCAGCCACTGATGGGTTATGTTCTCAGTGCTATAAAGATGCTGTTAAAAGAATGTCTGCTTCTAACCCTGGAATTAGTGGTCATATTGGTTCATCTGGTAAGTATTAAACTTCAAAGTTTGAGTGTATAAAGTTAGTTAGGATTGAATTATACATTTGACTGAACTGGTTAATTATAAGATTTTTAATAACATTTCTTATAATAGTGAACATTGAATTAGCACAACTGCCAAATACTAGTAGATAATTTAATCTAAAATAAAAAACTCCAACCTGACAGTTAGACCACAGGATACTTATAACATTTCACAAGTTTATATCTAACTGTTAAAAAAGACTGTTTCCAACGTTCTAGCCATATCTAAGCTACACATATCTGTGCTCTGCCCACCATGGATATCAAAACCTGGTCGGTTTCTAGATTACAAGTCTACTGACATACATACCGCTGTAACACCGAGGAACGGACAATAAACTTTAATGTTAACAATAAATGATGGACCATGACAACGTATTTAAAACTTTCTTGGTTCACGGCGCCCATAGGCAAAACGAAAAACTTAACAGTTCCGTTTATTAAGTAGTTCAGTCCAAACAACGTAATACTTAAGTGTTTGTGTCCTGACAACTTAGTAGCCATTTTAAACAATAATACACGTAAATTAAAAGTAAAAACAATATTTTTATTTCATTTTTAAATTACCACAATTATTAATGGAATGTTATTAGGCACTGCACATCTTTTTTAAACCTTGGATTCACATTAGATAGCGCCACCTTCATTTCTTGTTCCACATTTACTTTCGCGCAGTACTTGCTTTCCATCACAGCAACCGCTGAAAACCCAGCTTCGCAAAGATATGACGTCGTAAATGGAATTAGAGTTCCCTGACCTTTAACCTTAGCAGCATATGTTCATCTTTCACTGATATCCAAACCTCAGTTCGTTCCATGTTGCCACATTTTGTTTTTAAAGTCTTGTCACAAGACAGCTTAATAAGATCTTCTAAGATGGGGTCTTAACCTTGAATGATTCTTGGATCCATGTAAACTTCTCCATATCTTCTGGAAAGTAATTTTAAAACCAGTCACTGAGCTGTGTTAGGTGCTCCTCAAAACAGATTTTAGTTCGTGGATCAACTTCATTGGAAGTAACAAACTGCTGTAACAGAAGGAAACAGTCTGTCACCATCTTCATTCATTTTTTTTCTCCATAGTAGTAACTTTTTTCTGAAATCCTCTCTGTGAGTTTCAAAATGTGCGTGTTGCTTCACTGTAGAGAGAGATTCAACACACTTAGTTTTCCGAAGAGATTAGCACAGGTGTGCTAATTTTAACAAAACCTCAATATCCAATGAGTTTTCAGCGCATTCGTTTTCTTCTTCTCCGAGATAAGAGTTCCTGTCGTAATTCGAACACACAGAGCAGTACATTTCAAGGGGAGAGCCATCGCAAACTACAGTACTACGACATATCTTTGCACAGTTTAAAAATAATACAAACCTCGCCTTCTGTAGCCAAATCTTTATAAAGTTCACAACTTTTCAGGACTAGGTTCGGTGGAGGACTCTGGTGCTTTGATGGAAGTGGATTATGCAGTGAGTCCACAGTGCATCAAGGGCTTTGCTTCGTATGAGTGCCTGGAATCCTCCATAACCGTCAGACATAGAACGACCACCATTGATACAGTCACCAATGCACTTAGTCCAGTCTAAGTTGTTTTCACACGTAAAAGCGTCAAGGATCTCAAACACGTCTCAAGCCAATGTACCTGCAGTAGTACCTTTACAAAAGAAAGGTCTTCCACAATTTTTTTCACCATCCACGAACCGTGTGTAACAAATCAAATTGAAGATCATTGTTACCATCTGTTACATCATCCACCTGTAACCTGGACTCCTTCCCTTTCATTTTCTAAATTAGCTGATCGTTGAGGTCTTCAGCCATGTGTTGGATTCTACAACTGATAGTATTGTTGGATAAAGGCACCGATTCTATAACTGATAGTATTGTTGGATAAAAGGCACCTTTGAAAGCAGTCTTCCTGCAGATTCACCAACAATAATGTTTACCATGTCCACTGCAGCCAGTAAAATCAATTCTTCTACGATGGTGTGAAGCTTCTTACATTTCGCGACTCTGTATACCACCTTATAGGATGCTAGCAAAGCATTCCTTGGTATTGATGCTTGTTTCAAAAATGTACCTTTTACATATATACCACCTTATAGGATGCTAGCAAAGCATTCCTTGGTATTGATGCTTGTTTCAAAAATGTACCTTTTTACATTTCGCGACTCTATATACCACCTTATAGGATGCTAGCAAAGCATTCCTTGGTATTGATGCTTGTTTCAAAAATGTACCTTTTTCTTCTTTCAATTCTTTTAACTTTCTGGTAAAATAATCACGATTTACTAGCCATGGTCAGATGATTGGTCTCTAAGTGGTATTTTAGTTTACTTGAAAGCATGTACTCTGAAGCCAAAACTTTTAGACATAATTCATAGTGGAGACACTCTTTATGATTGACATCTCGACATCTATCCACTTCTTCACACCCTTCCCACTGGTCTGCCATCCTTTTCTTGACTCCCACATTTCTTATTCATGTTCAAAAGTCTTTCCATTTTTGTGCACAAGGACTAAAAACCCACGAAATAATTCACTGAACATCGCTAGGCCTCACAGACGTTTGATCCCAACACCCTTTTGTTACTTCGATTACTGACGGACCCAGAGAGTCGACAGGTATTTATATACAAAATCTAAGAAACAAGAAAGTTCTAGAAGTTACTGGCGTAGCCTAAAGTACAAGTAGACAAAAACATATCTCAAACATTCGAGAACGTCGTCGAAAGGAATATGGCGCGATCTAATGTTAAAACTGAACTACCTCGAACTAGTAGTTCGCGTGGTGTCCGACAGATATCGATATCATTGTGTTTCCCTCGGAAATTTAAAATATGAGAACCACTGGACTATAAAGTTATTGATAGATAATACATAATAAAGTCGTGAGTAGAAATCTTCAGGAGTTTTAAAAGCACGCGGAAGAGAACAAACATTATCTGCTTGTTTATATTTTTTCTATGTTTGGTGTCGGGATTCTGACGTTTCACCCGAAACGTCGAGTATCATAACAAACAATCCGGGCGAAGCGTCGGCTAATTAATAAATTTGTTTGTTTGTTTTGGAATTTCGCACAAAGCTACTCGAGGGCTATCTGTGCTAGCCGTCCCTAATTTAGCAGTATAAGACTAGACGGAAGGCAGCTAGTCATCACCACCCACCGCCAACTCTTGGGCTACTCTTTTACCAACGAAAAGTGGGATTGACCGTTACATTATAAGGCCCCCACGGCTGGGAGGGCGAGCATGTTTGGCGCGACCGAGATGCGAACCCGCGACCCTCAGATTACGAGTCGCACGCCTTAACTGTTAGTCATGCCGGGCCAATTAATAAATAAATTTGGGCTAAATGTATACAATAAAGACTATAAAATGTGTTTGATTAGTCATTCTTTCTAAGGATAAAATTATAATAAATGAGCTGAACGGGGTAGTTTACAGTTAAAAACTCGCTGGTTGATAGTTGACTATAATTAACGTCCACAAGATCTATACAGTTCCTGGTTTATTGCTTCTGTTCCAAAATAATGTTTTCATATATCAGCCATCAACAATAGCTGCGTTTTGTTTGTTTTTAGAATTTCGCGCAACTGTAGTGTTCTAAGTCCATAAACTAACCGCCGAATCACCGGGAACTTCTCAGTCGAGTTTGGTTTGTTTTTAGAATTTCGCGTCACTGTAGTGTTCTAATTCCATAAACTAACCGCCGAATTACCGGGAACTTCTCAGTCGAGTTTGGTTTGTTTTGAATTTCGCGCCACTGTAGTGTTCTAAGTCCATAAACTAACCGCCGAATCACCGGGAACTTCTCAGTCGAGTTTGGTTTGTTTTTAGAATTTCGCGCCACTGTAGTGTTCTAAGTCCATAAACTAACCTCCGAATCACCGGGAACTTCTCAGTTGAGTTTGATTTGTTTTGAATTTCGCGCAAAGCTACACGAGGGCTATCTGCGCTAGTTGTCCCTGACCTATCAATGTAAGACTAAAGAGAAGACAGCTAATCACCACACGCCGCCAAATGTTGAGCTACTTTTTTATCAATGAATAATAGAATTCACAGTGACATTATAACACTCCCATGACTGAAAGTAGGAGCATGTTTGGTGTAATTACGACCCTTAAATTGCGAGTCGAGCGCTTCCACCTGGCCAAGCGGCTGTGTTTTAAATAAATGTATTCTTCACCGTATTTTACCCAAGAAACAAGTGTTGGAAGAATGCACGTGTGGGTCACGTGTTATTTGAAGAAAAGGAGGTTAGGGCACTTCCTGTCAGTCCAAGGTAAACAGAGGTAGCCTATGATTCGACCTTTAACCTCATTTTATCACATCATATATAAACAACGCCTGCGCTTCAACGAACACACATTCTGTCTATTTGTCTGTTTTTCAACCAAGTAATAAACAAAAAAAATGACAAAATATGATCGACACCAAGAAAAACAGATACTCCTATATTACGTTTATTGAAATCACACTTGCTTTTAGTTGTGTGTAACTCACTTGGCAAAGAAATCTCGGTTCTGGTAAGGTTTAACTCTCAATTAGCGACAATTCCAGATTTACGTTTTATACGAGTACTTAGAAGAAACTGACATAACAGTGAAAGGGGCCAAGTACGTACAGAGGCACGTGGAGGAAGGTGAGTCAGAACTTGTGGTTGGTGCTTCGTGACAACTTCAACAACTGACGTCACAACATATGCAGAGCATCATTTAAAAATTAAGGTATCGCTGACTTCTCGCAATGAACAGAACGTATTTCTCAGTGAACGAGAAATCAGGAGATTGAGAGAACCCGCATTAACAGCAAGTAACGTACCACATGTTTATATAGAGTGCTCAATCTATATGAGAACACTTTATATCCTGCGATTTGATTAATGTTTTAAATGTTACCATAGTTTTAACACTAAAATGTATACTTGACACATGTAATTCACACAATAGTGTACATGGCCCGTGTGACGTAGTGGTTTTAACCCTCTAACTCAGTACACAGTGCTGGTGCGAGTTTCTCACACCTGACGAATAACTCAGCATGAAGCTCGAAACGTCTTCTAGAAAGCAAGAATTTCACCACGAAAAGTCTATAGAACACTCAATTTATCTGTTCAAGAGCGCTTGCTCGTAGTGCGAGTGGTCCGATGTTCCAGTCTCCTCAAATTTAAAGCAAATATTGGATTACCATGTTAGAACTTGTGCGTGTACCGTATCTGCCGGTGTATAAGACGACCCTGAATTTTTTGAATAAATTAAGTGTATTTCTTTGAGGTTTGGTATATAGGATGATTTCTACTGTCAAATAATTCTATGGTATAACTTTTTTATTTTGTTTGTTTGGAATTATGCACGAAGCTACAGAAGTGGCTATCTGTGCTCTGCCCACCACGGGTATCGAAACTCGGTTTATAGCGGCGTGAGCCCGCAGACATACCGCTGTGTCATTGGGAGGTGTAAATTTTATAAATAAATCGGTAGAAGTTATTTTTGAACTGTGCTATCCGTAACCTGTGCTCTGTCGTAATCAATAGAACCACACGTGTGTTTGTTCCTGTGCAATTCAAACAAGCTCAATATGGCATAACAAAGTTTTCACAAACATCAACTCCTTTTATATCACAAACAATACTAAATCTTAAGATATTACTACATCTTAAGTTATAGTAATCTCCAATAAAACGAGTTTACATTTAGTGTAAGTTATAGAAACTTTCATATAATATTACCAATACTTTATTACGATGTATGAAGTCAATAGATTTTATATAAAAATGTCTTGATTAACTAGCATGTGAGATAAACACTACTACTTATGAAGAATCAAAACAAATTACATAATTACCAGTATGTTGTTGTTATACCTCAGTAGGTGGCGTGAATGTCAACGAACTCACTCAGAAAGTAAACAAAAGTTAAATGAACAACATACTTTTAGATAAATACGGTACTAGCCGGGGAGTTCTTACTGGGACTAGTTATAAGACGAGGGGTAAAAATCAGGAATTGTTTTAAGGGTAAAAAGTAACGTACGTACCAGCAAATACGGTATATAATAAATATATATTCCTCTAGTATTATTCAGGTTACCAATACCAATGCCATGCGATACAAGCACCAAAAATATTCGAATAATTATTTGTTTGTTAAAAATTACAAAATTATTATCGAGCCCCGAATTTTAACACTGTGAACTGCGGGGTGATGTTCACCTGAGCCACAAGGGATGGGTAATGGTTATTCTCACTTAGCTAGACCATTATCAAAAACAGCGTTAAAGATGTTTCCAGATCTTTCGGTAACAATGAAGACCGATAGAGGGAGCTGTTGTTACATTTCACGTCGCGAGCATAAGATCAAAATAATAGTACGGATAAAAAAAAAAAAAAGAAGAAATACAGACATTTCATCAGAAGGCTTACGTAACACTTCGTTTGATTGGTTTAGCGCAAAGATATAAAATAAGCTATCCGCCACCTGTCCACTTCAATGTTCTTACTTCGCAACCGAAAATTCAGCTGTTATTCATAAGGTAAGAAAGAGAAACAGAACTATTAAACAGTCCAGATCGAGGAGAGAGAGAACGGTGTCGGGTCTTTTTACCCTTAGCAGGACCTTCCAATGCATTAGCAAAACACGTGCACTAATGAACTCGACTGTCATGGACGTCTTTCTCTCGCGCTCTCACATCGGCATCTTTGCCGGTTTAATTCACTCTTCTCTCCAGGGCGTGAGTGTTTACACGTGGAAATTGATCACCCAGATGGTGAACACGTGTGTATTTCAACATTTTTACCAAGACACCCACGAGGGATCCAAACAGGACAAAGGTCATGAGCAACTTGTTAATAAAGGTAGAAATCTTTCCTGCGAGTTCTGTCTCGAAAATATTTGTAAAAAATACGATGCGAAACGCTCTAGACTGTTCTAGTTAGTGTGTTTACTGTAATTAACGACGCGAAACGCTCTAGACTGTTCTAGTTAGTGTGTTTACTGTAATTAACGACGCGAAACGCTCTAGACTGTACTAGTTAGGGTGTTTACTGTAATTAACGACGCGAAACGCTCTAGACTGTACTAGTTAGGGTGTTTACTGTAATTAACGACGCGAAACGCTCTAGACTGTACTAGTTAGGGTGTTTACTGTAATTAACGACGCGAAACGCTATAGACTGTACCAGTTAGGGTGTTTACTGTAATTAACGATGCGAAACGCTCTAGGCTGTACTAGTTAGGGTGTTTACTGTAACGATGCGAAACGCTCTAGACTATACTAGTTAGGGTGTTTACTGTAATTAACGACGCGAAACGCTCTAGACTGTACTAGTTAGGGTGTTTACTGTAATTAACGACGCGAAACACTCTAGACTGTACTAGTTAGGGTGTTTACTGTAATTAACGACGCGAAACGCTCTAGACTGTACTAGTTAGGGTGTGTTTACTGTAATTAACGACGCGAAACGCTCTAGACTGTACTAGTTAGGGTGTTTACTGTAATTAACGACGCGAAACGCTCTAGACTGTACTAGTTAGGGTGTTTACTGTAATTAACGACGCGAAACGCTCTAGACTGTACTAGTTAGGGTGTTTACTGTAATTAACGACGCGAAACGCTCTAGACTGTACTAGTTAGGGTGTTTACTGTAATTAACGACGCGAAACGCTCTAGACTGTACTAGTTAGTGTGTTTACTGTAACGATGCGAAACGCTCTAGACTGTACTAGTTAGGGTGTTTACTGTAATTAACGACGCGAAACGCTCTAGACTGTACTAGTTAGTGTGTTTACTGTAACGATGCGAAACGCTCTAAACTGTACTAGTTAGGGTGTTTACTGTAATTAACGATGCGAAACGCTCTAGACTGTACTAGTTAGTGTGTTTACTGTATTTTTAGTTGTTCTGTATATAACTAAAACGTACAATCGTTAAAAAGTAACTAAAGTTAATAACAAAGATCAGTGTTGAATGAAACGTTATTTTCTAAGGTTTGTTTGACGAGTTCCACTCCAGTTAGCCGTCCTTAACATCTCAGTGACAGACTAAAGTTCGGGCAGTCAGTCAACGTCGCCAACTTTGGATTACTCTTTACCAACGAATTAGTGAGATTGACCGTTACATAATAAAGTCCCTACGACTGAAGTGGCGAGCATGCTCAGTGATGGAAAATGAAGGAAAGCACGAGCTCAGGGTTTGATAAATAGAATAAAAACTTTATACGTCATAAAATAAACACATTTAACAGTTAATTTTATATTACCCTTAAACAGGCCTCTAGGATAACTCCAACTGTATACTATAACACATAACACAAATGACGTCATCACTTTGCTGGACCTTAAATTATTACTGCTCATGTGCTGTCTAGTTTAGATGGAGTGAACGAATATGGAGGTTTAAGACAAATAAAAATGGTTGCAAAAACACTTTTATCAATTCATTGTTATTTAGTAAATAACTACACTGTTAGGCCTTATTAGACAATACGTATAGTGAGAACTGGTGAGTAAATTAGGCCTTATTAGACAATACGTATAGTGAGAGCTGGTGAGTAAATTAGGCCTTATTAGACAATACGTATAGTGAGAACTGGTGAGTAAATTAGGCCTTATTAGACAATACGTATAGTGAGAACTGGTGAGTAAATTAGGCCTTATTAGATAATACGTATAGTAAGAACTGGTGAGTAAATTAGGCCTTATTAGATAATACGTATAGTAAGAACTGGTGAGTAAATTAGGCCTTTTTAGACAATACGTATAGTGAGAACTGGTGAGTAAATTAGGCCTTATTAGACAATACGTATAGTGAGAACTGGTGAGTAAATTAGGCCTTATTAGATAATACGTATAGTAAGAACTGGTGAGTAAATTAGGCCTTATTAGATAATACGTATAGTAAGAACTGGTGAGTAAATTAGGCCTTATTAGATAATACGTATAGTAAGAACTGGTGAGTAAATTAGGCCTTATCAGAACGTTTATGTCAATAACTCAGTCAATCCAGGCTTCTAATTTTTTTTCAATTGAGATATAATACATATGATGGAAACTGGTGATTGAGTTAGGCCTTATTAGAACCTTATTGTTGTGTATTCATTATCAAACTAACATTACAGTAAAAGTAAAGTTATATGCGCCTTATTTACAACATTTGTTCAAAGCGACAGATGGATATCCGGACTAGATGCGACTAGCTGAAGTTGTCTCTCAGTTCAAATTACGATCCAATAACCCACCCACCTATCCTAGCAGTAAGTATAAATAAAGTCTGTTTTGGCATTTCTAGTTCCTGATGAGGCCTAAAATACATGTCTCCAAAACAACGGTTCTACTTTTATCACTTCTATCTTTGTTGATTGAAAACAGTCTTAACTTTGACATTTGAACCCCAGAGTGCTTGATTCTCGGGTCACAAGCTAATAACTCTGTCAGGTGGGCACACACCGATAAGCAACCCCAGATACGGACTTTGGACAGATGATGAACCATCTTCACTTATCACTTCTGATACATGTGCCATCACCAAGAACCGGAATAATTTACAAAATGGCTTGCTTTGGTGACCAAAAATAAATATTTATATTTCTGTTTGGATATAAATTTGAAGTACAAAGAAAATTATTTCCAGAATTTATTGGATATCTATTTCAGAAGTTACTTGAATCGACGATAAAAACATACTAGTTACTACACGCTATGCTAATTTTTAATCGATAACTTTAAGACACAAGTGCAGTTTCCTTTTTAAAAACGTTAGTAAACTTTTGTTACGTTAGGTGGCGCTAAAGTTCCGTGTTCAAACACCTAGGAAACTGGAGTGTTGAAATCTAAATAAAAAAAGTAGCTGTGGAATTCGTGTACACCAAGAAACCATGAAGCACCAGACATCTTAAAGAAATTCACATGAAGTTTCAGCAAATCAACCTCATCTTATTCAAATTGAATAACTGGACCGTTTTAAAATCATTCTAACGTATAGCAAAAATCCTGGCATTACTACATCCATCAGGATCAACAGTGACCAGAACCATAAGACTGTCTTGTGTGTGTGTGTGTGTGTGTGTGTGTGTGTGTGTGTGTGTGTGTGTATATAATGTGCATCACTGTCTGTCCAGACCAACAGTGACCAGAACATAAGTCTTTCATATGTTTGTGTTGTCCATCCATACCAACAGTTACTACACCATCAGAAGGCATGTTTTGTTAACCTTCATTCTTGAATAGTGGTTGTTAACCCCTAGTGTAGATGTCTGTTGACTCTTTATTCCCATGTTTGTTAAAACTGAAACTGATGAACTACAGCTTTACCAACAATAAAACTCCCGTTGTTAGCACCTCTTAATGTCAGCAGATATTTCAAATCAAATTACTGACATCAGCTGAGAGTTGTGTTTTGAAAGAACTAGGGGTTTCCTACTTATTGTTAAAAATAACGTAAATTTACTACGACCCCTTAATAGTTACGTAACCTGTCGTTCCTGTTATTCCTCACTAATACTCATGTTACTTATTACACCTCACCAGTGAGTATGTTCCATGTTTCTCTAGCACAGTTAATTAATTTTATTCATTTTCCCTTAGCGAGGCATAAAACTAAATGTAACCCTGTTTATACAATGTTGTTTGATCAAATGTAACCTTTAGATCAAATGTCATGCTTTATTGCCTTATATAACTGTTATATATGAATACACATGCACAATATTTATATAAATACACACATATGGAGTGCATCCATTTTATCTTCTAAATTATAGAGGGGGTGTTAACTGTAGAAAAGAATTTTAAAAATGACGTAGGATTTATACTTGGTGCGCCATGTGAATACATTTTAGGTCATAGAATCAGGTTCGTGAATAAATTCCAAGAAAAAAACAAAATCTAATAAGTCTCAAGTTTTGAACAGACGTTAATGTCGTATCAAGGGCATGAATACAAGAGTGCGTAGGACTTTTTTTTCAAAAACAACATAGAGGGCGCTGATATGGAGTCAACATCAGAACTAAATATCTAGTTATGGTCCTGCTTGTTGTTCGAACAGGTGGGTTAAGGCGTTTGACTCGTAATCTGAGGGTCGCGGGTTCGAATCCTCGTCGCACCAAACATGCTCACCCTTTCAGCCGTGGATGCGTTATATAGTTTTCATCAATCCCACTATTCATTGGTAAAAAGAGTTGGCGGTGGGTGGTGATGACTAGCTGCCTTCTCTCTGGTCTTACACTGCTAAATTAGGGACGGCTAGCGCAGGTAGCCCTCGAGTAGTTTTGCGCGAAATTAAAAAACAAACAAAATTGTTGCTCGCAATAAATATTAACGCAAGACATTTTATTTCAATCTATTTATGGAGAATACTACACCACAGTTAACAACTGTAATGACCAAAAATAACTGAAAACTATCCGCCTTGCATTTTGATTTATTATACGATTAATGGAACAATGACTGTTCGTTGGTTTTAAAATCTTCGCTCAAAGCTACACAAGGGGTATCTACGTGTAATCGTCACAGCTAACAAATAGCACACACCGCCAACTGTTGGGCTACTCTTGTCTCACACGGTACTGGGATCTGATGTCATATTTATGGAGCACCCGCAGTCTTATAGTGCGAAGAGTTATTTGTTTAGTTTTTCTATAACCCTATTTGCTTATAGTTGAGCACAGTGCTTGACCTATGACATGAAACCTGGTTCGGGTTACGAGCCTTCAAATATACCACTGTGGCATTGGAAAAATTCCGTAGCAAAAGAACTAGGTAGAAATTCCTGGATTCAGTCAAGTAAGCAGAGGGAGAAAATCAGCTGTAAGTGACGTATTACTCAGGTTCGTTACTACAAATCCTGGTACTAAACTTTAGTTGAATAATAAGTCCGTTAAAATTAGTCCCAAACTAAGAGTCGTAGAACAAGGCGCAAGAAAATAAACACAGAATTTCACTTTACAACAATCATCATAACAGAACACAAGAGTACAATTAGATTTTAATGATACACGTCAGAACAGTTGAGACCCAGAAAACTATCTCAAGTTGGTTATGAGGTGGTTAACATATACCACGTGTGTTTGAACCAGCTTCATTCATGCTTTTGTTTGTTTGTTTTTCTGGCAACTTGAACTATCAAATCATACATAATTACGCTGTTTTCAGCTACAATTTCAAACATAAAAAGTGGTTAGAAATAATGGTTTTCTACAACCCATCAGAGAAGCCAACCAGAATGCCATAAAGATGGTAGATTGTATATAGAAGACAAGGAACACGGCACGCATGGACCAGTCCAGGTAGAAGACAAGGAACACGGCACGCATGGACCAGTCCAGATAGAAGACAAGAACACGGCACGCATGGACCAGTCCAGGTAGAAGACAAGGAACACGGCACGCATGCATCAGTCCAGGTAGAAGACAAGTAAAACGAGGTTATTTTTGTAAATTCACTCAGTCTATTGTTCACATGCTCTCGAACTTTGTAGAATATTCGGTAACATGCTAAAGGGTGGACAAACGTTTGTATTAAAAACGTTTATGTGACAAACTTCAGTTAATCTAGAAATACTTTCCAAAACTGGTTTGACACCCAGAACATTTTCTATCTCAGTGATGCATTTCAAACCAACTTAGCATCTCCTAATGTTACATGATTATATACTACAACATCCTTTGGTTCTCCTGACGTCACAAACTTGTGTACATTTCTTCCCTTTCACCTCAATGACTGATATATTTCTGACGTCGTTAGTTGATATAAAATCCTCGTGCGTTTTCCTCTGACTTCACAGATTATACAATTTTAATAAATATATCTTCTAGAACGTAGCATCTTTATGGTTTGCCTGTCAAGGGATGGCTTGGTAATCGGTTAAGGTGCAGAACTGCGGAAACAAAAGGTTAAAGGTTCGAGACGCGACATACCGCTAAACTAGCTTGCTACAGACACCTGTAGAGACATTATAATTTTAATAATAGCGTTAATCCGGGCGGTGACTTTTTTCTGCTAAGTAGTTCTATATTAAAAATGGCTGTGTTTGAGCCTTAAGGGGCTCTAACCCGGCCATTTAATCCATGTGTTGTTCAGATTGAAAAGAACAACTGTTCTATCAGCCTGCGAAAATTTTCAAAATAATCCAACAGACACACAAAATTGAACATTATACATGTAAAAACGGATCGTAAAAAGAAAAATCTCAACTCAAACCAGCCGTTTTTACATGTATATTTTTCTCTACAAGTGGGTTTTCTTGACATTACTGATAATTGAACATTATCACGTGAGAAAAGTGGTGACTTCATTTACCATGTTTATTTCATTTTTTTTTCGTATCTGAATCCGTTCACAGATTGTGTTATAAAATCATTTGTAAGCCATACAAAATATTAACGCTTTTCTGAATCATCTACCGACATAATTAAAAAGTCCCTAGTTACGTCATCACCTAACTCCTGCGTCATCGCATGCACAAGTTACACGTGCAGTTTCGGATGTAGGATGAGCTCGTCAGCAAAAGATCAAGTCTCGGTGTCACTTTACTTCCATTTCCTTCAGTTTACCATTCTTTTATGCGTTAACTGTTCGATGTTGTAATCACAATGTTATTAAAACACTATCTTTTACCCAGTAAAGTACGAAGTATTTATCAGTCATAGAATCTCACTTCTTAACCGTCAGCTTCTATAATAAGTTCTATCATTCGAAGCTAGATATTGGTTTTGTTCCAGTACTCTTTGCAGCCGGTGTTGGTCGTTCAAGTTGTGGCCTAGATAATACGGTTTATCTTGTGGCATAAGAACTGTAGACCAAACAATAAACACAGTACAGGTGTTAAGATAACACAGGGACATCAATAAATCAGCACGTGTCTTTTCTATACAAGTTTCTGTTCCCAGTCAACAGTTTTCGGTCAACGTCAAATGTCAACTGGCCCAAAGTTAATTAGTTAACACGTAAACTGCGATTAACCAAATATTTACCATTCTTGCGCACGTGCTCTAAGGCCATAGGTCAACACTCTTATGCGCAATGTAAAATACAGGTAACAAACGTACAAATATAGCAGTTCCGTAGTTGAATGATCTTACTGTCAGGTAACAGGTCCCCCGGGGAGACAACGGTATGTTTATGGACTTACAACTTTAAAATCCAGGATTCGATTCCCCGCAATGGACACAGCAGATAGTCCAGTGTGACATCGCTGTAAAGTAGCCAACCAACCTTGTAACCGTCTTCATAAATCACCGAATTATTTTCACTTGTTCCTCAGTTGCTACTTCTTGATAACGTATCCAGTTAAAACTTACCATAATGTTTGTGGAATATGGAGCAATTTCAGCAAGATATTCAAAAGAAACATTTTTTTCCATTGCATTTCATAACGAGTGCATTAAACGATTAGAGTAACGACCTCTAATTTCTGATAAAACAGAGGTTTGGGTTTCAAAGTTAACTCTAAAGAAGAACTAGGTACGACATCTAAACAGACAAAATGTTTTATAATCGCTTTGGTTTATTTTCATTTTAAAAACTGTAAGCATCAAAAATTCATCATTTAATAAGATTCTTTGGAAGTTAAATTATTTGTTTAAATGTTTTATTTCGTGCACATTGACTTATAAATTTAAGATTCTGAGAGAACGGAGAGGTCTTGAACCTTTATATTTCAAATAATTCATTCCGTTACACGAGAAAATAAAAAATATGCACGTGTTAAAGGCTCCAAGCTATTGGACACCTTACTACACTGCACGCACATTGGATAGGAATGCAAGGTCTACATTCCCACAAGGCTTCACCTGAACCACGTGCTATAAACGTGCTCGTAACAAACCACAAACCTGTGGTATCTATATACCTGACAGGTATGATAGATAGTTCCAGTAGGGCGGATATCCAATAGGAAAATAGCGTGTTCTTCCAAACTACCATTAAGAGGCAGAGTAGAACTGGCGATGATAAGATGATTGGATAATCGTAATGAAATTAACCAATGAGATAAAAGATACACTCAGAAATGACACACCTGTCATAAGTTATATGGGAAACAAACTCACAAGTTACCTGTCTGACGAGAGTACAAACCGTTGTTCTCGTCTTATTGGTTATTAGGTGTGACGTAATTTAAAAGTATTTTACACACTAAACATAACAAGGCCATATCGTTAAATACAGATAAATTACCAGATTCTCAAAATGGAGTCTACAAGTGAATATACTTAAAAATACGAATTATCAGACATTTTGAGTAAATTTTATAGCAGTTTATTTGTCTCTTTTGCTTAAATGAAAATATTGTGACCAAAGGTAATTGGTAAGGAAAATATGGCACTAAGAACACGTATTTTGTTTGTTCTTTATCAATACACAAAATGTCTTCCTTCCTTAATTAGTAACCGACTGATATGAGCTAAGATGGCTTGTTTGGCCATCATCTTACCAGAACTTTAACATTATCTTGAAAATGAACTTTATGGAAATGTCCAACCATTGCTTAAACAAGTGACCCTAGATAACATAAGGTCATGGATAAAATCATTCCATCTTTCAGGGAGTTTCTAACCATCTTTAAACAGACACTTGTCCATTATTACTTAACAACGCCTCACTTACTGTCAGTCTAACCAGATTATCGGACTATCTAACTCTTCAAAATATTTAATTTCAAGGTATTTTATTTTGAAAGATGGATCGAATGTACCAGTTATTTACTGTACAACAAACACCTGTTTTTATAAAACACAAAACTACACAATAGGGTATCTCCAATGGTCCGTCATGGCTAAGGGGTTAAGGCAAGCGACTCACGGGTTCGAATCTCCGTCCCACCAAACGCGCTCCCTCATTCAGCCCTGGGGGCGTTATAACACCACTATTCTTTGGTGAAAGAGTAGTCCATGAGTTGGTAGTGTGTGATGATTACTAGCTGCTTTCCCTCTGTTCTTACACTGGAAAATTAGGGACGGCAAACACAGATAGCCTTTGTATAGCTTTGCGCGAAATTCAACTCAAAATCTGTGGTACCCACGACGAAGATCAAAATCCTATTTCTAGAGGTATGTGCATCTAGACGAACTAATGAGCCACAGTAGGAAACTCAAACAGGTCATACGATAATTCCAAGGTTCGCGCAAGACTTGTGCACGAGCTCACATCACTTCCCTCGCGAAAAACAACTAACATACAGAACTTTATCACATACACAAAAAAGAAAACCAACGTTGAAGAGTTGGAACCAGTCTATAATACTCAGTTTTCAATGACGTTACTGACGGCATCATATGAGATTAGAATATCTAAAAAACACACAATAATATAAATATATTTCTTTCTTTGTTGACGAAATACGAACAAATAGCAGTCATAAATAAGGTGATAAACACTGTAATCAAAATAAGGTTTAGTATCTTTTATAACAATAATTACTACAGTTTACAGCAGTGGTTCAATTTTAGTGTTATAACAATAATTACTACAATTTGCAGCAGTGGTTCAATTTTAGTGTTATAACAATAATTACTACAGTTTACAGCAGTGGTTCAATTTTGGTGTTGTAACAATAATTACTACAGTTTACAGCAGTGGTTCAATTTTGGTGTTGTAACAATAATTACTACAGTTTACAGCAGTGGTTCAATTTTGGTGTTGTAACAATAATTACTACAGTTTACAGCAGTGGTTCAATTTTGGTGTTGTAACAATAATTACTACAGTTTACAGCAGTGGTTCAATTTTGGTGTTATAACAATAATTACTACAGTTTACAGCAGTGGTTCAATTTTGGTGTTGTAACAATAATTACTACAGTTTGCAGCAGTGGTTCAATTTTAGTGTTATAACAATAATTACTACAGTTTACAGCAGTGGTTCAATTTTGGTGTTATAACAATAATTACTACAGTTTGCTGCAGTGGTTCAATTTTGGTGTTATGACAATAATTACTACAGTTTACAGCAGTGGTTCAATTTTGGTGTTGTAACAATAATTACTACAGTTTACAGCAGTGGTTCAATTTTGGTGTTGTAACAATAATTACTACACTTTACAGCAGTGGTTCAATTTTGGTGTTGTAACAATAATTTCTACAGTTTACAGCAGTGGTTCAATTTTGGTATTGTAACAATAATTTCTACAGTTTACAGCAGTGGTTCAATTTTGGTGTTGTAACAATAATTACTACAGTTTACAGCAGTGGTTCAATTTTAGTGTTATGACAATAATTACTAATGTTTGCTGCAGTGGTTCAATTTTGGTGTTATGACAATAATTACTACAGTTTACAGCAGTGGTTCAATTTTGGTGTTCTAACAATAATTACTACAGTTTACAGCAGTGGTTCAATTTTGGTGTTGTAACAATAATTACTACAGTTTACAGCAGTGGTTCAATTTTGGTGTTATAACAATAATTACTACAGTTTGCTGCAGTGGTTCAATTTTGGTGTTGTAACAATAATTACTACAGTTTGCTGCAGTGGTTCAATTTTGGTGTTATAACAATAATTACTACAGTTTGCTGCAGTGGTTCAATTTTGGTGTTATGACAATAATTACTACAGTTTACAGCAGTGCCTCAATTTTGGTGTTATGACAATAATTACTACAGTATACTGCAGTGGTTCAATTTTGGTGTTGTAACAATAATTTCTACAGTTTACAGCAGTGGTTCAATTTTAGTGTTATAACAATAATTACTAGTTTGCTGCAGTGGTTCAATTTTGGTGTTATGACAATAATTACTACAGTTTACGTGGTTCAATTTTGGTGTTATGACAATAATTACTACAGTATACTGTAGTATACAGTAGTGGTTCAATTTTGGTATTGTAACAATAATTACTACAGTTTACAGCAGTGGTTCAATTTTAGTGTTATAACAATAATTACTACAGTTTGCAGCAGTTGTTCAATTTTGGTGTTATAACAATAATTACTACAGTTTACTGCAGTGGTTCAATTTTAGTGTTATAACAATAATTACTACAGTATACTGCTATGGTTTAATTTTAGTGTTGTACTGTTATAATAATAATAATAATAATAATAATAACTTCTGACATTGCTTGGTTTAATACATTCCTGGTACACACACGAAAAGGCGTAATTTCCAAAGGAGACATGTCCTCATGTCCTAGCTACATACCCCTCCACTCACTGCAGAAAAAAATAATTTATTGATAATTATATCTCACACAATAAAAGTTTAAACCCACACGCAGCTACCAAACTTGAGAACTGTGTTAATTTCTTCTATCCCACATGTAACTACCAAACTTGAGAACTGTGTTAATTTCTTCTATCCCACATGTAACTACCAAACTTGAGAACTGTGTTAATTTCTTCTATCCCACATGTAACTACCAAACTTGAGAACTGTGTTAATTTCTTCTATCCCACATGTAACTGCCAAACTTGAGAACTGTGTTAATTTCTTCTATCCCACATGTAACTGCCAAACTTGAGAACTGTGTTAATTTCTTCTATCCCACATGTAACTGCCAAACTTGAGAACTGTGTTAATTTCTTCTATCCCACATGTAACTGCCAAACTTGAGAACTGTGTTAATTTCTTCTATCCCACATGTAACTGCCAAACTTGAGAACTGTGTTAATTTCTTCTATCCCACATGTAACTGCCAAACTTGAGAACTGTGTTAATTTCTTCTATCCCACATGTAACTGCCAAACTTGAGAACTGTGTTAATTTCTTCTATCCCACATGTAACTGCCAAACTTGAGAACTGTGTTAATTTCTTCTATCCCACATGTAACTGCCAAACTTGAGAACTGTGTTAATTTCTTCTATCCCACATGTAACTGCCAAACTTGAGAACTGTGTTAATTTCTTCTATCCCACATGTAACTGCCAAACTTGAGAACTGTGTTAATTTCTTCTATCCCACATGTAACTGCCAAACTTGAGAACTGTGTTAATTTCTTCTATCCCACATGTAACTGCCAAACTTGAGAACTGTGTTAATTTCTTCTATCCCACATGTAACTGCCAAACTTGAGAACTGTGTTAATTTCTTCTATCCCACATGTAACTGCCAAACTTGAGAACTGTGTTAATTTCTTCTATCCCACATGTAACTGCCAAACTTGAGAACTGTGTTAATTTCTTCTATCCCACATGTAACTGCCAAACTTGAGAACTGTGTTAATTTCTTCTATCCCACATGTAACTGCCAAACTTGAGAACTGTGTTAATTTCTTCTATCCCACATGTAACTACCAAACTTGAGAACTGTGTTAATTTCTTCTATCCCACATGTAACTACCAAACTTGAGAACTGTGTTAATTTCTTCTATCCCACATGTAACTACCAAACTTGAGAACTGTGTTAATTTCTTCTATCCCACATGTAACTACCAAACTTGAGAACTGTGTTAATTTCTTCTATCCCACATGTAACTACCAAACTTGAGAACTGTGTTAATTTCTTCTATCCCACATGTAACTACCAAACTTGAGAACTGTGTTAATTTCTTCTATCCCACATGTAACTGAGAACTGTGTTAATTTCTTCTATCCCACATGTAACTTTGAGAACTGTGTTAATTTCTTCTATCCCACATGTAACTACCAAACTTGAGAACTGTGTTAATTTCTTCTATCCCACATGTAACTACCAAACTTGAGAACTGTGTTAATTTCTTCTATCCCACATGTAACTACCAAACTTGAGAACTGTGTTAATTTCTTCTATCCCACATGTAACTACCAAACTTGAGAACTGTGTTAATTTCTTCTATCCCACATGTAACTACCAAACTTGAGAACTGTGTTAATTTCTTCTATCCCACATGTAACTGCCAAACTTGAGAACTGTGTTAATTTCTTCTATCCCACATGTAACTGCCAAACTTGAGAACTGTGTTAATTTCTTCTATCCCACATGTAACTACCAAACTTGAGAACTGTGTTAATTTCTTCTATCCCACATGTAACTGCCAAACTTGAGAACTGTGTTAATTTCTTCTATCCCACATGTAACTGCCAAACTTGAGAACTGTGTTAATTTCTTCTATCCCACATGTAACTGCCAAACTTGAGAACTGTGTTAATTTCTTCTATCCCACATGTAACTGCCAAACTTGAGAACTGTGTTAATTTCTTCTATCCCACATGTAACTGCCAAACTTGAGAACTGTGTCAATTTCTTCTATCCCACATGTAACTACCAAACTTGAGAACTGTGTTAATTTCTTCTATCCCACATGTAACTGCCAAACTTGAGAACTGTGTTAATTTCTTCTATCCCACATGTAACTGCCAAACTTGAGAACTGTGTTAATTTCTTCTATCCCACATGTAACTACCAAACTTGAGAACTGTGTTAATTTCTTCTATCCCACATGTAACTACCAAACTTGAGAACTGTGTTAATTTCTTCTATCCCACATGTAACTACCAAACTTGAGAACTGTGTTAATTTCTTCTATCCCACATGTAACTACCAAACTTGAGAACTGTGTTAATTTCTTCTATCCCACATGTAACTACCAAACTTGAGAACTGTGTTAATTTCTTCTATCCCACATGTAACTGCCAAACTTGAGAACTGTGTCAATTTCTTCTATCCCACATGTAACTGCCAAACTTGAGAACTGTGTCAATTTCTTCTATCCCACATGTAACTACCAAACTTGAGAACTGTGTCAATTTCTTCTATCCCACATGTAACTACCAAACTTGAGAACTGTGTTAATTTCTTCTATCCCACATGTAACTACCAAACTTGAGAACTGTGTTAATTTCTTCTATCCCACATGTAACTACCAAACTTGAGAACTGTGTTAATTTCTTCTATCCCACATGTAACTACCAAACTTGAGAACTGTGTTAATTTCTTCTATCCCACATGTAACTACCAAACTTGAGAACTGTGTTAATTTCTTCTATCCCACATGTAACTACCAAACTTGAGAACTGTGTTAATTTCTTCTATCCCACATGTAACTACCAAACTTGAGAACTGTGTTAATTTCTTCTATCCCACATGTAACTACCAAACTTGAGAACTGTGTTAATTTCTTCTATCCCACATGTAACTACCAAACTTGAGAACTGTGTTAATTTCTTCTATCCCACATGTAACTACCAAACTTGAGAACTGTGTTAATTTCTTCTATCCCACATGTAACTACCAAACTTGAGAACTGTGTTAATTTCTTCTATCCCACATGTAACTACCAAACTTGAGAACTGTGTTAATTTCTTCTATCCCTCATGTAACTACCAAACTTGAGAACTGTGTTAATTTCTTCTATCCCACATGTAACTTACCAAACTTGAGAACTGTGTTAATTTCTTCTATCCCACATGTAACTACCAAACTTATTCTTTATCTATCACCCATTATTTAAATTCTCTGCTAACAATGAAGTTATAACATTACACGTAAATTTCTTATCCTTGCATATAGTTCATCAGATCCAGTTTGGTCTTTTTACTAAAATTCGCGACATAAACTTATACAAAAAAGATACAAACTTGAGAATGTACACAAGAGTAAACATCCACAGAACTAACACACGACCCTGGTGAACTGTATCACACAAACTGCAACTGTACTTGAACAAAAGTGTTGGTTCTCTTGTTCGAGGAAACAGCGCGTGCCCGTCACGCGACATGCTTCTCCTGCAGCAAGGTCGTTGGTAAAAGCTGAAAAGAGCAGTAAACGGGGCCCTCACCACACTTACTACTGCTGTTACCGACTAAATCAAGAGAAGTTTACCCTGTTTGGAATAGGAAGGTAAAATAGTGCAGAACACACAAAAAAGCCGTCTAGACGAGGGTTTCTCAACCAGAGATGAGGATTTTAGAATTTCAGAGGGAAAATTGGGAGCACAGATTGGCAGACTCAAACTGTTGGAATATTGATCTGTATACAAACTACCATTCTACAGATTGTACATAATCTACAGGACATCACACTATTTAATAAAGTATAGATTATGTACAATATGTACAATTGTATTTTGTTTATAATTTAATCTGTGACATTCAATAAAGTTTGTTGTCACAGATTAAATTAAAAATAAAGATAAATATTTCACTTTTTACCTGTGGAATATTCCATTTACAGTTATCTGACTTATTCTTGTTGTTTTTTTTATTCGCTGAATTTGGTGCTCATCAAGAGTGTCAAAAAAAGAGGATACTGTGGTTCATATGTTCAACATGGATTCATATCCATCGTTATCAAGGTTCACATGTTCAACATGGATTCATATCCATCGTTATCAAGGTTCACATGTTCAACATGGATTCATATCCATCGTTATCAATGAAGAAGAAAGGACTGAATGTGTTATTTGTAGCAAAGCTTTGTCAAATGATTCTATGAAACCAACAAAGTTGAACCAACATTTGCAGAATGTTGATCCTCAACACAAGGACAAGAACAAAAGCTTTTTTGAACGTCATGGGAATGCTCTTAAAAAGATGAAGTTGGATTCAACAGAAGCATTCCAAGAAATGAACCAAAAGGTTATTGAAGCTTCTTATGTCGTAGCATTGCAGATAGCAAAGCAAAAAAACAACACACATATAATTGGGTGAACTCAAACCTTGCGCTCTCCATATAGTACAAATTGTCTTAGAAAATGGATTGGAAAAAACCACTTGCAGCACCTTCACTATCAAACAGAACTGTCCCAAGGAGGATCAGTGGCATAGTCATTGACATCAAGGATCAAGTTGTGCAGGAGATCAAGTCTGCAGTAATTGGCTTATTTTCGATTCAACTTGATGAATCAACTAATGTGGTATCGTGTTCCCAGTTGCTGGTATTTGCAAGATATGTTCACTCAGGTTCATTTAAAGAGGAATTTCCTTAGAAAATCTTTTGTGGGATAATGTCTGTGGGTGCTGCACAGATGGAGCACCTGCGATTTTTGGGATAAAATTTGGCTTTCAAGTTTGTGTGAAAAAGCGAGCTTCAAAAGTGAAAGACATTCATTGTATGATCCATCGTCAGGCACTGGTCTCAAAAACATTTCCAGCTGCACTAGAGAAGGTTTATTTGGATTACACAATTCAAATTATAAATTTTGTCAAAGAAAGTGCTCTCAACTTACGAGTGTTCAAGCAGTTACGTATTGCCATGGATGCAGGCCATCATTCACTTCTTTTCCACACAAATGTTCGATGGCTTTCAAGAGGAAATGCAACTGAGCCAGTACTTGTGCTTAGAGATGAGCTCAAATTATTTTGTGAAGTTCAGAGCGAGATGGAATTTTTTGCCTGACTGGATGATGAGGACTGGATCATGCGCCTTGGCTTTATGGTTGACATTTTTGAGCAGCTGAATCTACAGATGCAAGAAAGGAACACATACATTATAAAATTCATGATTCCTTGAAAGCTTTCTTGAGCAAGCTGGAAAATTGGAAGAGAAAGGTCAAGATAAAAAATGTTGCAATGCTTGAGAAACTGCCTTCAATTCTTGTTACTGGTGGTGAGGAACAGGTGCTTCCAGAACTTTAAAAAAAATGACATTTGACAACATTTGACAGCACTGGAAAATGTATTCAGTCGATACTTTCCTGAACTCAGTGATGAAGAGTTAGATTTAGTGCGAAATCCATTTAAATTGTCTGATGAAAAAGTTCCTGGTGATTGTCAAGATGGCTTTCTGGAGCTGAAGACCAATTTGGGAGCAAGAGATATGTTCCAAGAGATATGTTCGACGAGAAATTAGTCACAGAATTTTGTTGTGCGATTCTTATCCAAAAGTGGAAGAAAAAGCCACTCAGGCATTGTTTCCATTTGTGTCGACATCTTTGTGAGTCAGGATTTTCAACTCTGTTACAAATGAAAACCAAGCAACGAAGTAGATTGAAAATGACTTGAGTTTTGTTCACTCCACGCATCCAAGAACTGGCAAAGAGAAAACAATCATAGGTTTCTCATTGACTGTGGTCTTCATCAGAATTAAATGAATTACAATATCCTGGTACACAACTGAAATATGCTTCAGTAAGTTTGAATTACAAGACCCTGGTATACAACTGAAATATGCTTCAGTAAGTTTGAATTACAAGATCCCTGGTATACAACTGAAATATGCTTCAGTAAGTTTGAATTACAAGATCCTGGTATACAACTGAAATATGCTTCAGTAAGTTTGAATTACAAGATCCTGGTATACAACTGAAATATGCTTCAGTAAGTTTGAATTACAAGATCCTGGTACACAACTGAAGAATGCTACAGTAAGTTTAGTCTGCTAAGTTATTAGTTATGAATATAAAAAAGTTACTTGTACTCAAGTTTTAAAATCCATCAACATTTTATATTGCTATTAAATGTGTAACATTACATTATAAAAATAATATATATATATAAAGATATATGTACTAATAAGGAAAAATGCATATTATTTGGAATGCACACTTTGAGTCACAATCTTGTAAAGTGGGGTGATGACATATGGTAAAAAGGGAGCATGGGTCAAAAAAGGTTAAGACCAGTGGTCAAGACATTACTTTAAATATGTTGCAAGCAAATGACACGTGCTATTTAACTGGTTACTTTTCAAATGTAAACCCTAAATGGATAGGAGAATCAACACTGTTCACGTGGTCTAATAATACATAAGACCAGACGTTGAAGGTTCGTTGTTATTGTGTTTTGTGTATAAAAGTTAACTGTTTAAAAACTGAACAATAATATCCATAACGGTTTTCACGTGCTACTGCCAACAAGAAATAACACTTTGCACGTGATCAGAAATCTTTATTGATAATCCACGCGCAAAATAATAAGAACGAGTTCTCGTGCTACCAATATTTAGTTCATGAGACCACAACGAAAAAATTACAAATGTTTTTACAGGAATATCAGAGAATATAATCAGAAGATACCGCCCTCTAGCGGCAATATGAAGTTAGTTTGGGAAGTCAATAGAGACATTTCATATCAGCCAATGTCTTATTTTTAGCTCTTCAATTATTATGATGTTTTGATCGTTTAAAATAATATTGTTGTAACTTTTACAAAAGTTTTTCAGACGAATTTAGAATAATAATTATTTTGAAATATATTCTGTAACGGTAGTTCCTTTACCATTAACAAACACGTTGAATTCTACTCTGGTAGACTTGTACTTTATACAGAGCGTCACTGTACATAAAGTCTGTAGGTTGAATTCTACCCTGAAACGTGACTGTACATAAAGTCTGTACGTTCAAGTCTACCCTGGTAGACTTGTACTTTATACAGAGCGTCACTGTACATAAAGTCTGTACGTTGAATTCTACCCTGGTAGACTTGTACTTTATACAGAACGTGACTGTACATAAAGTTTGTACGTTCAACTCTATGGTGGGCCTGTACTTAATATAGAACTAACTGTACGTAAAGTCGGTACGTTCAACACCTTATCTGGTAGACCTGTGCATAAAGTCGATACGTTCAACAACTCCCTTGATAGACCTGTATCAAACTCGCGTGACGTTGGGTGTGGTTTCTAAAATACACAGATGTCAATAATTACGAATTCTTTAATCGATCAGTATACTGGATACACCTTCTCCGAAGATTTTAAGCAAAGTTTTCTACATACTGAATCATTCGATGTAATTACAGAAAAATATAAAGAATTTACCAGGGCAAAGGTTGACAGAATGTAGATATATGATTCACCCCTCGTTTGTTGGATTTATCCACCGGACATATTTCCGACCAAACAACAGAAGTTAAAGTTAATGTTAACAGTGTGAAACTCTAGAAATTATTATCGTTCTTATGATAGTCAGATGGTTTTTGTCTCACCCTGTATGTCGCAGTAACTTCCGTTCGCTCTGAAAGCCCAAACTGCTGACAAACGGTTCTCACGCATCCTGTATATCTCAGAATTATTTCTCTGAATGCTTAACTCCTGTGTGATAGACTACCTGATAAATAATTATCTCAGACCAGTCTGTCTCAGTTGTATTGATTTAAGCTGTTTATAATTCATTTATTTTCAATTACATACCTTCAGAAATACATAATTTAATTATAATGTATTAAAATTATGTCCCAGTAAATCAGTCTACTGTCAACTCCCCGACAACAAAACAGTCAAAAACGTCTGAACCGTGTGCTCATTAGATTATTACCACTTTGGTGGACTTTTTTTATTTATTTATTTATCGTAGCCTGGTTTGGTTTGTTTTGAATTTCGCGCAGAGCTACACGAGAACTATCTGCGCTAGCCGTCCCTAATTTAGCAATGTAAGACTAGAGGGAATGCAGCTCGTCATCACCACCCACCGCCAACTCTTGAGCTGCTCTTTTACCAAAAAAAATAGTGGGATTGACCGCCATATTATAACGCCCTCCACGGTTGAAAGGGCGAGCATGTTTGGTGTGACGGGGATTCGAACCCGGGACCCTCGGATTTCGTGTCGAGTGCCTTAACCACCTGGCCATGCCGGGTCCCGTAGCCTGGAACTCAGGGTTAAGATATTCTTCATAGGTTATTTATTTGTTATTTAAAACGCTCATTAAACTAACATTAACCCTTTGACAAACAGCCATAATTCGAGTCCTTACTTTATTTTATTTGTAGTGAAGTCGAAAGCTACACAATCGTGTATCTGTACTCTGTCCACCACCGGTATCGAAACCTGGTTTCTAGCGTTGTAATTGTACATAAATACCAATGGGAAGTAGTCCTTACTTTGAGTGCTTTATCACAAGATTTTACCCCTGATGGGTCAGCGATAAGTTTACGGACTTACATCTCTAAAATCTGGGGTTCGAGTCCCCGTGGTGGACTGAGCGCAAATAGTCCATTCTCTAGATTTGAGTAAAACAAACGAACAAACACAACACTTTGACACTTTTAAAGCTTTTCTTCAAGAACATATTCTAGGAGAGCCTTAGGAAGAAAAAAAACTTCAAAACACTTTGCGCCATTTTAGTTACGAAATAGTCACTGTTATACAAAGCAACAACTCTTCTGTACGTTCCGGAATTTTATTTTATTTCACTGACATAACCGCCCAGATCTCGACTGTGAGTGAAGTTTGGACGGAATGTTTCCGATAAATCAACTTTAACCTGTTTACTTGTCTGTTAGAATATCCTCACCACTCCTGTGTTTGTTTAATTTTTACTTTTCATGCAAAGCTACATAAGGACACCTGGACATTGTTGTCCCTAATATTAAAGTAACCAACTAGAACGATGATTGCTAACCAGTAGCACCCACTTACGTAGCGCACCCGTGATCCCAGAGTGAGGAGGGACTTTTCGCAGCAAAGGGTCGCGAACCATGAATAATCAGATTCACAGACTGGTCGTGCTAATGGCTGGGGCACACTCTTCACGGAATCGTTCACTCATTGGTTAGATACAATAAATGGGAACGTTAATTAACTCCATTAATTATGACTTATCAGGTTTGAAGTGTCTTTTGTCATAAAGAAGTATGACGCTAGAGGGAGTGAGCGAGTAGGTAAACAGTTGAAAATATATATTTGTTTCTTCTGAAACACGATACACAGAAAGCGGTCTAGTTAATGATTGCACAATGTTCTTGACACCGAGTGACATGTTGAAAGAACTTTCTCAGAATCACTTCTCCTTGTCCGATTTTTCTAAAAAACAAGTAATGTTTTTAAAAATATTATACACGATATATATTATAAACAAACCTTTTGTTTTACATTCCGAGAATGTCTATAGGTTCGTCTTTGATCACTATGTTTCATAAGAGATGAGTCAAACAGATTATCTTAGAAATTTATTTTAATCCCAAGAACTTATGCGGGAAAATAAAGCACATCATATCTGCCATATTCAATACCTGCGAGGCCTTTCGCCTAATACCAGAACTCATCAGGGTGAATGGGATACAACAGTGTTGTACTGGTTGCCTGTGTGTCGCGAGAGTTTTACCAAACGTAGAATTAAGAACATTTAAAATAACTGTAAAATAACTATTACTCTGTGAATATGTAAATAAACAGTAATTACCATCAGTTACATAAGAATCAGATATTTAGAGTTAGGAGTAACAGTATAACATTTACTCATAACAGTAAGTCTAACAGTGACAGAGTATGTGTGTTTTCTTATACACTATTATCTGCTGTGTTCACCGAGGATAATCGAACGCCTGATTTCATTGTTGTAACTTACCACCGAGTGAAACGTTAACCGAAACGAAAATGTATTTCAGACTCATCTCATTGTCGCTATTTGCCTAAGCCTAATGGCGAGTGATGAAAACCTTTGAACCTTTTCTTTCAAAAGTAACATCCATGGCGTTTAAAGCGCATGCGCCACGTTTTGTAACTGTACTTCTACCTCCTCGCTGTTTGTGTAGAAATAACCTTTAACCTTTGCTAGTGAAAGGAATCCTGTTTACTAAAGACCTTTGAAGTAGTCGACCTAAAGGGGTCGATGGTAGGTGTTAGGTGTTATTTTCTTAAGAAATAAACACGCTTGCCAAAGGTTCACCCCTCCTGCTTGACAATATGAAATGTTTGAGATTGTCATTGGATAAGTGAATACAGGGCTCAAAAATTCATTAATCACTGAAAATTTGCAAAAAAAAAAAAAGGAAAGAACCACTTGCTGTCGTGTTTTTAACCAAACTGTTTATTGACAAATGTACTTACAACTTTCAGTAATTGGATTTTCTGACATTTTAGCTGTCTACCAAGGTTTATTAACCACAATCGGAAGATGGTACGATTGTTAAAGTACAAATAGCCAAGCGATTACGAGCTTTTGATATTATAATTCCACCAGTACTTGCAAGTTAAGCCTAACTACAGAGTTCTTCCACTTCACCAAAAGCTATGTTAATAAACCTTCTTTAAAGACACTGACAGAAAAGTAATATATTATTCCAGCAATCTTAAGTAGGCTTACGAAGAAAACTGGCGCCTAAACCTTATAACGATGGTTTAGAAGCTTATACAACATCACTGTCGTTGAACACGAAGATATATAACACGTGCAAAGCGAAACACTCAAAAGACAAGCTTTTCTTTTGACAGAAAATAGCAGCCGTGTTTTTGTATCGACCAGCTAATATCAAAGGACAGTTATCACCAAATGAAAACTAAACAAGATCAAACCATTTTTATATATAACCTAAGTGATAAATACGTCCAGCAAAACGGTTCAGTGTACTTTCTGCGAACAAACAATCCGCTATAAGAGATTTTTTTTTTTTTGGAAACTTGCCAATTCTCGCTCGATTCTCGTAGCCTGCAAACCACGAGCCAGTCTAGAACTGACTACACACGTGTGGAAAAAACACACACAGACGTGAAAGATTATTATGTTAATTACACATTATTCCTCGAAATTACACAACCTTCTATAATTATACATGAAACTCATAACACTAGGGGGGGGGGTAATAAACAAAGTGAACGTTAAA
This sequence comes from Tachypleus tridentatus, assembly GCF_004210375.1. Lineage (NCBI taxonomy): Eukaryota > Metazoa > Arthropoda > Merostomata > Xiphosura > Limulidae > Tachypleus > Tachypleus tridentatus. Next base: position 8,263,405 of record NC_134826.1, on the reverse strand, counting down.
CTGTACTTAGTTTGACTGATCAATGGTTTTAGTTTTGTTTCGTAGAGCGATTTTCAGAATTTCTTCATATTTTCAGTTCGATACTACAACTCCCCCTGGTAGCTCAGTTATTATCCACTGAGTTTTACTGGTATATTTTACCTTCTATTGAGCATTTCATTGTTATGTACTACATTGTACTGGACGTTTCGCTGCCATATATCATCTGCTATTACACTTTTTATTGCTATGTTTTACTGTACCTTCTACGTCAGCAGTTACGAAGTTAAAAGATGGTCTACTGTTGAAGACAGAACCATTTATTTCTTGTTTTCATATAATCATCAATGTAATGAGACTCACTGGCATTTCGCACTGCGACAGTTTTTAGAACTGATTTATATGCAAACATATCTTCAATACAAGCACTGTATTTACGTGAAAGCGAGAAACAGTATTGACTGGGATATAGTTGAAGTCTTTATTATTACAAATCCGATCGACAAAAAAAAAACATAACGATTCCGAACACCTGCGTTATCTTTGAACCAGTTGCAAAAGAATTTAAAAACGTTGAAAAATGTGCAATTTCAGGCGAGATAAGCACTTTATCCAAAGTCTTCGTGTAATGAAATTTATTCGTTACAATAGATTGCTGGGGGTAAACAGTTCGGATAGCCACCTTAATGTCACATGTAAAGATATTGACAATATCCTAGCCTGAATGTAATGACGTCATTTTTCATGTAAAGAATATGCAAACTAAAGAACTCTACCAACAGAAAAAATGAAAATATTTGTTCATAAAGTTCATAGTTTCAGATGCGCCACCTACATACGTGTACCACAATTCATTGGTGAATTATGGCAGCCTAATCATTCTTTTTACACTTTAATTAATAGTAAAATCTATACTTTTACGGAAGACTGTGGACGGACGTTGTGAGACATGCGAGATCCAACCACAAAATCTACACACTGCCTATCTAGAACATAGGAATTATTTAACAAACATTTATCTGCTAGGAAGCGTTGCATGTGTTTATAGCAGGCACACCCTTTTGGCAGAGGTTCTACATACGTAGAAGCACGTGGTGTAGAACACGTTAGGCACGTGAATTCGGTCCAGTTATAAACTTGTCACATGTAGTTTAGTAACAGGGGTGCTTTCTGGATGCTTCATGCCCCCCCCCCCCGACACAAGTAACCACAAGGAAGAGGAAATTAAAGTTCGCTCATTTGCACTGTGAGATCGAACCTCGAATTCTATATTTATAACCCTAAAGTTTACCACAGTTTGAAAGAAATACGAGAAGAATGGAACACCATTAGTCTGAAGTGAGTAAGAAAGTCTATAATAATTCAATATAATATAATAATTCAAAATGAGACCTAATTTTTTGTTGAACGCCAGTCTTAAGTAAAGAAAGAAAGATACAGGAGTTTTGAATGGTAACAATCAGAAAAGTTTTCTAAAAACAAAAGGAGATACAAGAATATGAAACGAAATGTTTAACGTGTTAAAATATAAGAACGTTAATCTTTGTATCTTAAGACTAACTAGGCCAAGTATTGTCAGTAACTGTTTCTGCTGGAATATTTGAAATGGAATTGTATCCACGAGAAGTAACAATCAACAGAAATCACAACAGATACTCCTAAAACCTTAATATCACATAAAGACATATTGGAATGAAGAGACAAAGAAATATTAGAATTCTCTAAAGACTTTTATGCATCAGTAACTTGTAACAAAAAACAATGATTACGAAAAAACTGATAGCTATTGAGTGGCGGGAAGTGAAGCCCTCTATACCGTCGACCTTCTTTTTTCTGTAGTAGGGGGCGTTACGTGTGTTACTAAAAAATACATAATACAGTTTCCCTCGTGTAAATATGGTTTTCTGTGTAATTACGTTTCTTCTGGCGGAGTGTTATCATACTGGGTTTAATAAATGTGTAGTGTGTCATAATTAGACATATCACAGAGTTACAGGTAAGAAAAAAAAACATTGCACTTTGTAATATTTGGCTTATTTAGGACAACGTTAGTCCGAAAAAGAAAAATTTAGGCTGTCTTCTGAGAAATCAGTTAACCCTATGTTTGACTCTGTGGGTCAAGGTGCGCATGTCACAACATTTTACAGAGTGTATTTGATGTCAGAGATATAAACTGTTCATTTGACCCCAAACTGGTAGCAGAGTTAATTACACTAAATAAGTTCCAGAGGTCATATAAACTTGAACTCAGATTGGTCAGAATCTGAGTCAGCTTGACGACTTTACACCTTGAACATTAATCTGATATGTTCTGATACACCGAGCAGAATTACAGCCTATTTCTAGTAAGAAATCGTTTTATTTTACTGAAAACAATTTTATTGCAAACTGGAACACCAAACTTTCTGATGGATGTACACGCGATGTCCGTCAACGAGAGGGCGTTGTTAAGCATTTATTGTTTAAAATATTCTGAAGAACCACCTTTAAAGGATTCACTGAGCAGCTGAACTTCGTAACCATGGCAACCGACCTCGTTTATATGGGTACGTGTTATAATGGACTGTCAGGACAAATACTCCCCCCCCCCAGAGGTCGTTTGATGACGTAACAGTTAAGTGTCTGACTAAAATGCATTTGTTCTGACTTTTCAAAGTTTCGAGTGTCAAATTAGGCTTCATGTTACCGTTGTCTGAAGACTACAGTTCTTCAAAATATTAATAATACAGGTTTAATTGAAAATTCAATTAACTTGACATCAATTGATTGGGCAAAACAATATCACATAATTCGCAACGTTAGAAACTAATATCCTGGAGATATTAGTGTCTTGACTTGATTCCAAGTTCCTAAATCACGTATATCATTCCTTCAGGAAACTCCAGTTTAAATTATAGAAGGTACTTCGTCGAATAAACTGCTCGTGGAATTATCTAACTGATGAGATTACAATTTTATAAAGGAAGTTTCAGAAACGATAAGGCACATAAAGGTGAATATTTGTAAAGGTACCTTAAGGGTATCGTCACATACTGCCACAACAGCAACTGTGATCCTCCAGTGTCCAGAACATGATGCATCCTTGTGTAAACGAATATCAGCAGATAAATTGTAGAGGCCTAAAAGGAATTTTACAAAACAACAACTGGACGTGTTGATACTTCTGGAAGACAGAAGCGAAAGAAAACGGAGCGAAGATAATAAACAAAAAATAATCCCATCAGTAGAATGGTTTGTTCTCCGTCTATTACCTTTTTGTTTAGCTCTGGTACGTTGATATATAGGCGTTTGTCGTTTTTTATTCCCATGGCCATGCACAAAGTTTCTATTTATTGAAATGCTTTGACCTCTTAACCCCGAAATGAATAAGATTCTTCCTTCAACCCCAAGGAAAGTGACCTTTGAACCCACTGATTAAAGTTCTAATTTTCCAGAAACGTCTATACGGATGTCATCGCCGTAACCCCATCATCCCACATTCAAGAAATATAGTTAGGCTACGTTTATAAATATATTATGATGTCAATAATAAAAGTCTAGCTGCATTCAGGAATGTCGATGGACAAAGGTAAGTCTACGGACCTCCAACGCTGAAATACGAGATTTGAGTCTCCTCGGTAGATAGGATACATACAGACTTTGTGACTTTGTACGATGTCAAAAAACAACACTACATTTTCTGTCTCTTAGTAGTAGCCACTCAATGTTTACTGCACAGAAGTTAGTCCTAGCATGATTTTAATTCTAGAATCCTTAACAACTGGAGTGGAACTCGGAGCTAGTTTTCTTTTTTCACATTACTTACCAGAAAGTTCGATTCTCCCCGGTAGATTCAGCAGATAGCCCGATGTGGCTTTGTTTTTGCTTTTGTCTGTTATACGAACACACACACACACACTTACCAGTAAAAACAATAGTGTTTAGAAAAGATAAACGCGTAGCAAGTTTGTATCATAGTTACCACGGTCAGTACCACCAGATGTAGCAACATTCCTGTCATAGTTACCACGGTCAGTACCACCAGATGTAGCAACATTCGTGTCATAGTTACCACGGTCAGTACCACCAGATGTAGCAACATTCGTGTCATAGTTACCACGGTCGGTAGATGTAGCAACAATCGTGTCATAGTTACCACGGTCAGTAGATGTAGCAACATTCGTGTCATAGTTACCACGGTCAGTAGATGTAGCAACATTCGTGTCATAGTTACCACGGTCAGTAGATGTAGCAACATTCGTGTCATAGTTACCACGGTCGGTAGATGTAGCAACATTCGTGTCATAGTTACCACGGTCGGTAGATGTAGCAACATTCGTGTCATAGTTACCACGGTCGGTAGATGTAGCAACATTCGTGTCATAGTTACCACGGTCAGTAGATGTAGCAACATTCGTGTCATAGTTACCACGGTCAGTAGATGTAGCAACATTCGTGTCATAGTTACCACGGTCAGTAGATGTAGCAACATTCGTGTCATAGTTACCACGGTCAGTAGATGTAGCAACATTCGTGTCATAGTTACCACGGTCAGTAGATGTAGCAACATTCGTGTCATAGTTACCACGGTCGGTAGATGTAGCAACATTCGTGTCATAGTTACCACGGTCAGTAGATGTAGCAACATTCGTGTCATAGTTACCACGGTCAGTACCACCAGATGTAGCAACATTCGTGTCATAGTTACCACGGTCAGTACCACCAGATGTAGCAACATTCGTGTCATAGTTACCACTGTCAGTACCACCAGATGTAGCAACATTCGTGTCATAGTTACCACGGTCGGTAGATGTAGCAACATTCGTGTCATAGTTACCACGGTCGGTAGATGTAGCAACATTCGTGTCATAGTTACCACGGTCAGTAGATGTAGCAACATTCGTGTCATAGTTACCACGGTCAGTAGATGTAGCAACATTCGTGTCATAGTTACCACGGTCAGTAGATGTAGCAACATTCGTGTCATAGTTACCACGGTCAGTACCACCAGATGTAGCAACATTCGTGTCATAGTTACCACTGTCAGTACCACCAGATGTAGCAACATTCGTGTCATAGTTACCACTGTCAGTACCACCAGATGTAGCAACATTCGTGTCATAGTTACCACGGTCAGTACCACCAGATGTAGCAACATTCGTGTCATAGTTACCACGGTCAGTACCACCAGATGTAGCAACATTCGTGTCATAGTTACCACGGTCAGTACCACCAGATGTAGCAACATTCGTGTCATAGTTACCACGGTCAGTACCACCAGATGTAGCAACATTCGTGTCATAGTTACCACGGTCAATACCACCAGATGTAGCAACATTCGTGTCGAGTTTTGTTGGGTTTTTTTTTTTCGTCTTAGCAGAGACATCTGTTGGAAATAATTATATCAAATAATTTAAAACGCGTTTCTTTAATCTTCCAAAAAGGAATAAAACAAACAACTAATTCCCTATAAATCCCTAAAATCAATAAAAAAAAAAACAGCAAAGGGTTTTATTCCCGGTTATTTTGGGACATGAACACGATGATGGTTCTACATTTAACGTCTTTTTTATTTTAATGTAATATCTCTACAATATCACATCCACCTTAAATTATTCTACAAACTAACAAAATATGCCTTCACCTCAGAATACTAAACAGCTCAGGCTATTAACACCGTCTAGTGAGAAAATAACAAACTAACCACTTTTGTACAGTGCTGCCATCTTCTTCATACAAACAATTGAATGTGGGAGCCCGATTATTTCTGTTATGTGACTGTGTACATAGAAACGTATTGCTATTACCCATTAATGTATATAGAAATACATGTTATTACCCATTAATGTATTTAGAAGCATATGCTATTATTACATGATAATGTACCCAGAAACATATTGCTATTACCCATTAATGTATTTAGAAGCATATGCTATTATTACATGATAACGTACAAAGACACATATGTGATTACATTATAATTAAGTAGAAACGTATGTTACTTTATCAGAAGACTCTAATATATACGGTAAAAGACCCAGCTCCAAGCACCACGTGGTAAGGAAGACCTGGTCACCTGAACGTCACTACCAATTTCTTGTCTCTCAAGGATTTGTTTACCTTCCATTTCTTGTGTAATTACTTATCACTCAGCTGTCAACAACTGTCTTCTCAGTTAACGATATAGAAATAGTTCATAGTCTTCAGGCCAATCTGGTTAGTTTATGTTATTATAAAGTATAAGTCTGATTATATATATATAGATATCTGTCCAACCAAAGTCTACAGAACCTTCATTCACTGACGCAATCGCACGAGACTTGAGGAATCTTCACTTCCATAGAAACTACAAATTCAATAATAAATCCATAATATCCTTAGACGACAAAAAAAGTTGCACGTCGGGACAGGTAAATACATATATAAATATTGTAGTAAAACACGTAGCTCGAACGTTAAAACATATTTATTAAAGCTCTGTATCAACTTTCCACTTTTGTTACTTGCTGGTCTCGTGAAAAAGTTGCGAATAAAATATGACCAACTGATGTTTTTTGATTTTCTCGGGGTTCAGTTGAAGGAACCTGAAGACTGATCAATATTAAAGGGGTAACTAGTGTGGTGTTTTTTGTTGGTTTTTTTTTTTTGTGGTCTCTTATCCAATAATTTTTCCAGATTTAATTTTGTATTCCCACAATCAATTATTTTTTTCGGGATATTTTCAGTTGTCAATGGTCAAGATCTCCAACCACAAAAAGTTGTTTAATTCATAACGAGTGAAAACTTACATTAAACTCGTGAACGCCATAAATCAACTGACCCGGATGTTCAGTTTACCGTAACCTTGACAACAGTTGAGTGAGTCCCGTTCCATGACAACCTTTCCCAGGATCAGGCAAGTTTGGTTTATCCATTAAGATCACTACAGTAATTTACATCAGCAGAGATGTTTTTAGACTTAAAAATAAAATCTCAGATACGAGCCATAACTAGATTATGCAAGTTTTCCCAGTTTTGTAGACGTGTGAGTAGAGTTATAAGATAATTTGATCTAAGCAGACGATGAAATGACAATCTAATAAACTTTTTATCTTACTTTCCGATGGATAAAACAGTGATATAAACAATAACATGTGTTTTAACATGAACTAAGGTATAGCTTTAGGTGCAACTTCGTTCGAAACCTCAAACTCTCTCTTTCGAGTTCTACCTCGCTTCAGCCTGTTTTTGTCAGTTTTACTTTCTGTGAATATTTTATTCGAGAAATCGGTTACGAATCTCAAATATGGAATGATTCATTTCGGCAGTGTACTGTAGAAACGTTTTATACTATTCCAAAACGAACAAAAAAAACGTGTTACTGTTGTTTAAGTTATTCATAAACCAGATAAAACCCGATTCTAAATTAAACACGGTGCTGTAGCGCCCCATCTGGCGAACAGACAAGCGAGAGTTTTTATTGGGTTGGTCAACAGACTCGGAACTCTCAAGCGCCCTCTTTATCCCCATCTTCTAAAGCCTGCAGCCAAGGTGCGAGGCCTGCCGGCTGGGTCTAATCCTTGCTCCATTATTTCCAGAAAGCGTGTGTATTGAACATTCACATTATGGCTTGTGCTAACGTGGATAATTGTAATATTGAATAACTGCTCTCAGTAGAACAGCGAACCCTCGGAACGACCGACTCTGTCTCTATTGTTATGGGAGAGGATTCGACGTGACGTGGGAAAGAATGAAACAGGTTTTAGGCCCCTTAAGGCTTACCTACCGCGCCTCAAGCCGTTAGGGTAATCAACCAAATCAGCTGCCGCTGTTATGATCCCACCTGGCACGTGCCACGCGGTGTTTTAAAAAAGGTACGGCACGCGCTATGCGACTCTCGAAATCCGAGATAATACCAGTTGTGTCCCCGTGATTCATTGAAAGAACTGCTTTTCCTACCTAGAGAGCGCTGTGTACAGTAGCATGAGCAGGACATAAATCTTGAAATAACGTGTCTCGCGCAGTTATCTTTACCGTAATAACTATATCTGAATAGATGACGTCACCAAATTTCACGAAATGCGTTTTGATACTACTAAAGTGGTATTACTAATTTTATATCCACCCTTCAATAACACAAAATCTGCCACATCTTAACAGTGGCTTGTTATACAGTATGAAACTAATTAACAAACAAACAACAAAAATAAATAACGGAGTTCGGGGAAACATGAAGAATATCTTCTAAACACCCACACTCACCCACGTCTCAGTCTCTACTACAATGTTAAAGCTATGTTGTTAGGGTTAGCTAGTGTCGCACATTAAACCACTGCACTGGTAGAATGTAGTTAAGGGTTGTCCTTACTCATCTCGTATTCTTGAAGCTAAAACTTCTATTTTCAGAAATCATGTTCAATCAGTCAACTGTAAGAAAACAGAATGTCTGGCTCAGTGTCCCACACACACTCACAAATACACCAGTTCATCCCTGTATCGTTACAGTTGGGCACGTGCTACATTCAAACCGAAACTTTGTGGTCAGGGTTATAACGGATTGATCTGGCCTTTGATGTCACGGATTCTTTTAGAGTAGAAGGAAATTCAAAGAAATTTACAAATAATCCTTTGCACGTGTCTTAAATAAGCGTAAGTAGAAACGTAACACAGCGTTGAATAGAACTTGAAGTGTATTTTCCAATAAGTTGTGAAAATGCATTTCAGGAACAACAAAAGCAATCAGGGAGAAACTACATAGCCTTGACCTCAGCGATTCTTTTCAAGATTACACGTGTTTCTATTGGATACCATCAAAATGTCACCTTCGAAAACTCAAAAAATCCTTCTCAAATTCAGAATTATCAGTGACCCGGGTCAGTTTTTGTAGCGTTATTAAGGAGTCTCGACCTTAATATGAAAATTCGTTAAACTCCCGCCACACTTTGCAGAGTTACTAACCCCAAACCGCAAAAAAATGCCCTATCTCATCATTATAACAAATGCTTTAAAGTGATCCTCAAACGTAGTGGTCAGTAAGGTGAACGTTTGGTCACCTTCTATACGACACCAACCCACAAACGTAGAGGTCAGTAAGGTGAAGACAAGCTATCTATCATACGTGTTGATTACGGACCTTTTGGGTCACAAATCTTATGCTAATCACACACGTAATAGCAGCTACATTTAGTGACGACATCTTATAAAATGTGGTGGGATGGAACTGCGTCACGTGACGACTCGTTGTCTTTGTAATTGTGAAAAGGATTTGTGAGGTTTTCAATCTCAAAGTGTTATAATGACCTTCCAATAAGAACAAGGTTCTTTGACCATATCGAAACAGTGATGTTGTTCATGTCGTAACAGATCCAGTAAGAATAAACTTCCGATTACGTAAAGCCAGCTGGACGGCACGAACCGATCGAGAAGTTAGACAAACAAGACGACGGGTAAGAAAGAGGAAATAAAGGAAGTTTGTACGTGACAAACAAACTGTGGACAAACCAGCAACTTCCCAAAACACCAGGAAACTTGCCAACTTAAACACGACATTTTAAAACAGTCTAGCTGAGCATGCTCAGTAACTCTTGTTGGATCCAGGAGTGAAGTTCAGATGGACATCGTTATGGACAACTGCCTATAGGGTGACATTGGGGGGCTCTAGTAAACAAGGACTTATGGAATGTTACTCTCTCGCAAAATATACATAAACTAAAGCGGGATGTCTGTTATGAGTTCTAACAAAAGGTAAACCTTGGTCATTACCAGACCTTGTCGCTACTTTCTTAACTCGCAACAGGAAATGTATAAGATCAAAGCACCGAAACGTTTTGAGAATATTCCATCTACCAGGCAGATATCAAACGAGATAGTCACTACGGAAGATCTAATTAGGGGTTAGAAAGCGAGTGTTTGGACGCCTCAATTCCTACTGCCTTTCGCTGTCTGCAGCCACTTGTGCCACAAACACGCACACACATTTTCCGTTGCGAGTTAATAAATAACAAGGATTGGAAATGGTTGGTTTTAAGCCAGAATCACATTAACAGACATCTCGGTTTTAGTGTTGACTTGACAGCCTGTATATGACTGATGTGATTTAAAATATTAGATCTGATTATTTGTATATCATACGCACAACAAAAAATAGTCCCGGTGGATCATCAGTGGTAAGTTTACAGACTCAAAACGCTAAAATTCAGGATTCGATTCCACACGGTGAAGAGAGCGCAGAAAGTCTGTTGTGTAGTTTGCGTTAAAACAAATATTAGTAACAATATTTAATTTGTTTTTTCACCTAAAAACTTTATTTAAAAGTAACCAAACACAAAGTAAAGACAAAGCCTCAAGATTCATTTCGAGAACTGAGAAATTATTTCGAAAATAGGCTGAGAAAAACATTTAAATTGGCGAGTATGTAAGTTTAGGCTGGGTAATACCATACCATGCAACAACACTTAAAATAAACAATAGTAAAAAATATCAGATATAAACCACAATATTTATCAGAAACCTCTGAGGGAAGCCCCCACGTTTATAAAACTGTACCTCCCTCGACCTGCTCACAACAAACAGTCTTCTGCAGCGGGTGTTTTGTTTACATTTTCTAAACATTTAATTTTAGAACTAAAACACAAAAAGAAATGTTTTATGTTTAACTAAATACGTATCACGGTTTATGAAGTTTGTACGTTACGTATTTGTCTTAAAAAACCCATCGAGGAGGACATACTAGCTTTAAAAGTAACTTTCGAAGGTTTTGTTGTTGTTTTTGGTGGGAGAGTTTCCACTTGTCTGAAGTAATGAAAACCCGTGAACCATTCATGACTTGTAATATCTGGTTATAGTTAATACAATTCGAACATTTTCAACATAAAAACATTGAGTCTGTTGTTGTGAGGTATACAATTAAATCTGTTACTTTGACAAGTTAATAAATATCTATTTTTTTAACGTGTTAAAGACATACAAAGAAATCAAGAGGCGAATTCCAGATACATATACATTCCAGATACAGACAGATGAATTTCTGAGAAGGTTGGTTTCTCTGGGTCTTGCATGTTTATCCTGTCAGAGTATAGATGGGTGTTCATTTACATGCGTGATTAACTTATTTTCAAATATCAATACAAATTCTCGTCAGATAAACATGTGGAATATTGTTTAAACAACTGTTTAAACAGACAAATTTATTTGATCCAGTTTTTAATACTTTGCCTTCAGGTCAAGTGTATAGTCCACACACACAGTGATAGCAGCTATAAATATATATTTTTTTAAACTAATGTTCTCCGTCCTTTACAATTTTAAAATCAAACACAACTTTAGGATATGATTCTTACAGTTCTAACTGTCCAAATGATAACCACTACGTCAGCAGTTCCTTCAGCTGGTCGACAAACAGGAAATCACGTAACACAATATCCTTGCCTAATAAGATGTGCTGGTTTCCGGTAAATTTTGACACTGGCGGAGAGGCTTAAGTGAACGTGAGACATGAACATGGCAGTGCTGTATGAATAACAGGGGGGTCAGCCCCACAAAATATGGTATTTATAAACTGCAAATGGGCCAGTTTCTAAAATATACATTGTAAAATGAGGGCATGCAGAGCATAGCAACCTTTAGACCACTAGTAGGCTTAACTTGCCCAACCAAGTACCAGGAGATAGAGCTCTCACCATTAAGTTTGTTTATTTGTTGTTAAGCATACCGTTAAACATTGAGCTGTCTGTGTATCAAAACCTGTCGTATATAACAGATTCAAGTTTGTAATTTATTATTTATAATTACAGTGTTAATGGTATAGCTTAGTTAAACTGTATACAGAAATCGGTCATTTAAAAAATGAACACAATATTCATCTGAAAAATGAGAGACATAAAATGTGAAATATATCGTCCGCAAACATAAATTTATCAACAAAATATTCGTCACAGTAAACTTGGTTTTGGTTTGTTTTGAATTTCGCACAAAGCTACTCGAGGGCTATCTGCGCTAACCGTCCCTAATTTTGCCGTGTAAGACTAGAGGGAAGGCAGCTAGCCATCACCACCCACCGCTAACTCTTCGGCTACTATTTTACCAACGAATAGTGGGACTAACCGAAACATATAACGCCCCCGCAGCTGAAAGGGCGAGCATGTGTGGTGCGACGGGGATTCAAATCCTCGACTCTCAGGTTACAAGTCGAGCACCTTAACCACCTGGCGCACTAGCGAGTGAAACCATTTTGTTAATACAATAAATAAAAGAATTATACACAAAAATATATAAACAATCCAAGCAATAAAGTCTTTTAAAGAATACCGTTAGACATGACTGTCACAATAATTACGTCACATTATATTTGAAACGATTTATTTAATACGCATGCGTCAATTTAAACTTTTCGAAAATAAGTTTCATATTTCAACCTCACAGAAAATCAAACACTTGTTAAGAATAAGATTCGTAAGTGAACAACACACGTAATCAGTAACAACCATTTTAACAATAATTCAGTTCGTTTCTGAACATCTTTGTGCATGCGGCTGTATAAAGCAGTGGTATTCCTTGCTCTTTCAACGATAAAGAATGGAGAAAGGATCACATAAGAAACAATTTTTCATGTATTTGTATGAATTTAATGAAGACACGTTCTTAGGATCAGCCAACATTAAGATTTGCTTATCCAGTTTATTTATTCATTTATATTAATTATTTATATTAGAAGGGAATTATTGTAAAGGATCTACAAAGTAATATTTAATGTGAAAGCTTTAAAATGTTTTCATTTTATTACCATAAATATATATATTACTTAACCATCGAATTACGGACTTATTTTAGTACCGTTCATTGCCAGTAGGGTCCGTACGAGTAACTTCATATTTTTTGTCCGTTATACTCTACAGTGAAAAAACAAAAAGACAACAACCACAACAACAAAGTCTCTTATTTTCAATGTAATATATTTATGAAATTCTTGATGTAAATGGTTGAATTAGCTACTACTGTATTAATGTAATATTTGTTTTAATTTTTTTGTATAACTTGTTTGTTAACCGTTTAAAGAATAAAGCGATGGGCCCACAGTTAAATAAACAGGTTAAAAAAAGGATGGTGTTCATATAGTAAATCTAACTTGTACAAATACCATGCTTGGAAAAGCACGTCTGTCAAAGTTTGTGATTATGTGAACTTCGAGTTCGAGAAATTTCCCGTGGTCTCTCGAGTCTCCTCTAGACGTTAAATACTGAATGAAATTGATCTGGAGTTATTATTTATTGTTGTTTCATATCAAACAATATTCCTGGGTAAACTCGCGTGGTAAATTTAGTAACTGACGAAATATGTTCGAGTCTTTTGTTCTTAAAACTTTTCTCATTATTGAACTAAAGTAATGTTAGTAGTACAATAAAAACAGCCAATATTCATGACCCTTTCTCAGAAAACAACCAATAAGGAACTAATATAATTTGTGAATATATCCAAGTGCTTCACATAACCGTACATTAAACGTTTTTACTTTCTAATTACACTCGTAAAAACACAGGAAACTTACTGTCCTTCTTGCAAGGCTTAGCTTGTTTTCTTCTTGTAGCTTTGCACCTGGGCACGTGCTCTGCCATCGTATCATGCTGTTGGCCCTTCGCAACTTAAAGTTCTTTCCACACTATTTGTAACTAGTAAGGCGTAAGTAGCGTTATAAGCCACACTGATGAAAAACCAGGGTTAACTAGACTACATGGTTTTATTACAGGACGAGCTGCTATAACCATTGTACCACATAACGATCATAGCGCAGTATAAACAAGGTAAAACCGTTCTTACCGACGTACTGCTTACGACAAAGCGAGCGAACATATGAGTGACCAATCAATGACTTTCCACGTGAAGGAAGTTTCTATTGGTTGAGAAATCTTCGTTATGATTCGTCAGTGACTAGTCTAGTTGCTCCACCCTTTCATAGTTATTTACATATTCGCCAAAAACAAAGTATATTCAATTAAATGTCCCATGCTGGTAAGTCTACGGATTCACAACGCTAAAATCACGGGTTCGATTCCCCTTGGTGGACTCAGAAGATAGCCTGATGTGACTTTGCTATAAGAAGACAGACACACATTTACTTAAATATATATTTAACACAAGTTTGAAACTTTTTAACGTATCGTTAAACAATGACTTACATTTTAAATCAAAAGAATATAGGTTCTGTGCACTTGATAATTAGAACAGTTTTCCCATAACTCGGGTATAAAACTAAAATTTGTATACAAATAAAATTGTCGGTTTCCTTCGATCAGAATGTATTTCAGCCAAAAATTTTGCTTTTTGAAAAATAAAGCAAAAAACAATCTGTATATGTAATTATCAGCCAGCAATACTTTGAAGAACCAATAAAATAAAACAACCATAGCACCTAAACGTTTGGTTTTCTTAGACTGATTCATCATTTTTATACTAATGTTTTCTCAAAAAGTAACTATATTAGATTTTTTCTTTTTAATAGGGTAAACTGAAACGTTTAGCGCCATCTCTAGATTAAATATAAAACTACAAATATAGTGGATTTTAATACAAGCAATAAACGACCTTATAACATCAAATTTGTGTTGTTTTTTTTAATTGGACACAAATGAAGAGGGGCAAAAAGGGTGCACATGATTATAATTATTTTATTTTTCATCCAATCTTTTGTTGTGTCAAACTGTAACTCTGACAGATTTTTGTTTACGATAGGTAATAGTTAATTATTTCATTAATACAATTCTTTCAATGATATGTTTCACAACCTCATATGTTAAACATACACCGCAGAAATGTACGCTATAGATTTGATTAGAATTCATTATTTTAAAGAAATAAAATTTTGGGCTATCAGTTAAAGTCTGTTTCAAAACGAAATGTTAAGTGTCCAATTAGAGATCGATTAAAATATGATAATTAATTTAAAATATGGTCGTTTATTACTAGTATTAAAGTGTCTTTTATATACCCACACAGGCCCGGTATTACCGTTTATTACTAGTATTAAAGTGTCTTTTATATACCCACACAGACCCGGCATGGCCGTTTATTACTAGTATTAAAGTATCTTTTATACACCCACACAAGCCCGGCATGGCCAAGCGTGTTAAGGCGTGCGACTCGTAATCCGAGGGTCGCGGGTTCCCATCCCCGTCGCGCCAAACATGCTCGCCCTTTCAGCCGTGGGGGTCTTATAATGTGATGGTCAATCCCGCTATTCGTTGTTTAAAAGAGTAGCCCAAGAGTTGGCGGTGGGTGGTGATGACCAAAGATTGTTTATTTATTTTTAAGAAAATGGTTGATTTTCCTAAATTTGGGCTAATTCCCTAGTGTATATATTCAATGCAGGCTTTCAGTTTGACATTCTTCGTGAGGTAAGAGATAATTTGAATATGAGCCTTACGTTAAACCGATAATATTGGTGAATCAATTTGTGTCATAAGCACAAACATTTCACAACAGATGGCGCATTACATAATTTTGGTTTATGTTAAACATAAAGCTCCGTTTTGGTTTGTTTTGAATTTCGCCCAAAGCTATTTGAGGGCTATCTGCGCTAGCCGTCCCTAATTTAGCAGTGTAAGACTAGAGGTAAGGCAGCTAGTCATCACTACCCACCGCCAACTCTTGGGCTACTCTTTCACCAACGAATAGTGGGATTGACCGTAATATTAAACCCCCTCCTGCTGAAAGGGGGAGCATCTTTGGTGTGACAGGGATTCGAACTCGCGGCCCTCGGATTACGAGTCGAACGCCTTAACCACCTGGCTATGCCGGGCAAAAGCTACAAAATAGACCATCCATCTGACCACCACGAGTATCGAAACCTCAGTATTAGCGTCGAAAGCCTACAGACTTGCCGCTGAGCCACTGGAAGGGGTGCATTATGTTAATTAAATGATTATATATACACTCTAAACAAAAAGTGTGTGTAAAATAATACCTTATTTATATGTACAAGTTTATTAAGAACATTTGAATATTTACAAAGTCATGAACTCATGTTCGTGGGTTTTACCACATTTTTAAGAGACTCCGTTTCGAACGCATTATGTTAAAGTATTGTTTTACTATCTGCAGTGAAAGACTGGTTCATATTAGGTACGACTATAATACTTTATAATAAGTACCACATGTTTACATTCTTAGAAACACATCCTGTCTAAGGGCCGGGAAACAGTTATACTTTTGATGATTTGTGTATGTATGTGTGTATGTTTGTGTAATAACGTTTTCGACTTGGAATTGAACCCAAGACTATTTGTACGTCAGAAAAGTGTTCAATCTATTACATTCTTCCATTATCACAAACAACACCTCACGTTGGTCCAGTTTTTTCTATGGTAATTTTAATTTTATTATTACTTCCTGGGCTAGTATTCAAATCAGAGATTTCTTACACCCTACCAACTAACTGTTTGACAGTAAAGCAACTCTTAACAACTCAACTGTCCTCGAGTCTTATCTCGTAATTACTTTTTGTATTTCTTTTGTGTGGTGACTTCTTACCTTAAGATTGAAGGCAAGGCCTTTCCACGCATAAGGAGTTCCCTACTAATAGACTTACAGAGTTAACCCTGATATAAATTACTATTTGGGTAAGGTTTAACAAAAACTCGAACTAATACATTGTTCCATTATCACAAACAAAGTGGTTTGTTGAATACCGCTTTATCTTGTTACAATTATTTAATGGACGTAGATTTAAACTCGAAACCTCTCATGCATCAGGTGAGAGCTGTACTGACTGAGTTAAAACAAAAAGCATGTTTAGAGGGTTGCATAACTCGAACCCGACATCAGATTTTATGTTACCCTTTTCAGGATCCTGGGATGTTATATATCAAACTGCTCTCGGTCACAAACAAACAGGATCGTATTTGGCACGTATGCTCAAGTACCATTATAATTAATTTTATATTTGTGGGTACTTGTTTTAGAACGCCAGAACAAAAATCGTTTTAATAATTTAAGAGAATTTTTGCTTGTTTATTTGGAATTAATCACAAAGCTACACAATGGGCTATCTGTGCTATACCCACTACGGGTATCGAAACCTGGTTTCCAGCGGTGTTAATTTTAAGAAGAGCAGACGAAGTTTCTTTAATTCTACAATATGTCATCAGATAAAGAAGCTTTATTAAATGTGAGAGAAAAGAATTATGAAGTTCATATAAAAGTACGTTAGTATAGTGGCTGAAAATAACATTCCCAGAGTTAATATGATTGTAACCAAGCTAAACAAGTTGTACAGTAGTTAACGAATCTAAATAGAGAAACTCTGGAAGCATTTCGTGGTAAAACTTTAACCTCGTGGATTGGTGAGGAAAACAGTTTGCTATATCGAACAATAGCACTAATGAGTTCGATATGTAGTGGATTTGACCTCTTTGATTTTTCGCACAAACATGCTGCAGGAGTCACTAGACTGATCTCTTGGGATCATGAGAGAAAAAAAGATCCAGTAACATCATAAGTCACAGAAAGACGGCTTTCATGAGAGACAAGTAAGAGATTTAAATTTAAACAGCCCAATCCACAAAACGGAGTAATAAGTAAAACAAGCAAAACTAATGTTGTTGTTTCAGGTAGGAATCTGTAATTCTAAAAATGGAGGAATTTATTCTAGTATTGATTTCTGATCTTGGAATCAATATAATCGAATCTAAGAATCGACTCCGAAACACTCGGGTTGATTTGGCTTTCTTGAGTCACAAAACGTAAAACTGTTGTTTCTGTCAACTATATTTGATGGTAATTTTGAAATTAATCGTGGTATTGAGGACGAGGTATTGAGGCCGTGATATTGAGAATGAGGTATTGAGGCTGTGGTATTGAGGACGAGGTGTTGAGGCTGTGGTATTGAGGACGAGGTATTGAGGACAAGGTGTTGAGGCCGTGGTATTGAGGACGAGGTATTGAGGCCATGGTATTGAGGACGAGGTATTGAGACTGTGGTATTGAGGACGAGGTATTGAAGCCGTGGTATTGAGGATGAGGTGTTGAGGACGAGGTATTGAGGCCGTGGTATTGAGGACGAGGTGTTAAGGACGAGGTATTGAAGCCGTGGTATTGAGGATGAGGTATTGAGGTTGTGGTATTGAGACACGAGTGTTGAGGCCGAGGTACTGAGGACAATGTGTTGAGGCTGTAGTATTGAGGACGAGGTATTAGAGATGAGGTATTGAGAGATGAGGTACTGAGACGAGTATTGAGGCCGTGATACTGAGAACGAGGTATTGAGGCCGTAGTACTGAGGACGAGAGTGTTGAGCCGTAGTACTGAGGATGAGGTACTGAGGACGAGTGTTGAGGACCGTAAGTATTGAGACAATGTACTGAGGCTGTGGTAATGAGAGACAAGTGTTGAGGCCGTAAGTACTGAGACGAGTGTGTTGAGATGAGTACTGAGACAATATGTTGAGGCTGTAGTATTGAGGACGAGTACTGAGAGCTGTAGTACTGAAAACAAGGTATTAAGAGCTGTAGTAATGAGACGAGATATTGAGATGAGGTATTGAGACAGTACTGAGGCTGTGGTACTGAGACAAGAGTGTTGAGGCTGTAGTACTGAGGACGAGAGTGTTGAGGCCGTAGTATTGAGACACAAGTATTGAGAACCATGGTATTGAGACGAGTATTGAGACCGTAGTATTGAGGACGAGTATTAGTACCGGCGTCGTACTGAGATACGAGTGTTGAGACAAGTATTAAAACCGTAGTATTGAGACACGATGCGTTGAGACGAGGCACAGTAAAAGGTAGTAATGAGATAGGTATTGAGGCCGTAGTATTGATGACAATGTGTTGAGGCCGAGGTACTGAGAGACTATGCTGTAGTAGGCCGTAGTACTGAGGACGAGAATGTGTGAGATGAGTATTGAGAGATAACAGGACAAGTATTGAGACCGTAATAATGAAAAATAAGTAATGAGGCTATAAGTAATGAGACGAGAGTATTGAGGCCGTAGTATTGAGATGAGTAATGAGACGAGAGTATTGAGGCCATAGTAATGAGACAAGATGTACTGAGGCCGTAATACTGATGAACGAGAGTATTGAGGCTGTAGTAGTGAGACGAGAGTGTTGAGATGAAGTACTGAGACAATATATGTTGAGGCTGTAGTAATGAGAACGAGTATTGAGGCTGTAGTATTGAGACGAGAGTGTTAAGGCTGTAGTATTGAGACGAGATATTACTGAGATGAGTACTGAGGACGAGTATTGAGGCCGTGGTACTGAGGACGAGTGTTGAGGCTGTGAGTATGAGAACGATGTATTGAGGCTGTAGTACTGAGACGAGTGTTGAGGCTGTGGTATTGAGAACAAGTGTGTGAGGCCGTGGTACTGAGACGAGTATTGAGGCTGTAGTACTGAGAACGAGTGTTGAGATGAGGCATGAAAACAAGGTATTGAGACTATGGTATTGAGGTCGAAGTATTGAGGCTGTAGTATGAGGTCGAGTGTTGAGGCTGTAGTATTGAGGACGATGTATTGAGGCTGTGGTATTGAGAGACAAGAGTATTGAGGCTGTAAGTACTGAGACAAGTAATGAGGCTGTAGTACTGATGACAAAGTGTGAAAACTATAGTATACTGAGACAAGAGTGTGAGGCTGTAAGTACTGATGACAAGAGTATTGAGGCCGTAATAATGAGACAAATAATGAGATGAGAAGTAATGAGACAAAGTATTGAAACCGTAATAATGAGAAATAGAAGTAATGAGATGATAATGTAATGAGAGAGTACCGAGAGACGAGTGTTGAGACTAAAGTATTGAGACGAGTAAGTAATGAGACAAGAGTAATGAGGCTGTAGTAAATGAGAGTATTGAGAGGCTGTAGTAATGAGACAAGTATTGAGATGAGTACTGAGGAAAATGTGTTGAGCTGTAAGTATTGAGGACAAAGTATGAGAGCTGTGTAGTATTGAGGACAGAGTATTAAAACTGTACTATGAGACGAGATACGAGGATGAGAGTACTGAGATGAGGTATTGAGACAAGTATTGAGGCTATAGTATTGAGGACGAGATATTGAGACGAGGTATTAAGGCCGTGATATTGAGAAATAAGTATGAGGACAAGAGTGTTGAGGCTGTGGTATTGAGACGAGAGTGTTGAGGCCGTGGTATTGAGACGAGTATTGAGGCTGTAGTATTGAGGACGAGTGTTGAGCTGTAGTATTGAGGACAAAATATTGAGCTGTAAGTACTGAGACAAGTAATGAGACCGTGATAATGAGAAATAGGTATTGAGGCTGTGGTATTGAGGACAGAAAGTGTTAAGAGCTGTGGTATTGAGGACGAGTATTGAGGCTGTAGTATTGAGGACCAAGGTGTTGAGGCTGTGGTATTGAGGACAGGTGTTGAGGCTGTGGTATTGAGGACGAGGTGTTGAGGCTGTGGTATTAAGGACGAGTGTTGAGGCCGTGGTGAGAGGACGAGGTATTGAGGCTGTGGTATTGAGGACGAGGTATTGAGGCTGTGGTATTGAGGACGAGGTGTTGAGGCTGTGGTATTGAGGACGAGGTATTGAGGCTGTGGTATTGAGGACGAGGTATTGAGGCTGTGGTATTGAGGACGAGGTGTTGAGGCCGTGGTATTGAGGACGAGGTGTTGAGGCCGTGGTATTGAGGACGAGGTATTGAGGACGATGTATTGAAGTCAACTCTATTTCCTCTAAAAATAATAGTAATAAAAGTCGGTCGCAACGTCGGTATTGATACAAGATTTGTTTTATAAACTTGTGAAACTTTCACTATGATCGTTTATTTTACAAGTTTAGCAACGTCTGATTTAATCAAAATGCAACTCGTATGTCACATCTCTAAATTCATGTCTAGTTTTTAAAACGTTCGTTATTTGTTTGTTACATTTCGCGCAAAGCTACACGAAGGACTTAAAGGACTAGAACGAAGACAACTGATCAACATCACCCACCGTCAACTTTTTGGCTACTCTTTTTACCAACGAATTGATCGTCATATGGTTAAGAGAGCTAGAATGTCCTGTTTTGAGATTCGAACTAGTGACCCATACATAGGGAGTCGAGTGCCCTAATAACTAGTCCATGTCAAGCCTTATCTTCAAAAGTAAAACACTTAAACAGACAAATCGTTTTGATAAAACATAACACTTTTGTGCATCACACAAGGCCCATCGTTGTTAACGTTTTCTTAAGAACAAATGCCAATGAGTCCTGTTATTTAAATTCAATAATACACAGTTAACGTTCACGCACTACTTTAAAACACGTTCTTAGAGTTATTAGGCCCTATCTGACCACTTCTACGTGTCAGCTTTAGTCGCTGTCTTTTTAAGATTTGAGAAAGAACTTTGCATAAGGCCAGTCCAATTTGATTTTAAAGAGACTTGCTGTATATCAGAAACTATCAGATGAACAGGACCTACGAAAGTCATAAGTCTATCGAACATATTATATGCTTACAATGATTTTTTAAACAAAATGCATGTTCTCATAATGTAAAAGTGTTGAATTTATTTAATAATTAAGCCCACAGCTGCTATTTGTGCTCTTTCAACCACGGGAATCGAAATCCGGTTTCTAGCGTTGTAAGTCCGCAGACATTCGTTACAATGTGAACAATTTGGAGAATGAAACGTTAAGTCCGAAGTTCTGAAGCACAAGAGGATCAGTGGACTCATACAGATAATAAATATCCAGCTTACAAACCCGTTGTGGGGAGGACACAAGTAGTTCGTTGTTTTTGTGTTCTACAACTAACAAATAAACAAAGTAGGGGAACAAGAAACTTACTTTACTTTATAGTTTGTATAATTTGTTACCACGAACTAGAAACAGCGAATTTTGTTGTGTGTTTTTTTCCGATTCAGAACCCTTACACAAATAGGATAGCTTTTTTTTAATGTATTAAGAAGACTGGAACCTAAAACCTTCGCATTCACAGTCGGGACACGTTTACCTCTTGACAATGTCAGTTGTTTCCTCTCTGTATTTATTCTTCTTCTGGGTTGTTTGTAAGATTTGGTACACAACTTGAACAGTTAATTGTTTTTTTCTTTATTATCACAAATATCTAGAAAGAAGAAACACTGAAACCTTAACAAGAATTTATAACAATTCTTCTGATATACTGATTTATAATGAACATTTACACTTTTATAACAACACTTCTGATATACTGATTTATAATGAACATTTACACTTTTATAACAACACTTCTGATATACTGATTTATAATGAACATTTACACTTTTATAACAACACTTCTGATATACTGATTTATAATGAACATTTACACTTTTAAAACAACACTTCTGATATACTGATTTATAGTGAACATTTACACTTTTTTAACAACACTTCTGATATACTGATTTATAGTGAACATTTACACTTTTTTAACAACACTTCTGATATACTGATTTATAGTGAACATTTACACTTTTTTAACAACACTTCTGATATACTGATTTATAATGAACATTTACACTTTTATAACAACACTTCTGATATACGGATTTATAATGAACATTTACACTTTTATAACACTTCTGATATACGGATTTATAATGAACATTTACACTTTTATAACAACACTTCTGATATACTGATTTATAATGAACATTTACACTTTTATAACAACACTTCTGATATACTGATTTATAATGAACATTTACACTTTTATAACAACACTTCTGATATACTGATTTATAATGAACATTTACACTTTTATAACAACACTTCTGATATACTGATTTATAATGAACATTTACACTTTTATAACAACACTTCCGATATACTAATCTATAATGAACATTTACACTTTTAAATCAACAAATCAAAATGTTCAGTTGTCAAAAACGTGTTTCGTTTATTGTAGCTCGCAAGCACCTTAATTTATTTTCATATATTTACATAACACTTTTATGACGAGTCTAATAATCTGTATTAATTTTAATTTTACTATGGTTGAATATTAAAAATGTTCCAATGAATCTTCTAACTATGTGTATTCAGTTACAGGATTTGTTCCACACTGAGTAACTCGTGTCAGTTCTAACGTAACAAACGCCAGAGCTGGTTAACTAATTAAGAAGTGGTATTAGCTAGCTTGTGCCGACTGTCATTCCGAGGGTTCATGGTTCGCATCCTGTCTTTTCTTGCAGAAACCCTTTGAAGCTGTGGATGATGCTTTAAAAAGTGATGGTCAAATCTTACTATTCGTTCAGACAAGAGGGTAGCCCAAGAACTGACGGCAGGTGCTCTTGACCCGTCTTACCCTTAGCCTATCAATTCAAAAAGGCAGATAGATGGCTATACGCAGGTATAGATCTGTGAGTAGATTTGCTAGAGAATTTTAAAAACATAAATCTTTATATACTTCATGTTGATTACATCGAAATCTTCAGTTATTATGTTAAGAATTATTGGATACTGATTTACCTGTACTTTACAAACATCTCTATGTGTTTGTCTGCTTATAACTGACGAACCGCTGGACTGATTCTCACCAAACCTAAAATATATTTCCAGGACCCCCAGAAAAGGCCGTGTGTGGTTTGGATTTAAATCTTGCACATTATGCTACTCTTGGGATATGCCTTCTCTATGCAATGTGTACTTTTATAACTGACGAACCATTGGTTCGGTTGTGTTAGATGTCAAATCTGGACCCCTGGGTTTATCCCATGGCTACCACCTTTGTTTTTCTTTAACACTATGAACTGTTTGGTATTCCATAAATAAGGGTGTTGCTTTCACGTAATGTCACTGGAAAAACCTCTATAAGGAACATGTCCGTCCATGTTCAAACTAACGATCTGGTCTGTTTTGAATTTTGCGCAAAACAGCACAGGAACCATCTGCGCTAACTGTTGTTAGTTTAACAGTGAGAAACTAAAGAGAAGGCAGATAGTCCACATCATCTACCGCCAACTATAGGACTACTCTTTTAATAACAAAAAATGTGATTGATTGGGTGTTATAATGCTCCCATGGCTGAAAGGATTTACAATATTGAGTGTTTAGATTCAAACTTGAGACCCATAGACTGGGAGTATAGCGGGTATCGAAACCTGTATTATAGCGTTGTGAGTCTACAGACATATCGCAGTGCCACTGGGGGGCTGTTGCTGTTTTCTTAGTGCAAAGCGATAATGGGTTATTTGTGACGTGTCCACTTCAGGGAATCGAACTCCGTATTTTAAAGTTGTAAGTCCGTACACTTACCAAAGATTCGCCAGGGAACGCCAAGTACGCTTCAAAGTCTGCAGGTCATGGGTTTAAATCTTGTCAACGAATATGTTTACCCTTTCAGTAGTAAGAATGTTATAATGTGACGGTCAATCCTACTTTTCCTTGGCAAAAAGTACCGCAAGAATTGGCGATGTTGTCTAGATGCCTTCCCACTAGAGGATACCTTAAAATGGCTTTGCGCAAAATTCAACAAAAACAAAAACCCACCAGAGGGCACCAAAAATCAAAAAATAAAACTTATTTTAATGGACCTAATTTGTAAAATTTTAAAACGTTATTATAACTCATTAAATGTTTTTGTAAAACAGTTTGAAACAAAAGATTTTGATCATAACTGTAATTTCGAGGTATTTAAACACTAAATATAAATTTTATGTATCTATGCGTTAGAATAATAATAATAAACAACACGTGAAGTTCAGTTCCAGGGATGCCATTGATTTTAATGATTTATAAGAACTATTGTTTGTTTGAATGTTTGGCACAAAACTACATAATGGGTTATCTTCACTCTATTCCTTGCGTGTAAAGGCCTGGCATGGCCAAGCGCGTAAGGCGTGCGACTCGTAATCCGAGGGTCGCGGGTTCGCGCCCGCGTCGCGCTAAACATGCTCGCCCTCCCAGCCGTGGGGGCGTATAATGTGACGGTCAATCCCACTATTCGTTGGTAAAAGAGTAGCCCAAGAGTTGGCGGTGGGTGGTGATGACTAGCTGCCTTCCCTCTAGTCTTACACTGCTAAATTAGGGATGGCTAGCACAGATAGCCCTCGAGTAGCTTTGTGCGAAATTCCAAAACAAACAAACAATCCTTGCGTGTATCGAAATCCATTTTTAACATTATAAGCTCTCAAACTTATCCCTGACCTACATTTGTTTTAGATTATAAGTTGCTTTGCTGAATAGTAGATACATTTATGTAACACA
The DNA here is from genome assembly GCF_004210375.1 of Tachypleus tridentatus. Classification (NCBI taxonomy): domain Eukaryota; kingdom Metazoa; phylum Arthropoda; class Merostomata; order Xiphosura; family Limulidae; genus Tachypleus; species Tachypleus tridentatus. The sequence goes on along the minus strand of NC_134826.1, from coordinate 8,238,291 downwards.
AGAAAAAAACATTATTGAGAGCAGAAAATCCGAATTTGAACTGGCGGGGTGGCATCTTAAAATTATATTTTCTATAATTACAGATATTGGAAGTTATAAGAAAAACAATTAAATCATTTGTAAAACAGAAAATTTAGTTTTGGGTTCTTACAACGTGAGAAGGTTAAAAAAGAAATCAATTTAAATGTTGTTTCTGATATAGGCTAAAACAGTTTGAAACCTTTTTAAAAGTATTATGATTTCAAAAATAGGTTAGGCCTAATCGACACATTTTGTTTCTATAGTGTATATTTGGATGGTTTATAATTTCCAAACGATGAACCATTAGTGTCACTTTGGTTGAAAAACGTTACATACTTACAGTACACCAAGGAATTCTTGCGTTACAGTAAATTTGCAATTTATATTCCACCCAGATAGAGATTACAGTAAAATGGCGGCCCGGCAGGACCAGATAGGTTAAGGTGTTCGATTCGTAATTCGAGGTCGTGGGTTCGAATCTCCGTCGCACGAAACAAGCTCGCCCTCCCAGCCGTGGGGGCATTATAATGCGACGGTCAATCCCACTATTCCTTGGTAAAAGAGGAGCTCAAGTCTTGGCGGTGAGTGATGATGACTAGCTGCCTTCCCTCTGGCTTTACACTGCTAAATTAGGCACGGATAGCGCAGATAGCCCTCGTGTAGTTTTGTGTAAAATTCAAAACAAACAAGCAGTAAAATAGCTAATACGGGTTGTCTTTAACTAGAGTTTTACTGAAAGCGAAACTAAAACCTGGAACTTGTAACAAAAAGTTACTTATAAAGTATAAAAATGTTCTTCACAGTAGTGTAGGACAAGAACCACGAAGTAAAAAACTTTAACTCATGAGAACAAAAATTAGCTCTAGATGGTTATATACGCATCTTCGTATTAGACTAAGACCATTCAAACTTGTAAACAAAGTTTGCAAGTTAAATATTTCACCCTGTACAGTTTATACACAAAAAGTACAATATTTTCTGAAACAGCGTCACATCATCAAGCTGCCCTATATTGACTAGGAAAGAAATAAACTCCCTGATCAGGATCTGAATGGGGTTCCCAAACACTAGAAAATTCAGCACAAAACAACAATAACCAATCATTCAAGTGAATACTACTTGATTTAAATCTGTTTAAAAGTGCAAAGTAATGCGCTATTTATAAAATGTATACAATGACGTCATTTACCATTTTTCTTTCTTTCTCGTTTTCCGTATGTGGTCACGTGCAAAGAATTTAATCCGCACTGCGGTTGATTTTTTATTTTGTTCGTTTACATCTAAAATAGTGTTTTTAATATCTTATTTATTGCCGCCTTGTTGAAGATTATTTCATCTCGATATTTGATAAAAATGAAAATGATAGAAAACGAAACAAATCGTATTTTAATTAATGACATTCAGATAATATTTACAACTTTATTTTCTAGGGGGCGATGCACAATTACTGAATTTAACAGGTCGTTGAAGCGAGTAGAGGGAAGTGTTTTTGGTGTTTGTTCTTTTGAGTCTTCAGTTTAGTAAGAGTTAACATGTTATCAATACGTGCAACCAAAATGATTGTAAATCTAGAAAATGCTATCAACACTAATTAAAAGACCAAGGTTAATGTGTAGCTTGCAAAATAATTTCTTGTAGATATTATACAATTGTAAGCGAATCCCCTCTTACCGAGACTGTGGCATTGGATCAGTGGTAGTGAGTAGTGGCATACCTAGGCTGTCATAAATTTTAACGTAGTTGTCGTGCAATAATCTATTAACAGTATAGTAGTAATGTTTAATTTAGTTTGAAATTTAAATAAGAGTATATTCTGAAACTTAATTAATATTGTTGAGCACAACGAGAGGCGAATTGTCGTTGTTTTACTAGGTTTTTTTAGTGTTTACACATGCCACGTGGTCTGTGCAGTCCTAAATTTATTATTTAAAAAAGTATACTAGGAGTGATTATTTTGTTTTCACTTTATTTATTTTTCTTTACTTAATTAAATTTAGCCTTAGTAAGTTGAACTTTTATCTTTAAAAAGTGTTGTTTGTTTTCGTTTCAGTAGAGATCATAAATTGCATTTTCAAACCTACAAGTAGTATGACTCTGACTATGAGGTGATTAAGTCTTTAAAACTTTCCTAACTCATAAACAGAATTATGGTGGGGTATAACATATGAGTAACGTCCATGTAACATTACTTGTTTTATTTAAGAATGTACTGTATACATATTATTTTAAATAACATACTTTAAAACATGTAAGATTTTAGAAAGACCCAAGGTGCCAAGCAGACTGTTAAATTAAAGTAATTATGTGAACTCTGACTTTGTAAGATGATTTATAAAAGCTAATTCAAATCTTAAACTGGGGTTGTAAATGAGATTATATTTTAAATACTAACTTGACAACATAGGTTACCATAAATACACTTATTTCATCGTTGTATTTTTCACATTGCAAAGGTGATAAGGTCATAAATGATTTAGATTTAGAAGATCTTATGCTCTTGTGGTTAGTAATGAATGCTAAAAATCAACTTTTAAAAATAACCAGTTGTATAAAAATATGGATTAGGCATTTTACTTTGTGAAGCTTAGTTCACGACAAAGTGAAGTAGAAATGTTATACCGTGACCTAATGTAGCGTATTTGAAAGTTTAAGTATATAAACTAAGCTGATGGAAGTTGCAAGAAAAATGTAAAGTTATATATTCTCATAGACTAGCTTTTGTGACGAAACTTTGACTGAGCATAAACCACGATACTGAACTGAAAAATTACATTGGCTAGTACACTTACGCTGCTTACAAAGTTTCAACTGTTCCAGAAAAAATGCAACAGATACCATTAATGGATGAAGAGGTTTCGTCCATAATTCAGGCCATATCGGGTGATGAGGTAGAGGTAGGTGGCCTGGTACCTTACATTCTTTGTTCAGTTACTGAGTAAGCTAAAAATATGTTTTATTGTAGAAATTTTTGCAAGAGAATCAAGATCTCTGAAATCATCTTTATTGTGTTTCATTGATAATTTATGTTACTAACAATAATTTATTAGTATTATTAGTGTTTCTTTAAGAAAGTTACAAATCAATATTTTGAATTTGGAGTGGTTTAAACATGCGATCTGACCTAATTTATGTAACTCTGTTTTTAGAGATGGTTAATTTTGTTGAATACACATATCAACCATTACACTTGTATGTGTGTTTCACATTTCATGTTTTGTGGTCATAGTGTCAAATATGTGTAATAGCTGTTTTTACATGATAATTGTAGCCCTTATGTGAATTAAGTCTTTTAATTAGTACAAAGGGCTATTTTTTGTTTACATTAAAGATAGAACTCGTGTGTATAGAAAATTACATTAGACTTGTTTGAGTGAACACGTTTGTAGCTTTAAAAGACACTGGTTCTCAACTTATGGAAAATAAACATAACAGGGGTGCACCAGGCTTGTTATCCTGTAAGGCTAGATTATTACATTATTAGATTTTCAATGTTTATTTTTTATTGAGTGAAGATGTCTCTTACTTAAAACTTCATCACTGTTCTTCTGTATCGAGTTGGATGACACGTGTTAAAGGTGTGACAGTAATTACCACTAGTTATTATTTTCTCCATTAGTCTTTGATCCAGGATGTTTACACTGAAGTTGTGAATGGAGTAAGCTTGGGATTATGTTTTGAAGTCCACAGAGCCATGAAACTGGGAATTTTATTTTTGGATGAATCCAAGGAAGAGTAAGTGTCCTTAAATCTCTTTAGAACTGAGTTTGAGAGCTACAGTACTATTATTTGTTTAATCAAAGACTGAATCATAATAAACTGAGTTTGAGAGCTACAGTACTATTATTTGTTTAATCAAAGACTGAATCATAATAAACTGAGTTTGAGAGCTACAGTACTATTATTTATTTAATCAAAGACTGAATCATAATAAATTAATCTTATTGTAAGATTAACTATCCAAATATTGATGTAGACTCACAGCATGGGCAATTCATATTATATGTATGTGAGAACATAAGAGTAGAGTCTTCTATTTAACTTGTAACTTGAGTTTTTGCCTATCATTTCTGCAAGCAGTTTCTGGTGCTCTTGTCAACAGACTAAATCACAGTTGGACCACGAATAGAAACGTCTGAAGATAGAACTACTTCTATTGAATAAAGATGTTTTAAAGTCCTTAGAAGTGTGGATTTTGTCATAAGTTATCTATGAATTACAGTTACCAAGTTTTTCAACATCAGATACTGTGTAAATTATATAAGAATTCCTTAAATTTGAATAAATTCTGTCTGTTTGTGATTATTTTGGTTAGATACTTATCTTGTACAATATCCTTCATATATTTATTAAGATCTCTCTGAATGATAAAAATTGTCTTGTGTGAAATACTGAATTAGAACATGTGTATAAAAGTATCCCCATGCCTTTAGTTTGAATACATTGTTACTCTCAGTATGTTGAAATTCTATTAGCTTGAATACATTGTTACTCTCAGTATGTTGAAATTCTAGGGATCATCAAATATTTATCATCAGGCAAAAAATATTTCTGAAAAATGGACAAACTAGTTTTCTGAAATGTTTATGAAAGATTCTGTAATTTAATTATATTATATTTACAGTTAAAGACTGTTCCTCTATGAATGTTACCTGTTTATTTTAACTATATTTTATTGTATACCTAACTATATATGAACTATGTTTTATGACTCCATTTTACGCTTCAAAATCTAAGTCTTTATATTTTATCAAATTATCTTATGTTTTTGTTTTTTATTTTGTTTAACCATGTCATGGGATCTTCGAATTATTGTGGGTTATAGATTACTCTTAATATAGTGATTTGTTTATTGTTTTGTTACAAGGATCGCAAATGTACCCTTCCATACGAGATAAAATTAGTTTAATTTTAAGAATTTAATGTAGTTTTATTGATTTTATTATGGATATGGTTTGTATTCTTGGATGTTGAATTAACGCATTTGATGAAGCTAAAAATGTTCTTTTATTTTTATCTCTGGCTGTTCTGCTCCACATGGAAGTGAGAAGAAGTTTGGTAAGTCAACTGGTTTATAAATAAAATAGTACCAAAATGTATTTATACACTACAGTTTAGTGTCTGTAGATTAATTCTTGTAACTGGTTTATAAATAAAATAGTTCCAAGATGTATTTATACACTACAGTTCAGTGTCTGTAGATTACTTCTTGTAACTGGTTTATAAATAAAATAGTTCCAAGATGTATTTATACACTACAGTTCAGTGTCTGTAGATTACTTCTTGTCAAGACAGAAGCTTACATGATGTCCAGAATGTTTAAGATTGAGGTTATAGAACTCAAAAATGTAACATTTTTTACGAAAAGTGTGGTCATGTTGAACTACATTCTTCACTTAAAAACTGTTTTTGTTATTTGATGTTCAGTGTACTTAAAATACAGATATTATGATTAGAAAAGGTACCATTTTTCCTGCTATTAACAGAAATTTAGCCATTTATATATGATTAGATGAAGACCGTTAACATGCTAGTGGAACACGGTTAACATGCTAGAGGAACATAGAACCAGACAAGCTCAGATTCACTGATCAATACTTGTCAATGTGTAGTTTTCTTTTAATGGTGTTAAATGGGTTTAGTATGTTGGGTGCTTACTGTTATGATGACAATAATAATAATAATTATTAAAATGATTAGTTATGTATAAATAATTAGACAAACATTATTAATAATTAACACTAGTAATTGGTTGCTGTCAGCCATTTTAAAGCCAGTGGTTTGAATGTGAGAAAGATACCATGCCACCTGACAGCAAGCTGAAATCAAATGTAAGGTACAAACATTTTTGTGCAAGAAATCAACACAAGAATGGTGGTTATATTTTCCAAAGCTACAGCCATCTTCTTCACACTTACAAACAGACATGCTGATAAAGACAAGGCAACATCTGTGTGAGACTGGTCATGGGATACCCATCAGTGACACCAACAAAATCTCTGTTGCTATCGCAAGCTTCATCAGTGAAGAAATACAGAACACCAACAGTATTTATAACTAGAATTCTTCATCTGTGTCTTGCAGTACAGAGACCATGCCTTACACTATATAGCCATTGCCCTTTGACCTTTATAGTTCCATAAAGAACCAATAGATAGCAGCTACAGAAGATGTTGCCTGAGAGACACTGGAGACAGCACTTACTGGTAGACAAATGATGTACAGTTAACACTAAGTGAGGTTTCAGCTATCGTCACATGAAAATAAACATCTGATGGTAGTTGTAACTGTAGTGGTCAGTCTAGACAGAAAATGTAAAGACTGGACAGAAGGTTGGACAGGAAAAGCTTTTGAATGCCAGTTTAAAGACCATGATGGGCAGTCACTATCATCTAGTCCCAGATAGTTCCTACACAAGTGATGATGAAATAACTGGCTGTGAATTCATTATCTCATGGAACAATAACATTATGGATAGTGCTGATGAGCATTCAGACATCCTGCAAACAGCACAAAGATGGGTAAAAGTCATAAAGCAATCCCTTCTCTTGATTATAAACCATAAATAAACAGTGCTACCAGTATATTGCAATCCCTTCTCTTGATTATAAACCATAAATAAACAGTGCTACCAGTATATTGCAATCCCTTCTCTTGATTATAAACCATAAATAAACAGTGCTACCAGTATATTGCAATCCCTTCTCTTGATTATAAACCATAAATAAACAGTGCTACCAGTATATTGCAATCCCTTCTCTTGATTATAAACCATAAATAAACAGTGCTACCAGTATATTGCAATCCCTTCTCTTGATTATAAACCATAAATAAACAGTGCTACCAGTATATTGCAATCCCTTCTCTTGATTATAAACCATAAATAAACAGTGCTACCAGTATATTGCAATCCCTTCTCTTGATTATAAACCATAAATAAACAGTGCTACCAGTATATTGCAATCCCTTCTCTTGATTATAAACCATAAATAAACAGTGCTACCAGTATATTGCAATCCCTTCTCTTGATTATAAACCATAAATAAACAGTGCTACCAGTATATTGTTTTTAATTAGCTCATTGGCAGTACTTCGTAAAAGTCAGTTATTGGTCACCAGGTGGATGCCAGAAAGTGAAGGAGACTCGTGGTAAGACCAACACCTTGGTTTGGGTTCCAGGCTAGACAGGAGTGAAACTTAATGAGAAATCTTGCATAAGATGGCACTTGATAAAGTCCACCATAATTTTACTGATGGGACATCAACATTCTCTGCACTATCAGGTAAAAGCAGCAACCATGGACGATCTTCATCCAATATCAGCCAGAGTAAGACCATTCAAAAAGAAAATAATTTATGGTGTAACTAGAGAAAACACATATGGGGAACCAGTAAAATAGTATTAGTGAAGGGATGTTTATAGAGCAGCCAGTCACCACGTGAGGGATTGACACCTAGTACTCAATTCACTGAAGGAAATATAGTGCCAAGGATCATAATTTTTATATTTTTTGTATTTTGCAGGTAGTTATGTGACTTGGATTTATTATTACTGTTTCTGTTGGTTAGTGAAGATATTACGTTGTATCTCATTTACAAGACACGTAATTTTTGTATTGTTGACTCAAACTTGTATCATAATTAATGTTTTATGACTTTGTATTTTAATTAGTAGGTTTTGCTTATTCTAAATGTTTAAAATGTAGAAGTGTAAACTTGTGACATTTTATTACACAAATCCTCCAATAGTACAGCGGCATGTTTGCGGACTTAGGACGATAGAAGCCAGGTTTTGATATTTGCTGTGAGCAGAGCATAGATAACAAACCCATTGTGTAACTTTGTGCTTAACTTGAAATGTGGAAAAGTAACAATCCTACATATATTTGAGTTTTTATGTGTTTATAATAATGTTTATGTTCTGCATTTTCTTCTTCGTGCTAGGAGAAACAAAATTTGTTGCCATGTGTATTACATGTAATGTTTCTGGATATTGTCTTAAAGTTATATCTGTTAAACTTGTTTTAATACGTTGTAATGACAGATGAGTGTTAATTAGTCTTCACAGCTCGTAATAATAGACATTTAATGGGAAGATACAATTATTATTAAACATGTTGTATAAAACCATAGTATTGGTGCTTACTGTTTATATACAAATTGTACTTTACAGGAAAAACAGCATGTTGTTTATACCTTGTATTTTAGCATTTGTACATATGACAGAATGTTTTGTTTTTCAAGTAATTAAATACAAAACATTAATTGCTCGACTAATTCTTAAGTACTTCAACAGAAATTGTTGATGAAATTGGACGTGATGTTTTCGGTCAAGTTCCCGTTAAAAAGCAGTTTGAATGCATGTGTCCAAACTGTCGTCGAAACTTAGCTGCCTCAAGATTTGCTCCACATTTGGAAAAATGCATGGGAATGGGTAGAAACAGTTCTCGCCTTGCAAGCAAAAGGTAGAGTTTAATAACCAGTTTGTGTAAACACATCTGTACCAGAGTTTAATAACCTGTTTGTGTAAACACATCTGTACCAGAGTTTAATAACCAGTTTGTGTAAACACATCTGTACCAGAGTTTAGTAACCTGTTTGTCTAAACACATCTGTACCAGAGTTTAGTAACCTGTTTGTCTAAACACATCTGTACCAGAAAGTTTATTGTAACTACAGAGATGATAACTTCTCTGTTTCCTGAAGTTACAAAGTATAATGTGCCTTTGATTCACATCATTGATATTAGGCACATTTCTACAAGTTCTGTACACACACACAGACATAGAATGTTTTCCCATAAAGGTAGTGATGTTTTATATAACTAAATAAATTTTGTTGAGGTTTTACTTATGGTTTAAAGATAAGTGGGAACCGAGTTACGTGTTCACTGTCTGAATTGTAGAGATACTGTAATAGATTCACACAGTAACACATTTCCATACATGAATTACGTTAAGTAATTACATATTCATTTCTTTACAAATAAGTTGTTTTTGTATTAGATTATAATCTGACAAGGTCTGATGGTTAGGGTCCTTGATTTACAATCTACAGGTCATGGGTTTGAGTACCGTCACTAAACATACTTATTATTTAAGCCATGGGGACATTATAATGTGATGTTCAATCCCACTGCTTGATTACAGTAGTCAAAAAGTCAGCAGTGAGTGGTGTTGACCTTGTGAATTAGGGATGACTAGTATAAATAGTTCTGAGTTTGTGTAAAAAAAAAATTAACCTTTGGTTAAACTGCAAATTGTTATTTGTAATGTACTCCCAAAGGATTGGTCTTATATGACATAAACTTAGGGTAGTGAATGCAGCAGATAAAATATGAAACTTTATCAAAACAAATGATGGAAATGCAAGTTTTAGGTTGCTCAACAGAAATTTGTTAGTTTTTAGATGGGGAAAAGTGTTTTGAATCTCGACATGAAAACCGCTTTATACTCGGAGCACAGTACTTGACTCTATATATTAAAACACTAATTTTGTAGCAGAAATAGCTTATTAGAAATTCTCAGTTGTTTCTTTAAAAAGTCCTAATGTTTACTGAAAGCTTGCTAAATTATGTTAAGATAAATCTTATTGGATGATGTATCGATACAATCATATCGTAGCATTGTGATACAGTATGCCTGTCGCATCACTTTGCAAGACCCATAACGTGTACACATATTGTAAATAACTTAGGATATGGATGTATCTTATAAAGATTTAATTTATTTACAGTTGTTTTCTTCCTTACAAGCTGTACACAAGCACAATGTGATTAACCATGAATGGCTAATCTTTCTTTTGAGGGATGCCACCCATCCCATGTTTTTTTAGGCTTAGATAGGACTTGTCTACATTACATTAGTACATGAATAATTCATCTTTTTGATGAGGTGGCCTGAATTATTTATATAACAAAGCTTTGTATGGTAGACAAATTGTGTTTCTCATGGGTTTGATTCCTGCCATGTGTCACAAGGTGGTCTGGGGAGTCTTAGTGGTCATTAGCTCTTGGCCATAATTCACAGGGTATTTGTTAAACTGGTTGTCACAGTTCTTGGGTGAAGTTAAATAATAGACAGAATAGTTTGCCTACAGTGTTGAAAAATGTTGCCTTGATTGTAGTTACTTTCAGTGTTGGTTTTAACCAGTCTCATTCATTCTATTTCACTGTTGGTTTTAACCAGTATTTACAAATTACTAAATACTTATAATATGACTGTAGTTTTTAATGTAAAATTTATTATCTCTGATTGTGATTTTTCTTTTTTTTAGATGTGGTAGAATTTGTCGTAATATAAAAATAAAATTTACTTTAACCTGTCATACTAAGTTATAAAACTTAACAGTTTTTTGGTTTTTTTTTTAAATAAGAATTGCCAACACTGGGAAAATAGACAGTGATACTGATGATGGAGGATGGAATTATGGGAATAACAAAAAATGTGAGTATGATATGGTTTTGTTCATATTAAAACGTTCATGGGTAGCAGTAAGAGAAGTGTTTATATTCATGGTTTAGTTGATACTAGCTTTTGGATGATGTTAGAACTATAACATCTCATCCATACTTGTATACTATTGCTACTTTACTTGTTATGTTAATACTAACGTAAACTATCCACTTTACACGTCATCCGACTCCAAGTAAACCCTGACTACCTAAAGGCTGAAACACACACATACAGGTGGAAACATAGCATCTATCTACATAGAAAGAGTGAACTATTATAGATGTGGAAAACCTAGCAGTAACAACAGATTGTGAGGAATCAACAGTTATTCATACACCCATAAAACAGTACCCAAGGACAAGACTTTGTGTCCAAGTCATGGTTTTCAGTCCTTGACCCATAACTGACCTCCAAGTGGTGGTTTCCAGCTCACGGCACTTCCTTATTAAAAGTTGTGTGAAGTCAGTTTCCTGGTTCTGAGGTTTAATACCACATAGTGGACACAGCCCAATGAGGTCATAGGTTTCACTTGCTGTCAGTATGGATGACGCTAGTTTCTGATAAAGTTGTACCTCCATCCCCTTGTCGTGGTTATTAATAAAAATGCTGTTCATACACTTCTTTGGATAATATAGGGGAATGTTGAAACCACTGCTTCTAAGCCAGTTCTTTCCACTGTCACTTTTAAGTAAGGAGAGATTACCCTTACAAATAAAGATTTGAAGACCTGTGCTGGAACAGTAAGGCTTCTAACAGGAGTCCTTCCAACAGAAAACAGCTCAACATTTTGTCCTCACAGGGTTCCACACCACAGAACTGACATTATTAGCTTACTTATGACTCAGTAGTAGTTCAGCAGTAACTGTGGGCTTGTAGTGCTCCAAATTGGGTCTTTGATACCCATGGTAGTCAGAGTGCAGATGGCCTGTTGTGTAGTTTTGCATTTAACAAGAAACAAAGAAAATCTTTCACAATTATGCCGAATGAAAAAGTAAAATATTAAATAACACAAAATAAGTAAACCAAAATTAAAAATTTAAATTCCTCATAAACAAATGACACTAAAAAGTAATTTAAAAATTTAATTTGTTTTAAAACTGTTTGGGAAACAAAACTTTAAAACGAGTGAAGCAAATACAGTAAACAACATCAAAATGAGCATGCTTACTTTAAACAGACTTTCACCTGTGGTGTGCATTTTGTCTTATTTGAAATGTGCTATTTTTACATGTGACTTCTATATAGTGAATAAGTTTTTAAATAATAAACTGAATAACCTTGCTGATGAAGTTTGAGTAATATTTCACAAAGTTTAGCTGTCCTAGGAGATACATGTTAGTGTTTATATCAGGTACCAGCTAACTGTTCAGGGCTGCCTAAATTAAAATTTGTAATAATGTTAATTGTAACGTTCAAAAGAAGTTTGAATATTAGACCAAGTAATATTAATAAAAATAAAGAAAATGGAACCTGCTTGGCTATGATACGTTAAGAACTTGTAACTTAGTATAATATTTGTTTGTAAATAAATTGTATAGATGTCTGTACAAACATAAAGTTGGAAAATTTGTATGAAGGAAATAAACGTATAACTGAAGATTTCTATGTCAATGTTTTATTGTAGATAAAGATTGTATGTTTATATGGCAGCTAAGAAGAAACGTGATAAGAACTGGCCCCACAAGATGAAATCAAAGACCAAAAATGGTGAGTGATTTAATCTGTGATGGTGAGAAACACACATGAAAAGTACTTTAATTAAAATAGTTTTAATACCAGCTGTCTTAAGAATACAGTGGTTTAGTTTTCCAGTGTAAAGTGTGAAATTCATCATAAAGTAGTGTGTTCGCAATGTTAACAGTTCTTTTTGATAAAACTCTTAACATTTAACCCTAAATTATGAATAATTAATGTTTCTCTTGGGTAGGAGTTGGTGGAAATAACAACAATGCCAATGGAACGAATGGTGTTGCTAATTACAATAACATGTCTCTAGGTGAGATTTGTGAAGTCCTTGTGTTTTTACAATCATTAAATTATGAGTCACTCAGAATGATTTTGCCATTAGTTTATTAACAAGTAATGTGTGACTTTAACAATCTGTTTTTTAATGGATTGTTTCACAGTTTTGTTAGAACTGAGTTGAGTATATTTTCTTTTAATAAGGTTTGTTACAAGATAAAAAAAAAAACAACCCTACAAATATTAGAGTTTCTAAGAACATGTTATAGAATAAAACATCATAATATATCACTGTACAAAACAAATGTTGCCTTTCATATCCAAAACACAACTAGTTTGAAATAGGAAAGTGTGTTTTTGTATGTTGGTATATTCTGGTTTCTGTGATGTGTAACTAACTGTATAAAAATAATTTTCTTGAATAAATTTGAGCTTAATGAAGGTGTTTAAGGATTTAGTCTCTCAATTTCAAGTCAGTAAAACATATTAGTAAGTTATTAAAGTAATAGAACTTGAAAACCAGTGTCACATTACTAAACAGATTTGTACGACACTCACCCATTTTACAAATGAAAGTTGGTAACTTATTTCTGAAATTTGTTTTTTTTACACGTTTCAATTGTAGTCAAACTATGGTTTGTGAATGACAACTGTCATGTTTGTCTTAGGTCAAACAATGGTTTGTGAATGACAACCGTCATGTTTGTCATATTAATAATTCACACTAATTTGATTGAATACACGTTAAGCATTTTTCATATATTTTACTTGAAATATAAATTATATTGTTTTCCATATATACTGTAGATGAAAGAAAGGCCTTACTTCTACAGGTGAGTGTTGTATTTAAGTACTGAGTTACTTAACAGTTTTTAATACAATGTTTACATTCAATAACCAGTGTTTGACAGTAAGATTATTCTTTCTTTACTTTTACAAAGTACAAATGTTTTTTGGATTATATTGTAGCTACCTTAAAGTTTTCCAAAACCTTTAGGTTCTTCTCCTATGTCAAGACACGTTAGCTAGAACCCTTAACTATTGATCTAAATGAATAATACAACAGTCATTGTGATGTTTAGTTTCATTCCAATTTGATCTGTAGAGAGAAAACTCCAAGTATGTATTTATTGTAATAAACAATTGCTCAAAGTTTTGAAAGAGCCGAATGCCTGTTGACTGGAAGCAGATAATTATAGATGTGTACAGAAGCACACTATGAAACTGATGTAGTAACGTGTTACGATGAGTTTGTGTTTTCAGTGTTGTGGAGTGATATCCGAACACAGTAAGAAAATGTGTACGAGGTCTCAGCGTTGTCCTAAACACACGGACGAACAGAGAAAGATGGTACGTCTCTCTCTGCTTGGTCAGAACATGTAGGTATTAATTGAGCTGAAGTGTTTAACCCCTTCAATGCAGATGGTACATGTAAGCCACTGTTTTTTGTCAGTACAAAATCTAGATTTACCAGTTTTTGGCAGTGCTGGTTGTCACGGTAGCAATATATTGTTACACAGACCTGTTAAATCTTGAAAGTGAAACAGACAATGTTATAATAAAAATGTACTATCAAAATCTTGCTGGAATTGTAAGAACAAAAGCCCATATAATACCAGCTGCAATGAATGGGAGAATGAAATAATTCAATATTTGTTGTTCTTAATGTCATACATGTTTGAAACCATTCTAACAGTCAGTGTCAAAATTGTACAGCTGTTTTATCAACACCAAAGTAAAATTGTGAAAGTGTTACATTTTAGAAAGAACAAAACTAAACCCAAACCACAGAAATCTGTAGGAGTAATGGGGGATAGCAGGTCTTAATATTCCTCCAAGTCTGTGACAACTTGTTTGATTTTAGTGTTTAAAAAATACTAGTAAATGAACTCCTGTTTAGTAAGGAACGTTTTTAACATTAAATTAATCAGTATGAAAGACAGACTATTGTGAACAGTAGATGATATTATACAAACTTCCTGATCAAGTTAAAGTAATTTTCAGCCACTGAGATTTCTGTTAGATGGTTTAACCAGCTGTAAGGATTTAAACAAGTGTAATTTGTTATAACATTTCAAAAACTTCCTTCCCCTCACAAGCACTGTAGGTGAAGAGACCGAGGATGTTCACGTGGACGTAGATAGTTGTGATGATGAAAGCCAAACACAATTGGTACAAGAAGTTGTGTTTAGAAGTTGGGACCCTGGAAACTATGTTAATACAAATTCAGGTGGTAAGTCTTGTTCGCATGCTGGAAATGGTACTGTATGAATAAAAAGAAAACTTATATTAACTTTGTTTTAGACAATATATGGGAATCAGAGTAGGCCACGTACGGTAACTAAAGCTCATTCAATAGCTTGTTCTTCCTTTAGTATATAGTTCAGGCATTTAGTTAAAGAAACTGTCCTATTATAGTTGTAGAAGACATGTCAGCTTAGCTATGGTTGTTTCTTTCTTACAGGTACTGGTTTCTCAACCAAGAAAGAAGAGACCATCTTTCAGGCCTAGTGTCCATTCCCAAAGCAACATGGGCCCTACCTTCTCAAGCTAGTACTGGGAATACAGGACTGACCATACAGTGGACAGTGTGTAACTGGCACTGTTCATCTACTAGTGTTTTTCATTTTATTACCAAACATTCCCATAAACTAATTTATAACTAGTTCACACAACTAACTTGTTGGGATTATTTAGAAGCATGTGTACAGTAATAAAGTAAACCCTCTGACTCAGCTTGAGTATATAGTAATACCCTATATTATGCTTGAAATTGACATAGTTCCATACTTACAGCATGAGGCAGTAGAAACTAGAGATGTGCAGTATTTATACAACAGTATAAACACTGTACTCAGATCTTTTAGTATTCCAAAGTTATATTGTCAATAACACGGGTACGAATGAAATTACAAGATAACAGTGAAGCATGTACAAAGTTGTATGTTCTGTTAAAAATTTGTTTATTTTTATTACAAATTCTAGAAGTAATAAAAGGCATCCTTCCTTCTACAAATGGGGATTTTTATACAAATAAAACATGTTTTAAATATATATATTTTTATAAAACCACACAATCATTCATGCAGCTGGAAACCAAAATATTCGTAGTATAAATGAAGACAACCAGCAACTTTAAATTATCTAAATCTTAACACAACAGGCAGAGCTCTGCATGTAACTACTTCAGACTTTTACCAAACAGTACAAGTGTTACTCATTTCTCTATTCAGTTGACTAATGGGGTAACTAACATTTGAGAGTAAATGTTTCTCCACTGCCCTGTGTTATATATATATATATATACTGTAAGAGCTATAATAATAATTGGGCCATCTACAATATATTGATACAAACATAAATAATTAGATAAATTTAACACTAGAGATGATTAATTTGACTGGCCTCTCACAGGCAGTGATGCTACATTAGAAAAAACTAACGACGTCACGGTTAAGCTTGTATCTTAATTTCAAGACAGTCATAACAGCTGTCATAAAATAAACTGAAAGCTGGAAACTTACTTGATCCACTTACTACATCTATTAAGGTCCAATAACAACAACATAAAAGTGATAATTCCATAACACATCCCTACGATAAAAGATTTCAACTGCATTAAAAACATACTTTCAATTATAATAACATTCTTACCCGATCCTAGTTTAAAATACCACACACTAAGAGGTGAAACATATCAACTATATAATGACTTATTTATTACCTGAAATGTAAAGACAAATGGGCTTGACTTAAAAGTACACGAAACAGTTTTATATATTAAATAAAACTAACCCGTGAAAAGGGGCGTATTGTACGTGTTACATTAAAATACAGATGTTATCAAAACATAGAGCACATAGAAAAATAAGTAAATTAACTAGTTAAACTAAGACCAGTCATGATAGACTGAACAATATCTGTGTGCCACTGTACAGTTAGAATTTGTTTTCATTCTTATTAACTGTAGTTCAAACAGATCCACACATTAAATAGTTTAGACAGAACAATTTTACGTGAATCTAAGAAAAAACATTCTTGATAACTAAACACATGATATCTCTCATTGATGTGAGAGGATTACATAGTCATTTTGCTTGTTACTTATCTCTGAAAGTACAATTAAAATAAGCTATGAAACCATCAGCAGAAATGTTAATATTCATACATGTACCCTAAAATTTGGGTTATTGTTTACAAACTCTTCCAGCTGAGAACCATTAGACAACTAAGAACATTCTTCACCGTTTACGTAACAGCGTAACTTAAACGTTCTCACACCAAGGACTATGTTTAGTTGTCAGCTTGTCTGCATAGAAACGTCACAAACACTTGGAGCGAAAGGTTTAATATCTCCACTGCATTGTTAGTATATAAACACAAGTAGGATAAAATATTAACCTTTCACCTTTCTTGTGGCTACCTGTAATAGTACAGACATGTACAAGTTTGTAATAACATAGAAATTAAATCATACTTGGAGAAGGTGGAAGTGTTACACCTAGTTTGATAATTTCAAACACTGAAGGTAGATCTTCATGTACTGTTCCACAATCTGGACTCGCTATGTGCACTTGTCCCTTCATAACTTTTGGACTTTTTCTCCAACTACAATAGGGTTATTTTTTCTGATTTCCTCAGCACCCATCATTTTATAGTCAAAAGTACAACTGTGTTCGTCTGAATATCTATGCAAACTACAGAAGAGTCCACCGCATCGACAATAGAAACCTTCAAATAAAATAAGTTAATAGTTCAGTTTCCAGTTTTCACATTTTCCTATATGAAACAACTTTATTTTTACCACAGTTTGAGAATGTTTTAGTCAATTTTTGTTACCGTGTATTATACAAAAGAAGCCACAAGTCCCAGTTGTAACTCGTGGTTAGCATGGCTATCTTGGTTTACTAATCAACGTGTCAGTTTGACACAAGTACCAACCTGTAAGTCCAACCTTCTTACGACACATCTGACACCGATTCTTTTTCTTCTTTTCTTCTTTAACAGAAGTGTCGTGGTGTTGGCTTGAAACACCTGATTGAAGATTACTTGTGGAAGAAGGTAACACTGAACAACTCTTCTCACTGACTTTATCCTGGATGCCAAGAAATTGAAAAAAACACCATCATTCTGCTGTCTTCTGAAGAGATTACTGCTCAGAAATAAATCTGAAAAGAGGATTTTCCTCTACATTCATGTAGCTACCATAAAAACACGTGTGCTATCAGTAAAGTTTATACAGAAGTTTTGTTGTCACATGCCTGAACAAGTTTTTCCAAATGTGGATTTCCCTCTCACACCAACTCCATGTATCAATTTTTTTTTTTATTTACATCCACTCTACACAAGTTATTTATTCTAATTTCTTTATGAATTTAACTGGAGCTCTCTTAATATTTCATATCAGGGGTTTAAATATTACATCCTCAATTTTTGTCATGGTGATTAAAAGATATACAATACACACATGGACCAGAAACCAAGTTTAAAAAAACTGATCAAAATTCATCATAAAAGATATACTTCTGTACATAATTCAACAGTATTAACACATGTATAAATAATCACATACTTCTTACAGATGCACTCTCACATGCAGTTACACTGAGCTGTATGTGCCTTTTAACAGTGTATTTAACTTCTCAGTTGTGTTTGAAAGCATCAGTGTGTTTTGACACCAGAGCAGTGTTTCATAAGCAGAGTCATGACCTCCAAGGGAGTTTATGAGTAAGTTTCCAGGATGATCACAAGCTGTCTGCACCAATTTGAGTTATCAAGGTGCACACATCACCTATGTTGTCAAATATGACCAACTGCACCAAGACATTTGTTTCACCCTTGTAGAGTTACTGGCAATCATGGCTACCAAAGCCCAGAAAGCACGGTCATCTCGCAACTCCAGACAAGAAACATGGGACTATGTTATTACTACTTTAACTCTGCACTGGTACACTTTACCAACCAAAATATTATGTATTTAAAAAAAGAAAGAGTGCCCGAAGACTTTCCAAATTCCATTCTCAATAGTTGAGTTTCAACAACAGGCACTTGTTGTCCATTCTACTAAATTTTGTACAATAAAAGATATAACACAGAAATGTGACACTGAAAAGAATCAACTTTTAATTCTGGAATATTCAAGAAAAAGCAAATTTGTATTAGTTTTGTTACTTGACAGATTTTATTGGTGTTACCCATGTTGGATAACAAGTATTCAAAAATGTTAATCCTTTTAACACATTAAAAATGAGCTAGTAATACCTCATTCTATACTAACATACTCCAGGAGAAAAAACAAGGAAACTAATTAACTTATTCATAAAAACTCCTAATTAGATAATCAATACATTTTGTTTTGAATTCTGCACAAAGCTACACTAGGGCTATCTGCTCTAGCTATCCCTAACTTATTAATACAAGACTAGAGGGAAGGCAGTTAGTCATCACCAACCACTGCCAATTCTTGGGCTACTCTTTTACCAATGAATAGTGGGATTGGCCATAACATAATAATGCCCACACAACTGAAAGGGCAAGCATGTTTGGTGCAACAGGGATTCAAACCCTCAGATTACAAGTTGAATGCCTTAATCACCTGGTCATGCCAGGCCAGTGATTGAGATTAAACATTTAAGTAGTGTACCAGTTAATAACTGAACATTTTCAATATTCAAACACTACAATGTTTAGTTTATTACTTATTTAACAGTTACTTCAAATTTTAACATAACATTAATATTAAAGAAATCTGCACTATTAAATACAGTGTATAAAAGCTACTTGTCTATGATTAACAGATTTGTTTCAACTTTGAAAAAAGGTTTTTAAAAATATTTACACACTTTTTATCCCTTGAAAATTACTTTAAAGCCTCAAGTAAATTAGGCATTTAATATCAAAATCCAAGGAACTGAGATTAGTACACACTAATAAAACTAGACCTGAAATACACAAACTGAAGTACATAAAAGAGCCCAACTCATCACATTAAAGTTATTTAATAACTTACCACTCATATAAGTTTTTAAAAATTCTAGCTGCAAACTTATCAGCCATGGAAAATAAAAAACAAAGTGAACATTACGTTAACAGTTTCACTTTTTACCAATAGTACCTCTGGAACTTCAGGCTCCTGGACACCAGGGGAAACAGCTGAGGGAACAGTAGGTAATGCTGTACTTAGGGTTTTCTGTGGCAAAGAGGACACTTCAACAGCATCTGTTGTATCACTAGTTGTTCCCTGAACTAGATAACAAAGAAACATACAAGATTTTCTACTGGAGCTAAAGCCAACGACCTAATGTTCCAGTTTGCTGAAACAATCGTGTAATACTCGAATCTCATAGTACAGTTTAGTTACTTTGTTTAATAACAGCTCCATACAAAACTAACAACTACATTATATCTTAATTTCAAACATTTAGACATACACCTATTTCAACAGAAGTTAAAAATAAGATTAATCACTAGATCCTCACCATGCCATAACAATCTCACCTGATGCTCTACCTGCTTCAGTTTCATTAGAAGTGACTCCATCTAAACAACAACGTATCCAAACACCCAGCTCCTTCCTGTACAGTTTCTATAATGTTAGGTTCCTAACAATCCCTTCAACACACTAAAAATAGAAATCTATGAGCCCTCTAGTGGGTAATTTGACCAGTATATCTTTGTGTAGAGTACAACAAATACCCGTTTTATTCTAGAGCTGCACGATGTACGAGCTGATACTACATGGATCCAACTTGGGTTCACTTCATCCAAGACATCTTCCAAGTAAAAATCCTTCTCAACATTGTTGTATATTCTAGTCTCAGAAGACTCAACTTTGTTTTCATAGATGCTTATCTGTTACAACACCTGAATGGGATATTTCCATCTTGGAAACTCACACACATCTTTACATTCAAGTGTATGAATATATTGCACTAGCAAGTGCTGTTGCATATCCTTCCCAAAAGCAACCATTTTTCAATGGCATCACACTACTTTCAAAACACCAAACTGTTAAAAAGTAGTTCTTGTACACGCCATTCCGTACTGGCTAAGTATGTCATGTGATTTGAATATTAAAATTGAAAATGGGTGACAGTCAGTTATAACCATCAGTTAAGTCACAAAATACAATTAACTGTTATAGAAGAATTCAACTAGTTTTATCATTCCAACTATCCAGTGACTGAAATCAGAAGTGATATTTCAAAAAATAATCCTCTAATAAAAATTAGTGTTTCCAATTATACCAGCTACCCAGCAGTCAAAATACTGCCATTATTAACTCCTAACCAATATAAACAGTAACAGATCTAAGTAACAACTATCAAAATAATGAGCTTGTTAAAATCAATGTTTCCTGTTACTACTATTTTCCATCACTCTGACTGTGCAAAGAATTAAAATATAACAATTACATTCAAACCAACAGGCTACAGAATAACCTTCATTCTGTCCAATGTGGGTACTGATGGCTAGTTTTTAGAATTAACTGGATTTATATATCTCATAAGAACAATCAGGTAATGGAATCGCTAAACATTAATCAACCCATAAAGTTTCGCTAGTCACTCAACTCTGTTAAAAATTGTTTTGCTCTAACATGCATGTACACTAATTTATCCCTTGAAACTGACCAATGGGTAATCTTGGTGACCCTGGGAAAGAATATAGCATACTTAGAGAATTATCTATAGGAAGATTTAATTATTAGATAAATATGCAAGATTTTTCAAACATATTACATAGTTAAACACAGTATAATTGTATCCAAACAAGGACAAAAATAATTTTATAATGTCTGTGAAAAATGCCAGGAGGAGACATGAAGGTTTATATGAATCATTCAAACTGTAATTTCCAGTGTAAGAAGGCTAGTCTTCTGTAATTTTTAAACCCTGGTTTAAACCACTGTAAGGAAAGTTTTGTTTGTTTTGAATTTCATGCAAATTTAGCAGTGTAAGAATAGAGGGAAGTCAACACCACCCACCAACACTTGGACTACTCTTTTACCAATGAATAGTGGGATTGATTGTTACATTATAATTCTCCCATGGCTGAATGAGCAAACATATTTGGTGCGAGAGGTATTCAAATCTGCAACCCTCACATTACGAGTCAAGCTCCTTAACCACCTGGCCGTGACAAGCCCTGTGAGGAGAGTTACATTTCTTTGTGAGTGTAAAAACATCAGGAAGACTTTATTAGTGTTTAAAACATCATTAGTGGTTTGAACAGTCTTCAAATGGGTAGTCTGTATGAATGACTAAAACTTTGGAAACAAACTCATTTTAACTTTTTAACAGTTAGATATAAACTTGTGAAATGTTATAAGTATCCTGTGGTCTAACTGTCAGGTTGGAGTTTTTTATTTTAGATTAAATTATCTACTAGTATTTGGCAGTTGTGCTAATTCAATGTTCACTATTATAAGAAATGTTATTAAAAATCTTATAATTAACCAGTTCAGTCAAATGTATAATTCAATCCTCACTAACTTTATACACTCAAACTTTGAAGTTTAATACTTACCAGATGAACCAATATGACCACTAATTCCAGGGTTAGAAGCAGACATTCTTTTAACAGCATCTTTATAGCACTGAGAACATAACCCATCAGTGGCTGGGCTTCCATAAAAACCACAACCCGATCTACACATCGGTGTATTTTGCGACATCTGATCGGTATCCCGTTCCATCTTTTAATTAGTTTCCTGAAATGATTCAAGACAAATTTGAATTTTTTTCTCCAAGTAATAAACAGTAGTTTCCTGTTACATATGTGGTTGAAGATTATTTTTAAAACTATCACCTTGAAAGCTTTTAATGGCCAATAAAATCAGTATGAAAATCTTCTAAATTGGATAAAGAATATTTTAAAACTATGGCTGATTGTTTTCACTGCTATTTTTCTTGTCACTGGCTAAATAAAGTAAAAATATCCCTATTAATATTGCACAATCCCACAATGACTAATTTTTACAGTATTGTGTGTTTTTCACTGTACTTGTGAATTCATGCATTATTCTCAATGAAACCTTTTATAATGGTTATTTATAGCTACGATGAAATATTTTTAAAATAAGCTACTAAAATTTATTTATTAGCACATAGCTACACTATGGACTGTTCTATCTACTTCTAAGAACTGGATTGTAGATTTTAGAATCACAACTTTTAAACACACCACTGTCACTGTTTTGTTGTTGTTGGTGGTGGTGGTTTTTGTCCCAAGGCCATTTTAGATTCTGAAGCATCATCAGTGATTTCTGGGCATATTTACCTAGTGGTGTCTGTCTTCCAGGTAGCCATTCCTAATTTGGCAGTGAAAGATGACTATATTTACCTAGTGGTGTCTGTCTTCCAGACAGTGAAAGATGACTATATTTACCTAGTGGTGTCTGTCTTCCAGACAGTGAAAGATGACTATATTTACCTAGTGGTGTCTGTCTTCCAGACAGTGAAAGATGACTATATTTACCTAGTGGTGTCTGTCTTCCAGACAGTGAAAGATGACTATATTTACCTAGTGGTGTCTGTCTTCCAGACAGTGAAAGATGACTATATTTACCTAGTGGTGTCTGTCTTCCAGACAGTGAAAGATGACTATATTTACCTAGTGGTGTCTGTCTTCCAGACAGTGAAAGATGACTATATTTACCTAGTGGTGTCTGTCTTCCAGGCAGTGAAAGATGACTATATTTACCTAGTGGTGTCTGTCTTCCAGACAGTGAAAGATGACTATATTTACCTAGTGGTGTCTGTCTTCCAGGCAGTGAAAGATGACTATATTTACCTAGTGGTGTCTGTCTTCCAGACAGTGAATGATGACTATATTTACCTAGTGGTGTCTGTCTTCCAGACAGTGAAAGATGACTATATTTACCTAGTGGTGTCTGTCTTCCAGACAGTGAAAGATGACTATATTTACCTAGTGGTGTCTGTCTTCCAGGTAGCCATTCCTAATTTGGCAGTGAAAGATGACTATATTTACCTAGTGGTGTCTGTCTTCCAGGCAGTGAAAGATGACTATATTTACCTAGTGGTGTCTGTCTTCCAGACAGTGAAAGATGACTATATTTACCTAGTGGTGTCTGTCTTCCAGACAGTGAAAGATGACTATATTTACCTAGTGGTGTCTGTCTTCCAGACAGTGAAAGATGACTATATTTACCTAGTGGTGTCTGTCTTCCAGACAGTGAAAGATGACTATATTTACCTAGTGGTGTCTGTCTTCCAGACAGTGAAAGATGACTATATTTACCTAGTGGTGTCTGTCTTCCAGACAGTGAAAGATGACTATATTTACCTAGTGGTGTCTGTCTTCCAGACAGTGAAAGATGACTATATTTACCTAGTGGTGTCTGTCTTCCAGACAGTGAAAGATGACTATATTTACTATAACAAACAGTGAGATTGACCATCACATTATAACATACATACAGCTGAACAGATAAGCATGTCTGGTGACACAGATATAAACCAATGACCTGCATTCTATCTATCAGGCCATTTTCAATTTCATACAGTGTACGAGCAACCAAAATTACTTATAAAAATAGTTTATTTACCACTTTAAAAAAAGTTAAAACTGTCTTCGTCCCAAATTTCAATATAACAAAAGATTCACACTAACATTTAACTTTTTATTCCAAAACCATTCTTCATGCTACCTTAACCCAATTATATATAGCTAACAAATCTGTACTAGTTGTTTTAATAACTAACTTTAAAATAAATAACTAGTATCTTAGTATTAATTCACTGAAAACATGAATATCCAATGTTTTGAACAGTTTGTAAAACAAGTTCCAATCCAGTAAAACCTTTATCAAACAACTAAGAGAAATTAAACTATCAGTATCTCAATATTTTTTTTAAATTAAAGTTATTGAAAATTCTTTATGTGTTTAAGTGAGCAATTTTAGCTTAACTTTTAGAAATACAGATTACCTTTGCAAACAGCCTATACGTGTGCACAGTTAACGTGATTAGAAACGAAACAGGTCTAAACGAAAAAGGGTGAAAGATGGACTTTAGACAGTTAAGTACACTGTAATTTTTAAACTTACCTGAAGTGAAAAGACAGTCACGACTATGTTAGGCTTAGTAAATAGTTTAACAAGTCTATTTCTATTTAAGTCCGTATTTCTTTCTACGTATTGTTATTAGAATTACAGACCCTGTGTACGTTTAATTTTATAACATTTTAGCGTAGAACATATTAATTAACAGCACAATTAAACCAACTAAAACTTTTTAAAGTTAAAACAAAACTAACTGATTACAAACTTGAAGCTTCCTTTTATTTGGAGAAAACCAAGTTCTTGATTAATTTTTAACACCACTGTAAATATTTTGTTAATATCTTTTTATAATAAACAAAACAGTATTTAACTTTTAATTTTAAATAGGCATGACTCAGTGACTAACACTGACAATATGGCGTCAACAGAATGACTAAAACAAGAAAATGCTAAGCCTACATTTTTCACTAGTCTTATTTTCTTTACAGTACAAGTCCTCGTTCACTTTTATTTTATACAGTCTCTTAATATTTATAAGTAGAAAAATAAATATTTTACGTTTAAAACGATTTCACTTTAAACAATCTAATGCAGTTGCATTTATTTAAAAAGCATACCTGTATGTGTATCTCGTAACTGCTTTCAACGAGTTTAGACAGTAAAATCTAAACTCTACCCTCAGCCACGATAAGGTATATTAAACCTAACTTTTGCGAGTGAACTGCCTTTAACCTCGGAGATTTCTGAGCTCGTGCTCATACAATTCACGTGACCCAGTACGAGTGTACGATTGGCCAAACCACTGCCAAGAATAAACTAAAACATGACCTCGTACGCAGAAAAAGACCATGCTCTTCCATGTGTTTTGTATGACGATAGTTTAGCCTACTCAGCTGGTGACTTGCGTCAAGGATGTGACGTTATCTCCAAGGGAAAAAGTATAATCCTAACCCATAAGCTTGTTCCCAACGTAAATTCCTATAAATATCATGATACTTTAAGGATACAGGGTTATTGTTGATAATTTAGTATTAGTCAAGTCTAGTTTATGCACACGATAAGCTTTCTTCAAGTTTAGTACTGTAAGAACATATCTACTTCCTCAAATAAATTAAATGCTCAATAATACCAAAAATTAATTCTTAAAATTCCTAAATATACATAAACATTTATATGTATTTTCGTATTGTATTGTTAGGCGTTAAGTGATTAATTAATAACAGTTTTACCACTTCAAGGACTCTGATAGGATATAACATTGGTATTTGACCCCGACCTACTAATTTCAGGGCCGTTTCTTGTTTAATACTGTCAGCTCCACTTCAGTATAATGCAAGTTATCCTTCAGTATCTAGTGCTCTAACAGTTTCTATCAATCTTTAAAGTCAGAGTGATAGTTTGGTCTTTAAACTTTGTTAGGTATTAATATTATTAACTTTGTTTAACGCAAGTTGGAGTTGATTACAAGACATTTTGATAAACGTGAATAAAATAACAACCTCTATCACTAGAATGTAACTTTATTCAGTCAATATTTCGTTATTACAGCTTCGTCAGGAACTGTCGATATTTTATCAGCTCATTGATTCAATTCAATCTAAATTGGAATTCCGTTAACAGTAATTCGAACATATGATATCATAGGTTAACGACTTGATTATTGGTGTCACGTTTTTCAAAGAACTAGAGAATCTATATTAAGACATGAAAAACACCCGCGAGTTTTATGTTTTTTTTATTATTTCCTTAAAATATTCTTTCATTAACAGTATTCATTATAATATTTGAGACATTTATTTGTATTATTTCGCATTTTTATTAAACATAAATATATATTCATAAGAGTTATTTTGCTTTGTTATATTATTGCATGTATTTAGAACTATTCCAAATCCGTTAAGTTGGCAAGACCTTATGAGATATTATTGGAATTACGACCGAAAGTATCGCTTACAATGAGAGTGCCGAACAAACGAATCTATGCATTATAATCATAATTAAATTTTCTTTTATAACATTGCATTCTACTAGTTAGGTTGGTTTATTAAATTAGCTATATTACTTACTGGTGTAATTTTTAGTTCTAATCTATTTACGTAGCTCTGTTTGATTAGAAGCCAGGCATGGCCAAGTGGTGCTTGACTCGTGATATGAGTGTCGCGGGTATAAGTCTCCGTCCCACCAAACGTGATCGCTCTTTCAGCTATAGGGGTGTTATAAACCATGGTCAATCCCACCACTTGTTGGTGAAAGAATAGCCCAAGAGTTGACGGTGAGTAGTGATGACTAGCTGCCTTCCCTCGTGGGTTTTTGTTTAGTTTTACAATAAAAATAAAACCCCTACCAAGTAGCAGAGAAAAACACGTGATTATAATAATTAAAAATAATATTAGTGTGAAAATTTTTCACCTAACATTAACCGGATTCTTTTATTTTAAAGTATGTGAAATGTAAATAATTTCAGATTGTTTGAGGTTTGTTAAAGATAATTGGTTTGGTTTGTTTCGAATTTCGCGCAAAGCCATACGAGGGTTATCTGCGCTAGTCGTCCCTAATTTAGCAGTGTAAGACTACGGGGAAGGCAACTAGTCATCACCATACACCGCCAACTTTTGCGCTACTCTTTCACCAACGAATAGTGGGACTGACCCTCACATTATAACGCCCTCACGGCTCAAAGGGCGAGTATGTTTGGTGTGACAGGAATGTTAAAGATGAAACGCCCAAGTACAATCAACAATAAAGCACGTGCTCGTCAGTAATTGAAAGACAGCGCGAGAGAAAATAGTGTCAGTGTCTGACGTTACCTGTTAAAAACAAACAAACAAACTCCAGCACAACGACACATATCTTTATAAAGTCCTATATTTTGGATATAAAATTCACAAAAACTCTGTCGCTTGAACTTCTGTCACATTAAAATACGTAATGTACAAATTACACCACGTCACTTATGTACTCTAATCGTACTCTCCAATATTTCTGTTCATTTATATCTGATTTTCACTTATATTTATGGAAAAATAACACATGAGTGTTTGTTGAGTACAGTGGATATTGAAACCTGAAATTCAACGTTATAACTTCCCAGACTGACAGTTCACACATGTACTCGTCGTCAGTTTCTCTTCCGTTGTTTAAGTCTACATTTCCCAACTTACCCATCGTATGGATATGTACGTTTTTATACACGCACACAACAAATTTCCCAAATTATCCATTTTTACTACGTGTACGCTTTTACACACGCATTTAACAGACTTTCCAATGTGCACATTGTTTCCATGTGTACGTTTTTACAAAACTTTTGTTCGTACAGTTGTGTCAGCCGATAGAACTAATAATGAACCAGTCAAAAGGGAGACAAATCTTGAAATGCGTAGTTACAAAAAGTAACACCCAAAGAAGAACTCGAGACGCTGACATTGTGAGGATCGAATTTCTGCAAAGTAACAACAGAATTCCAAAGAAATTCCAGAGGAGCTAGTCGAATCGAAATAGTATATAAGTAAGTTATCGCTAGCTTCACACGTATCTGTCATCAAATATGAATTTTTTTTTTAATGTCCTCAATTAAATGTGTTGCTATTTAAAAGGTTGAGAAACACTGTTCGAGTCCACCACTACAAAATCAGAGACACTTGTGTACAAACATTTCTTGTGTAGCTTTTGGAGAAAAGTGTTTTTAACACTTCCCCATTATAACATTCGGGAATTTTTCGAATTTACTAAAAGAAATGTGGCTGTTGATTAGGACTTCCACTTTGAGAAGATGAACCTTTGATACGTGTTTCTCCTTTAAGTTGGAAATTGTTCAACTTTTCCTATTCACTGATGTTTCCTGTTGCACAGCATGGGTAAGTACTGTAGGGCACTATGGAAACCTTAGGGGACTCTATTTATATTTATCCTTCACGCAGTAATGGAATAGTATAAAAATATTCAACGTTTCACACTTCGGAGAATAACAAAGTTTGGTGACTTGTGGCAAATGAAATGACAAATCTGAAACACTATTTATATACACAACCGAGCTTAAATGTTCACTGAGTTAAAAAGTTTAATAGTAGATGACAAAACAAGATGTCTCTCCGATAGGTGAGGCTCACGTGGAGGCTGGCAGAGGGTAGAAGAAGTTCCCTTTGTTGATGTTGTCAGTGGGATTGTGGTCGCGAGAACTGTACTGGATCTCAGATGTGGTCTTCTATCTCAAGAAGTTCAGCTACAAGTCCTGTTACATGTATCTAGATGATTGTTTTACCTTCACTTTCTGCCAACCATCTGGGGACCAAACACTTTCAATCTTACACAGAACTGCCTGTAAATCAGTTACAAATATAACGTTAATGGTACTGTATATTTGTGGGTTGCTACTTTTAGCAGGTGAGACTGCTTTAAGGCTTTACGTCCGTATTTGTGTTACTTGTGTTTGTTTGTTTTTGAATTTTGCGCAAAGCTACTCGAGGGCTATCTGAGCTAGCCGTCCTTAATTTAGCAGTTTAAGACTAGAAAGAAGGTAGCTAGTCATCACCACCTACCGCAAATTCTTGGGCTACTCTTTTACCAACAAATAGTGGGATTGACCATACATTATAACAACCCCACGGCTGAAAGGACGAACATATTTGGTGTGACAGGTATTCGAATCTCAGTCGAGCGCTCTAACCACCTGGCCATGGTACTTGTGGAAATCAACTTATGCAGAATGTTGTTATTCGATAAGACCATGGCTCTCTCCATAGTGCAAGAACCTTCTATGGTTAAAATGACAGGTGCTGTTCTCCACAGTCCATGATTAGGTACTAACAGCCTTTTTCTATTTCCATTAGTACTCGACTACAAAGGTGCATCTGATATCTGGTGGTATTCAAATTATGCCAGTAATGTACAGCTTCTGCAATAATTTAATTTTTGGCAATTTATTGAGAGATTATACTCAATCCTCTGATTGGCTGGTTGCTGTGAGACCATTCTGAAGCTAGAATGTCCCAATTGTTTTTGTCAGTTTTTAATTTCGCGCAAAGCTACACGAGGGTTATCTGCGCTAGCCGTCCCTAATTTAGCAGTGTAAGACTAGAGGGAAGGCAGCTAGTAATCACCACCCACCGCCAACTCTTGGGCTACTCTTTTACCAACGAATAGTGGGACTGGCCGTCACTTTATAACGCCCCCACGGCTGCAAGGCCGAGCATGTTTTGTTTGATGGGGATTGGAACCCGTGACCCTCGGATTACGAGTCGAGTGCCGTAACCACCTGGCCATGCTGGGCCCTGATGGTTGGCAACACACAGATATGAAACGTTTTATTTTACACATCGTTTGTTAGAAATATTCAATGCACGAGTCAGGAGGAACACCAGAAATAACAACTGAGATGAAATACCATTATTACGTAGAAGGATAGAACTAACGTGCACGGCTTAACTCCAGAATAATGTCTTTTATTACAGACGTTTCGCCTGAAAGTTTTTGTCGTTTTATCCAAGGAACATCTTTGATCAGATAACGTGTTCTTACATACCATGCCTTAAGAACTTCAGGCTTGTTCTAATTCTATATACTAATGTATTAATAGAAAACAATCTTAATAACAAAAGTATATTTAAAAAGGCCTGGCATGGCCTAGCGCGTTAAGGCGTGCACTTCGTAATCTGAGGGTCGCGGGTTCGCGCCCGAGTCGCGCCAAAACATGCTCGCCCTCCCAGCCGTGGGGGCGTTATAATGTGTCAATCCCACTTTTCGTTGGTAAAAGAGTAGCCCAAGCGGTTGGTGGTGATAACGCGCCGATAGCCCTCGTGTAGCTTTGCGCGAAATTCAAACACACAAACACAAACAGATTGAATATGTGTATAATACAAGGTAGTATTAATTCTGGCATGTTCTGTACACTGAGTCTTTCCATTTTTATTATGTGTATAATACAAGGTAGTATTAATTCTGGCATGTTCTGTACACTGAGTCTTTCCGTTTTTATTATGTGTATAATACAAGGTAGTATTAATTCTGGCATGTTCTGTACACTGAGTCTTTCCATTTTTATTATGTGTATAATACAAGGTAGTATTAATTCTGGCATGTTCTGTACACTGAGTCTTTCCATTTTTATTATGTGTATAATACAAGGTAGTATTAATTCTGGCATGTTCTGTACACTGAGTCTTTCCATTTTTATTATGTGTATAATACAAGGTAGTATTAATTCTGGCATGCTCTGTACACTGAGTCTTTCCATTTTTATTATGTGTATAATACAAGGTAGTATTAATTCTGGCATGTTCTGTACACTGAGTCTTTCCATTTTTATTATGTGTATAATACAAGGTAGTATTAATTCTGGCATGTTCTGTACACTGAGTCTTTCCGTTTTTATTATGTGTATAATACAAGGTAGTATTAATTCTGGCATGTTCTGTACACTGAGTCTTTCCATTTTTATTATGTGTATAATACAAGGTAGTATTAATTCTGGCATGTTCTGTACACTGAGTCTTTCCGTTTTTATTATGTGTATAATACAAGGTAGTATTAATTCTGGCATGTTCTGTACACTGAGTCTTTCCATTTTTATTATGTGTATAATACAAGGTAGTATTAATTCTGGCATGTTCTGTACACTGAGTCTTTCCATTTATATTTCAAGCAAGGGAAAGGGGACATTGTATAGATTTAAATAAAAGCTACCACATTCTGACTGATAACTTACATACTATAATATTCCACAATAACATTTTATAAAACACACGTACCACTAATCTTTGTCATCTACCCGTCACATAGAAACTCCATCCAGTGTTCATGTAAGTGTAATAAAACAAACGGATGTTGGAAGAAGTGAGCATACTTTTCTTAGTTTGCCGATTAAGAAAAGAACTTTGAAAAAACCTTGTCGTCTTCGTATGTTATAACAAGTTTCTAGAACAAACTGGAACATTCTCTTTGTACAGAATCACATGCGCAAACAATAAAGGTATAAGTACACCATCTACTACTGTACGAGTCATGCGTAAAAAACGAAAAGAGGGTCAGTGTTATAATGATTTGTTTGTTTGTGATATTTCGCAGAAAACTACGCTAGTTGTTCCCAGTTTTGAAAGGGCAACTTGATGGAGTGCAGTTATTCAACGTTATATGTTAAGCTACACTTGTTAGACCGAATAGTGTGATATGAATGTCGCTCCTATAACGTACCTACGGTTCCACACAGCATTTTTAACAATTATAAGACAGTATCTAATCCATATAAAAGCTAGTATGTGTCCTGCCACGTTAGATTTTACGAAATAAAAGAGCCATAACAGCCAAAATGTATTTATTCAGATAGAATAGTTCGATTACCTTCTGTCTATTATGATTTTAGTAAACGAGACGCAGCGGGCCGTGAAACCTTATAAGAGTAGTGAGTGTTGATATAATGAGCATAAGGTAAAGTAGTAACGTGGGATCATCTAGCCAAGGGCGTACAGTTTATCATGGGATGAAAATATCAATCCAATTGTAAACTTAAATCATTACCGAATTAAGGTACTGTCTGTTATATCATCAACATTACAAATAAAAAAAACAAACATATTTAATCGACGGAGACTCTAAATTTATAAATCAGTAAATATTTTTTCCAGTTTTGTTTTCTACATATTTCAGTGCATAGACTAACAACAATATTAAGTTATACTGTTGTTGCTAAGTAACATGACATAAATGACATCGTTCGAACGTAGTGTTACCAAAACGCACTGGTTTTTGCTATATGTATGATATTGTTAATCCAACTGATCGTTACCAATAATTATTCTATATATACGCCACGAATTCACTTCGTGAATTATTTTAAATTCGATTGGCTCACAAAGTATTTTATCGACATTTGACACCTGCCTCAACTGCAGTTTTTTACTTCTTTGTTGGTCAAACTGGGTCAAATATATAAAATATACTTATTTTAGTTAGCTATAAACTGTGAGGTTAGGGTATACTATGGGGTGGATTACTTGTCCGTCATTCGCTAGTCCTTAACACATAACACTTCTAACACTTATCAGAAAGCGTTAGTATCAATTATCAGATAAATATATATGCAAAAACGGCTCGTTTGGGTTGAGAAAATATTTTACGTAAAAAAAGTTCGCTCTTCTACGTAAAATATTTTCTCAACCCAAACGAGCAGTTTTTGCATATATATTTCTCTACAAGTGGGTTTTCTCGACATTACTGGTTATCAGATAACATTTCTAATAATCCTGGTGGCCCGCCATGGCCAGATGGTTAAGGCACTCGATTCGTAATCCGAGAGTCGCGGGTTCGAATTCTCGTCACAATAAACATGCTCGCTCTTTCAGCCGTGGGAGCGTTATAATGTGATGGTCAATCCCACTATTCGTTGGTAAAAGTGTAGCCTAAGAGATGGCGGTGGGTGGTGAAGACTAGTTGCCGTCCTTCTAGTCTCACACCGCTATATTAGGAACGGCTAGCGCAGATAGCCCTAGAGTAGCTTTACGCATAAAATAATCAAACATTTCTAAGAGTTATCAGAGAATGTTCTTAATAATTAAAAGGTAGTTTTCCTTCTTGATTTCTAACTGTAAACAATTTCTAGAAATTCAGATCTAGTACCTCAGTATTTGAACGATAGATAGCAGCACCTCCCAGGCATTGGTGAATAACCTATCAATTTAATATTTATTTGTTATAACTAAATCTCCGATAACAATAAATACATGAAATTATTACAACGTTTCATCAGTATCCACTATATGTCATTAACATATTTAATGAGTGAACATGAGCTAAAAATATTATAATTTTTAATTCCTCGTCGTCCATAATTAACAGGTTTGTATTTACTGACCTGTGTTTCGTTTGTGCGAATTTAAACTTTCTACTGTTCATTATTCTAACTTGGTTATCTTGAAACTCTAGCATAATTGTGACGACACGAGTGCAGGACAATTTCGAACAAGTCTACCTAGGTTTCTTAAATGCCGTTACGTTTTGAAATTTAAGTTATGCATCCAACTAAAACAAAAATAGCAGTTTTAAAAAAATAAGGAACCGTCGAACACGAACAAATCTACAGAACTTTTTATTTAGTTTTACTTGTTTTATAAACACGAGTAAGGAATCTCAGATAAGTGGAACTGTGATCAAAGATGGCAAAACACTTTTAATATGTTGCTATTTTAGTTCCGAGTTTGTTTCATAGGGTTATTTCTCTACAATAAACAAATATTTTGAAAGTTGGTGACTGAATTCATCTATTAAACTAATTGTTTGATTGTAGTTCAGCACAAAGTTACACAATGGGCTATCTGTACTCTGCCCTTCACAGGTATCAAAACCCGGTTTTTTGTGTTTTAAATCCGTAGACACACCACTGTGCCGATATTAAACTAACAGTTTTAGCTTACTAAACTCCAGTGTTTCATAAAACTACCTCTGTGACGTCTTCTCAAGCCTTTAAAAAATACTAATTTTGATTTTTTTAAAATTAACAATACATCAAATTATTTAAACATGTCCAAGAGCCGGATTTTTTTTTGTTTGGAGGTGGTCGTATTCACACACTTATTATTATGAGTTAAGACACCCCAACTCTCTACTGTCATGTTATATTCTACCACTGCCACTTTCCTTAAAATGATAATCAGCTGATTAAGATAGATTTGTGTGTGTGATTTTAAAGCTGCAAAAATATGTTTCAAAGGGCTCTGACATGGCCAGGTGGTTAGGATACTCAACTCGCAATCTGAGAGTCGTAGGCTCGAATCCCCGTCCCACCAAACAGGCTCACCCTTTCAGCCGTGGAGCATCATTACGTGACTGTTGATCCCATTACTAGTTAGTTAGAATGGTTGTCGGTGGGTGGTTACGACTCGTTGCCTTACTTCTAATGTTTGTTGAGTTAGGGACGGCTAACGTAGAAATCTCGCGTAGCTTTGCGCGAAATTCTTGACAAACCAGGCAAACTATTGTTTCCAAGGGAACCTTACATGACCATGATAGTGTTTGAACATGTTTTCATCCTGAATGTTCAGACACAATATCGAAGGAAACTATGCGCAGTTACCCTTTGTGTTGCTTTGGCTTCAGAACTGAAGGGTTTTTGCTAAAAATCCTAAGGTTTACCACTGAGCCACCCAGAGACAAAGGTTGAAACTTCAGAACCGAAGGGTTTTTGCTAAAAATCCTTAGGTTTACCACTGAGCCACCCAGAGACAAAGGTTGAAACTTCAGAACCGAAGGGTTTTTGCTAAAAATCCTTAGGTTTACCACTGAGCCACCCAGAGACAAGGTTGAAACTTCAGAACCGAAGGGTTTTGCTAAAAATCCTTAGGTTTACCACTGAGCCACCCAGAGACAAAGGTTGAAACTTCAGAACCGAAGGGTTTTTGCTAAAAATCCTTAGGTTTACCACTGAGCCACCCAGAGACAAAGGTTGTTGTTGTTTTTTTCACGTTTCACTACACAGATTAAAAAACACGTGACACCATTTTCACAAGAGTAGAGAAGTCCTAAATAAAGCCGCAGTGGACTATATGCAGTGTCCATCTCGGAAAGTCAAACTCCGGATTTTAGGGTTGTAGGTTTTTAACCTTACCACTGTCCCACCGAGAAACACAACAGGAAAATCTTTGGCATATTTTTTGTATTTTTCTTTTCGTATTTGCTACTCAATAATTAATTTATGAGGACCTGTTAATGGATCTATAAAAATAAATATTTTAAGTTCAGTTTGTTTCTTTACTGTTAAACACAGAGTTACACAATGGACTATCTGTGTTAAATCCCCCTGAGTATCGAAACACAATTTCTTATCGTATAAGTCCAAAGACTTCCCATTAAACAGTTGGTGGCGCTTTTAAATAAATAAAAAACATAACACGAGCTCTAATTTTAAATGTTTTATATATTTTAATTCAAATATAGTATAAATCTTTTATATATTGTCTCATGCAATATATTTTATTATAATAATATCAACGACTTTTATATAAATAGGTGGCGAGTTCACCCTTCAGATCAGTTGGAACGCAACTCTAATAGCTTAATGTAGATGACTAGCTGGAAATACACTTAGATTTATTCAAAAAATATAAACACTTAAACATGTTAAAATGAACACAAAAACATCGTTTATAATGTTAGAAAGGATTGTTTGTTCGTTTATCTGAAGTTTAATCAGAAAGCTACACAGTGGACTATCTGTACACTGCCCACCACGCTTACTGAAACCAGTTTTCTAGCACTGTAAATCTGCGGGACATGAGTGCAGGTACGTTATTGATAAATTATGAACCCAAAGTCATACGGACGGTCGCAACTGAATTATTGTGAGATTATTACAGTAAATGATGGATTTTAATTATTGGTTGGAACACAGATGAAGCTAGCTACCTTACTGATTAAATCAAGTACATGAGCCACCGAGGCCATCCCTACCCTCTTGAGGACCCACACACAACAGTAGTTAAGAGCCTGTGTGTAATATTGCATCAAGGGTTTCATGTGGTCAAGCTGTGTCAATGACCTATAATCACCTTGTCATTTGTTTGTTCCTTATTTCACAACATGTTTTATCCAACAAGACAAGCCCGGCATGGCGAGGTGGGTTAAGGGGTTCGACTCGTAATCTGAGGGTCGCGGGTTCGCATCCCCGTCGCGCCAAACATGCTCGCCATTTTGGCCGTGGGGGCGTTATAATGTTTCTATAAATCCCATTATTCGTTGGTAAAAGAGTAGCTCAAGAGTTGGCGGTGAGTAGTGATGACTAACTGCCTTCCTTCTAGTCTTACACTGCTAAATTATGGACGGCTAGCGCAGATAGCCCTCGTGTAGCTTTGCGTGAAATTAAAAAACAAATAAAGCAACAATACATGATAGAAGTCGACGAGTTTCATCATTGTCCAACAACTGTTTTGTTATTAAACGGGTGTTTCATTGGATGGGTGTTTCCTATTTAACTTAAATCCATGTTTTATCTAATAGTGCTTTCCGGATGTTTTAGCAAAAGTCCTGATGTATTCTTCTGACCATTTAGTTATTCATGTTTGGTTCATGGCCACAGACCCATGTTTTATGAGATTACCACATCTATACGTCTAAGTGAGTACAGTTTTAAAATGATTGACAGTTATTTTCTATATTATTTAGCCAATTAAGAAATGAAAATATTCAAAACATAATTCCATAATTTGTGATCGAAATTACTACAAAGGGATCTCTCTAAGATAGGTGGCGTTAAATTCGACGTGTGATGGGCATAGTGCAGATAGCTCATAACAAACGAACTTGACCTTTAGACCTTACACAACCATAATACACACGTTGAATGAAAGGTGCAAATTTATTTTATTAAAAGTTAAAAAAATCAACATTCAAAGCAAACATAAGAAATTCATCAAATATTCCCCTAACAAATGAAAGAACGGAGAACAGTTTTGCGACTATATCTTATTCTGAACTTCAACAACCTCACAAACGTAGACCAAAGAAAAGGATAAAACCACACATTCCCAGCAAATATTTCACACACTACTCAGTAGTTGTACAACAAGCTTTAACCAGGTTTTATGTGTTCTGAAAGTTACTATGCATTCTTACGTTTATTGACTCAATAACACTGACATGGTGGTTTTGTGTTTCAAAACTGAATTGAAGAGCTTTTGAGTGCTTTTTACATTGTCCACCTTATTGTATGTTTTTGTTGATTCTATACTTGTGACGACTGTTTGCAGAATGGTGTTACGTATTGAAAATTGACAGCCACGATGTTGGTATAAGTTGTTTTTTCCTACCCCGGAGATGCTGGGAAGAGGATTGTTTTTGGAATTTTTTGTTTGTTTTGTAATTTCGCACAAAGCTACTCGAGGGCTATCTGTGCTAGCCGTCCCTAATTTAGCAGTTTAAGACCAGAGGGAAGGCAGCTAGTCATCACCACCCACCGCCAACTCTAGGGCTACTCTTTTACCAACGAATAGTGGGATTGAGCGTAACATTATAACGCCCCCACGGCTGGGAGGGCGAGCATGTTTGGCGCGACTCGGGCGCGAACCCGCGACCCTCAGATTACGAAGCGCACGCCTTAACGCGCTAGGCCATGCCGGGCCCATTCGGAAGAGGAAATACGGGGAAACAGAATTATTTTATATATATATAAAAACGGCTCGTTTGGTTTGATAAAATTATTTACGTAGAGGAGCGAACAACGTTTCGACCTTTTTCGGTCATCGTCAGGTTCACAAAGAAAGAAAGAGGTAACTGACCGATAACTGACCACTGTTTGAAGGACGTTGTGTAACTGAGTTTAGGAATGTAGAGGGCGTGCTTAGATGTTTGATTATATTTATTAATATAGGTATAAAGGTGTTCCTTTGTATTGGTTTATTTTGGGTTTAAGTTGTTGTATAAGTAAGACTTCTTTAATTTTGCGTTTGTTTATGTTTGTTTCTTTATTTAGTATTTGAGTGTTTTCTGTGGTTATGTTGTGTTTATTTGACTTGCAGTGTTCGAAAACGTGTGAAGGTGACTTTTTATGTTCTTTGAATCTGGTTTCCATTTTTTTACTTGTTTCTCAAATATAGAAGTCGTTGCAGTTATCACATTGTATTTGATAAATAATGTTGGTGTGGTGTTTGTCAGTGTAGTTTTTACATAGTATAGACCTCAGTTTTGTGCTTGGTTTTTGAATAAATTTGGTATTAACTGGAATGTCATATTTTGTTACTAGTTTTTGCAAAATGTTGGTTATGTGTCTACTGATGTCGGGAATATATGGTATGCAGCAGTATATGGTTTCGTGATTTTTTGATTCGTGAGATATATTTACTTTTGTTGGTTGATTTTGCTTTCTGTCTAGGTGTGTGCGTATAATGTTTTCTACGGTTTGTGGGGGAAACTTATTGATGTTGATGAAGTATTCTTTCATTTTGTCTAATTCATCGTTAATTTTATCTGGTGAGCATAGTTTTATGGCTGTGTTTATTTGGTTTCTTAGTATGTTGAGCTTTTGTTTTGTTTCATGTGCTGAGTCCCAAGGAATGTATAGTCCAGTATGGGTGATTTTCGGTGGATTTCTGTTTTAAATTGTGTGTCGGTTCTTGTAATTTTGAGGTTAAGAAATGATATTTGATTGCTTTCTTCCTGTTCACATGTGAAGTTAATGTTGGGATGTATAGAGTTAATGTGATTGAAAAAATTAAGTGTGTGTTCTGTAGATTTGAATCCCGCAACCGTGTCATCTACATATCTGTACCAGTATAGTGGTGGATGTAATGCTGTGTTAATTGCTTGTGTTTCAACTTGTGTCATAAAAATATTGGCTAGAACTGGTGACACTGGGCTGCCCATGCTTAGGTCATTTGTTTGTATATAGTTTTGGTTGTTGAACATGAAGTTTGTCTTTATCGTGGTGAATTCTATGAGGGTTGCTAACTGGTTACTGGGAATTTCTATAGTTGGATTAGGGTCTCGGATATAGAGTTCTAAGGCTATCTTGCAGGCTTCAGTGGTTTGAACTTCTGTAAAGAGGGATATAACATTGAAACTGGCCATTAAGGCTTTATGATTAAGTTGATTTAGATTAGATTTGAAATTAAAAGAGTCTTTGATGAATGAGCTGGCTGATGTTACATATTTGGAGAATGCCCATGCTATGTATTTACCAAGATTGTAATTAAACGATTCATATGTGGACATTATTGGTCGTAATGGACAATCTGGTTTATGAGGTTTGGGGATGCCGTATATTTGTGGTGTACGTGAGTCAGTTTTACGTAGGTAGGAATAAAGTGTTTGTGAAATTGTGTTGGCTTTTTTCATTTGTAATAGTAATTTGTTCAGTTGCGTCTCGTGTGTCTTTGTTGGATTTGTGTGTATTGGTTTAAATTTGTTTGTTTTTTCGTCATCACGGACAATTAAAGATGTATTCACTACGAGTGGAAACAGAACTACCTGTACATGTTATAGGTGGCGTGTTTTCTCAGTTAACTTTATTTTACTGATGTTTTCTGCTAACTTAAAGCTTCTTAACAAGTTAACCGACACGTTTTAGAGAGCCCGTCATGGCCAGGTGGTCAAGGCATTCAAATCGTAATCTGAGGGTCACGGGTTCGAATCCCCGACACACCAAACATGCTCGCCCTTCCAGCCGTGAGGGCGTTATAATGTGACTATGAATCCCACTATTCGTTGGTAAAAGAGTAGCCCAAGAGTTGGCGGTGGGTGGTGATGACTAGCTGCCTTCCTTCTAGTCTTACACTGCTAAATTAGAGACGGCTAGCACAGATAACCTTCTTTGTGCGAAATTAAAAACAAACAAACTTGTTAGAGAACATCCGAGTGTGACAGTATTTCTGTATAAAAGTCATGAGGTATTGATAAATGTAAAAAGGATTGAGAAAATGTCAATTATTTCACGTATTGTTAGTTCACCGACACCCTGGTGGTGACGTATGTCATCAAATGACGTAAGATAAGATGCCGCCAGATAAAAAATGTTGCTGGTATAAATATTAGAAATTTGTATTACAACCACTCAGAGATAGTTTTTCCTCATGCCCCACCCTGATGGGGAAAATTGAACAGATAAAGTGTTATTTATTTGGCATCTCAACTGGCGATAATTCTTAGACACCAATTAAAATCACACCCACATATAAAACAGTGAGAAATGTCCTAATACCGCTAGCAGTTCCGTGGGTGTTTATTAAGCTATGATATTTTTTATCAAGTTCACTTGGGTTATTTATTACGCTGGTACAGCGGTAAGTCTACGGATTTACAACATTAAAATCGAGGGTTTGATTCCCCTCTGTGGGCTCAGCAGGTAGGCCGATGTGGCTTTGTTATAAGAAAAAAACACACACACAATTGATTATTCCTTTCCACACGTAACAAATTAATGAACACTGAAACTGTACTCGCAATAAAATCAAACAAATATTTTATTATTACAGTTCAATAACTGTTAAGTAGTATATATATTATACACGAGTTTTATAGTCCAGTAAACCTATGATTGGATAGACAGAACGCGTGCCTACTTGAACCACTTACATCTGGAGCAGACGTTTGATGTTTCTGTGGAAAACTATTAAAACGATAAGAAGTCTATTAAGTTTATTAAAAGTTGTTGTTTTTTTTATTTTGAGGTAATTATAAAAGTTCTGATACAAAAGTTAAATAATATTTACGAATTGATACATAGATAGATAATGGTTTTATTCCAGTCTGTCATCTACAACCATTACTTTTGTTTGGTCTGAAAATTATGGAACTTCTATGAGCGCAGCCATGTTAGTGCGCTCTCAATATCTCTGTTATTATAAAAAAAAAATAATCTTTTCTTTCTTGTCTTTCTCTTGAGTTCTGAAGGAAAACAAACGGTTTCTAATTTTACATCCATATTTCAAACTAGTACTTCCTGTAACTATTTGTGTCATAGTTCAAACGAGTACTTCCTGTAACTATTTGTGTCATATTTCAAACGAGTACTTCCTGTAACTATTTGTGTCATATTTCAAACTAGTACTTCCTGTAACTATTTGTGTCATATTTCAAACGAGTACTTCCTGTAACTATTTGTGTCATATTTCAAACGAGTACTTCCTGTAACTATTTGTGTCATATTTCAAACGAGTACTTCCTGTAACTATTTGTGTCATATTTCAAACTTCCTGTAATTATTTGTTTCCTGTAACTATTTGTGTCATATTTCAAACTTCCTGTAATTATTTGTTTCCTGTAACTATTTGTGTCATATTTCAAACTTCCTGTAACTATTTGTTTCCTGTAACTATTTGTGTCTACGGAATCTCTTTCTCAACGTCCCTTCTGTTTCGCAGATTATTTGAACTTCCATTTAAAAATATTTATTTGCTTCGTTTTCATTTCGCTCAAAGCCACTCCAGACCTATCTGCACTAGCTGTCCTTAATATAGCAGGGACAGATAAGAGGGAATGCAGACAGCTAGTCAACACCACCCACTGCCAACTCTTGGACTAGCCTTTTTGCAACGAATAATTGGATCGACGGTCGCATTGTAGCATGCTCACAGCTAAAAGAGCGTGCATGTTTGATGAAGAGGACTCGAACCCACGATTCTCAGATTGTAAAACAATCTGTCACCTGAAGTGGATAATTAATACCACCAGCTGAGCATTAGAAACCTCGTTAAATGATTAGAAATAAATTGATAAGAAAAGTGGTTTAACCAAGTTAGATTATTATAAACCGTAAATGTGTTTTTTGTAAAATGTATTATATATATTAGCTTTTAGTAGCTAATGCTTATGTTATAGTAAAATATAATAAACCGTGATGATGAGAAAGTTTTTATATAAACTTGGCCAAGTGTGTTAAGGCGTGCGACTCGTAATCTGAGGGTCGCGGGTTCGCGCCCGAGTCGCGCCAAACATGCTCGCCCTCCCAGCCGTGGGGGCGTTATAATGTGACGATCAATCCTACTATTTGTTGGTAAAAGAGTAGCCCAAGAGTTGGCGGTGGGTGGTGATGACTAGCTGCCTTCCCTCTAGTCTTACACTACTAAATTAGGGACGGCTAGCACAGATAGCCCTCGAGTAGCTTTGTGCGAAATTCAAAACAAACAAACAAGCACAAACCTGGCACGTCATATCCGGAAATATCTGACTTCCTACTACGTTATCGGAATGTCACGTTCAGAAAAAACAACAAACCAATCCTGGTGTTGAGATAAAACATTCCATTTAATACTAACAATAATTGTTGATTTTTAACATGCTACCAATAATTCAAAAGTATTTATATCTGTGTGATTTCTCAGATACCGAAGTTAACACATAACTATTAATTAGGATTTAATTTTCGTTAAGCCTACTTCACCAAGGTCTTTATTAAACATGATAGCTCCATTAGCCCTTTAAACTTTATTGATGTATACAAAAGCTGAACGAATGTTTATTAATTTTCTATTTCTTAAAAACGAACCTTGTTAGAAACAAACAAACAAATAGATTTAAGTACTAATTAGTTTAATTATCATATGATGTTTACCTCATTTCAAAAGTGAAATCTATTATTCAACAAGTTTTTAAAAATCGTTTGGAAAACGTTTTGTATTTTTAGCCGCGGCATAACGGATCCGAGTTTGTGTTTTATTATTTTCAAGCACTAATGTTTAGTTCCTAGCTCCGTCGCCCCTAGTGACATAGCGGTATGTCTGCGGACTCACATCGCTAAAAACCGGATTTCGATACCTATGGTGGGCAGAGCACAGATAGCCCATTGTGTAGCTTTGTGTTTAATTTCAAACAGCCCAATCCATACCGCTGTCATTTCTTGACCGATTTGAGATCTGATTACAGTTTTGATCTTAGAAGATTGAGATATTTGGCCAGTCCCAACGTCTCATCAATGAATTTACTGTAATCCTACCTAAAATAATTTCAAGTGTCACAGCTATTGAGGATTACCTCTTGTTTGGGTATAAATGTGTCATAATTCACTTGTTATTGCTGTTACAGTTTGATGGAAAGAGTCCGTTTACTGAAGTGTAAGTTTTTCAACGCCCATTTTCAGTGTATTACTTCTTGTATACATACATCAGTTTTATCTTCCAACTCCAGGATTTATAACACACATTCGAGAAATTGTATACAATAATTATTTGTTGTGTACAGAATTAAAACTGTAA
This sequence comes from Tachypleus tridentatus, assembly GCF_004210375.1. Lineage (NCBI taxonomy): Eukaryota > Metazoa > Arthropoda > Merostomata > Xiphosura > Limulidae > Tachypleus > Tachypleus tridentatus. Next base: position 8,195,164 of record NC_134826.1, on the reverse strand, counting down.
TGAACTGCTCGTGCAATGCCCTTTTATAGATTTGTTTCTTGCGTGACACAGTCCGTCAGGATCTTGATTTAACCAGTTAAAAACCAGCAAAGTTTTATTAAATACGCTCATAACTATGCCTTCACGAATATCTAAAAATATATTAAAGAGGGTCGAGAGGAGATGTGCGTTATGTAAACCAGTTTTCAACAACGATATTTTTTGTCCACATCAGACGTCTAGTTAGCAATCAAATCAGCTTTGAGTTCGTATATTAAGTGGAATTTTAAAAGCAGAGTAGAGTTTGAATCTTTTTATAACAAATTCGTTACAAACGAGCAGATTAAAGGATAAAAACAAACACAGTGTTACATGAAATGAAAACGAACGTATGTCGGATATCACCTTAAGATACGGATTTAAGACGAATTAATTCCTAATTGTTATCTCTACACTCACTCAAGCTTTAGAACTGTTTCGTCTTCAAATAGTTGAACCTCGTTTGATTACTTAAGTTCAAAGTTCAACAAATGTGAATACAAACGAATCAATAAATATTAAATTACATTAACAAAACAATGTTTGTGTCAGCTAAAGAAACAAGCAGAGATGTGGAAACCCTAAACTTAAGTCAGTCTTAAAATACGTGAACTGGCTTTTTTATGTGAATGTAATTGTATACGTAATACATTACAGACTGTCGCCACGGAAGTAAGCAAGAAAAACAGGTAGAAAATATATACAAGACTTCAGGTAGGGTATCTGCTTACTATTGTGACTTCTGTTTAAGTCAAGTTCAGTCAATTAATTTGTATCTAAAAGATTTCTGAAAGCTGTTAACTGTACGAAGTAATTTTAATGAATTTACATTGTTATAGCATTGTTATTTAACAAACGTTTCAGTTATGTAACAAACGTTTCAGTAACATTGTTATTTAATAAATCTTATGTAACAAACGTTTCAGTAACATTGTTATTTAATAAATCTTATGTAGCAAACGTTTCAGTAACATTGTTATTTAATAAATCTTATGTAACAAACGTTTCAGTAACATTGTTATTTAATAAATCTTATGTAACAAACGTTTCAGTAACATTGTTATTTAATAAAACTTATGTAACAAACGTTTCAGTAACATTGTTATTTAATAAAACTTATGTAACAAACGTTTCAGTAACATTGTTATTTAATAAATCTTATGTAACAAACGTTTCAGTAGCATTGTTATTTAATAAATCTTATGTAACAAACGTTTCAGTAACATTGTTATTTAATAAATCTTATGTAACAAACGTTTCAGTAACATTGTTATTTAATAAAACTTATGTAACAAACGTTTCAGTAACATTGTTATTTAATAAATCTTATGTAACAAACGTTTCAGTAACATTGTTATTTAATAAATCTTATGTAACAAACGTTTCAGTAACATTGTTATTTAATAAAACTTATGTAGCAAACGTTTCAGTAACATTGTTATTTAATAAATCTTATGTAACAAACGTTTCAGTAACATTGTTATTTAATAAAACTTATGTAACAAACGTTTCAGTAACATTGTTATTTAATAAAACTTATGTAGCAAACGTTTCAGTAACATTGTTATTTAATAAAACTTATGTAGCAAACGTTTCAGTAACATTGTTATTTAATAAAACTTATGTAACAAACGTTTCAGTAACATTGTTATTTAATAAATCTTATGTAACAAACGTTTCAGTAACATTGTTATTTAATAAATCTTATGTAACAAACGTTTCAGTAACATTGTTATTTAATAAAACTTATGTAGCAAACGTTTCAGTAACATTGTTATTTAATAAAACTTATGTAACAAACGTTTCAGTAACATTGTTATTTAATAAAACTTATGTAACAAACGTTTCAGTAACATTGTTATTTAATAAAACTTATGTAACAAACGTTTCAGTAACATTGTTATTTAATAAATCTTATGTAACAAACGTTTCAGTAACATTGTTATTTAATAAATCTTATGTAACAAACGTTTCAGTAACATTGTTATTTAATAAAACTTATGTAGCAAACGTTTCAGTAACATTGTTATTTAATAAATCTTATGTAACAAACGTTTCAGTAACATTGTTATTTAATAAAACTTATGTAACAAACGTTTCAGTAACATTGTTATTTAATAAATCTTATGTAACAAACGTTTCAGTAACATTGTTATTTAATAAATCTTATGTAACAAACGTTTCAGTAACATTGTTATTTAATAAATCTTATGTAGCAAACGTTTCAGTAACATTGTTATTTAATAAATCTTATGTAACAAACGTTTCAGTAACATTGTTATTTAATAAATCTTATGTAACAAACGTTTCAGTAACATTGTTATTTAATAAATCTTATGTAACAAACGTTTCAGTAACATTGTTATTTAATAAAACTTATGTAGCAAACGTTTCAGTAACATTGTTATTTAATAAAACTTATGTAGCAAACGTTTCAGTAACATTGTTATTTAATAAAACTTATGTAGCAAACGTTTCAGTAACATTGTTATTTAATAAAACTTATGTAACAAACGTTTCAGTAACATTGTTATTTAATAAATCTTATGTAACAAACGTTTCAGTAACATTGTTATTTAATAAATCTTATGTAACAAACGTTTCAGTAACATTGTTATTTAATAAAACTTATGTAGCAAACGTTTCAGTAACATTGTTATTTAATAAAACTTATGTAACAAACGTTTCAGTAACATTGTTATTTAATAAATCTTATGTAACAAACGTTTCAGTAACATTGTTATTTAATAAATCTTATGTAACAAACGTTTCAGTAACATTGTTATTTAATAAAACTTATGTAGCAAACGTTTCAGTAACATTGTTATTTAATAAAACTTATGTAACAAACGTTTCAGTAACATTGTTATTTAATAAATCTTATGTAACAAACGTTTCAGTAACATTGTTATTTAATAAATCTTATGTAACAAACGTTTCAGTAACATTGTTATTTAATAAAACTTATGTTGCAAACGTTTCAGTAACATTGTTATTTAATAAAACTTATGTAACAAACGTTTCAGTAACATTGTTATTTAATAAATCTTATGTAACAAACGTTTCAGTAACATTGTTATTTAATAAAACTTATGTAGCAAACGTTTCAGTAACATTGTTATTTAATAAAACTTATGTAGCAAACGTTTCAGTAACATTGTTATTTAATAAAACTTATGTAACAAACGTTTCAGTAACATTGTTATTTAATAAATCTTATGTAACAAACGTTTCAGTAACATTGTTATTTAATAAAACTTATGTAGCAAACGTTTCAGTAACATTGTTATTTAATAAATCTTATGTAACAAACGTTTCAGTAACATTGTTATTTAATAAAACTTATGTAGCAAACGTTTCAGTAACATTGTTATTTAATAAAACTTATGTAACAAACGTTTCAGTAACATTGTTATTTAATAAATCTTATGTAACAAACGTTTCAGTAACATTGTTATTTAATAAAACTTATGTAGCAAACGTTTCAGTAACATTGTTATTTAATAAAACTTATGTAACAAACGTTTCGTCAAACAAAGTAACATTACAATCAAGCTTTTTCTTTTTACATTTCATGATTTTACATCGGGGATTGTGAACCTATAAACAATCATTTTAGTAATATTAGAACAGCGTGGGACTGAAATCTAATGTAACAAAAATATCCAAGTAAGATAAAGTTTGTAGCGAGGCGAAACGAGCAAACAAAAGAGTTTGTTTGTTTTTTAAATTTCGTGCAAAGCTACTCGAGGGCTATCTGTGCTAGCCGTCCCTAATTTAGCAGTGTAAGACTAGAGGGAAGGCAGCTAGTCATCACCACCCACCGCCAACTCTTGGGCTACTTTTCTACCAACGAATAGTGAGATTGACCGTTACATTATAACGTCACATGTGAAAGGGCGAGCATGTTTTGTGCGACCGGAATTCGAATCCGCGACCCTCGCATTACGAGTCGAACGCCTTAAACCACCTGGCCAGGCCGGGCCAACAAACGAGCCAGATTCCTAAAGAAAAGCTAGACGTACTTCTACACGGCTCATGAAAATGTTCTGTTACAAAAGTATATGAAACCGGCGTTAAGAGTAGCATACAGTTTTACTTCTTGTCCTCTGTACAATACAGAGTGTTGAATTCTTTACTTGATTTGTGACGTAACTTTAATGTCTATTGACTGACTGAGAGATAACACACTAAATACTGTAATGACAGTATTACATAGTGTAATCAAAATATTAGATAGTGTAATCATATTAAGTTGTGTAATCACAGTAGTAAATAGTAAAACAACAATAAGGCTGTGGAATCACAAACAGCGTCACGTAGTAAGATCACATTAACAGTAAATATTTTATTTTAAACAGTGTTTGTTTGTTTCTTTTTTGGAATTTCGAACAAAGCTACTCCAGGGCTATCTGTGCTAGCCGTCCCTAATTTAGCAGTGTAAGACTAAAGAGAAGGCAGCTAGTCATCACCACCCACCGCCAACTCTTGGGCTACTCTTTTACCAACGAATAGTGGGATTGACCGTAACATTATACACCCCCACGGTTGGGAGGGCGAGCATGTTTAGCGCGACGCGGGCGCGAACCCGCGACCCTCGGATTACGAGTCGCACGCCTTACACGCTTGAAATGAGAGAGTTTATCTACCAGAACAACATTAGGTCATTCACTGTGTTTGACCAGCTTCTGGTCATAAAGACAGACACGAACAAGTCGAACACGTGAAGATGAATGAAATTCCTCCAGCTTCGTTTTAAGAATCCTTGATTCTTAGTACGATATCGACCGTACGTGCACTAATGAAGAACAATAAACATCCGTAGACTCACAAATATTCCCCACCCCCACAATTAAATTACAGATATTTATTCTGTTCGTACAGCTTATGGTCAACGACCGTCCTCAGTTACACAATTTTACTACTTGTGTTTGACATTTCCAAACCATCACTGAGATACACACGGTTCGTAGTGACACCAGAATAATGTTCATATGAGCATCAGTTTTATTTATAGCACGAATCTCTTCTTCTGTTATCTTCTGAAGGTAATAGAACATGAAAAAACAAGTTTACGATTTGAAAAATAGAACAAAGAGAACGACAGAGACTAGGTTTCAGTTTTATCTTTCTGAATTGTACAGGATTTTAACAGAGTAACTGAAGTTTCTGAGATATAAGAGGCTGGTTGAATGTTTCTACTTTACTCAGGGGCTAGTAAACAAGACGAGTTTTGGATGACCAGATGGTCCCTTATTGTCCTTAAGTTAGGTTACGTTAAGTCTAATGCGAAGTCGAATCCTAGTCACGCCAAACCTGCTCGCCCTTTCAGCCATGGGGGTGTTATAATGTTTCGTCAATCCCACTGTGCAATAGGAAACATCAGTGAATAGGAAAAGTAGGGCTAATGATGTTGAACAATTTCCAACTTAAAGGAGAACACGTATCAAAGGTTCATCTTCTCAAAGTGGAAGTCCTAATCCATAGCTACAATTCTTTTAGTAAATTCGACAAATTCCCGAATGTTATAATGGGGAAGATAGCCCTCGCGTAGCTTTGCGCGAAATTCAAACCAAACCAATCAAAGCAAACAAACACCCACTTCTTGCTTCCTGCGAGTTACTAGGAGGGAAAATCATTAAAATAAATGATACGCAAGGAGTTTGTTGGTCTTTACAATAAAAAATGAAAATATTTTATGTTATTAAATGTTAACACGCATGAATTCACTATTTTCTTTTATATTTCTTTGAAGAAAATATTCTTTTTATTGCAAATATGTTTATAATAGGAACTAAATAAAGGCCAGGCATGGCCAGGTGTGTTAAGGCGTTCAACACGTAATGCAAGGGTCGTGGGTTCGAATCCCCGTTGCACCAAACATGCTCGTCCTTTCAGCCGTGTTGGCGTTATTATGTTATGGTCAATACCACCATTCATTGGTAAAAGAGTAGTCCAAGAGTTGACGGTGGGTGGTGATGACTAGCTGTCTTCCCGCTGGTCTTACACTGATAAATTAGGGACGGCTAACGCAGATAGCCCTCGGGTAGCTTTGCGCAAAATGCAAAAAACAAAAGGAACTGAATAAAAGATAATTTATTTTTTCTATGTTTTTGTTTAATTCCGTTTGTACCAGAGGAAACCAACAGACCTGTCCCCTTGAACAAACCAAACAAAAACAAGCTTACCTTAAGATGTTTGAAATATGCCCTATTTTTCAATGACGCCCTATCGTTTTATTATCCTCTACATATTATTGACTCATTTTTGCTAATTATGGAATTGTTTGTTTGCTGTCTAAGACAACTTAGAATAGGGAATGAATACGTAAAGTTTACAGTCCGTAAAAGTAAATGATCTCGAATGAACAACTCTCCGCTGATTAAAACAGAGTTGTGGCCGAAATGCGGATTATGAATTTCAAACCTGTTTTCTTTCCAGCTTTTTAAATATAAATGTTTTTTGTAGGCCTATACTTTGATTTAAACAATTTTGTAACATCTACTTCGTTGCTTAGTAACATTCAGTATCTTAGTTTTTAAATTAATTAGGCGCAACTTTAATCTCGTTCGAACGAAACAAAATAAGTCCTCCCACGTGAGCAGACGTTTCACACAAAGACTTTCGTTTCGATTCGCCGTGCGCGTGGGCGAAAGTATCGACTTCGAAATATTCAGCGGACCACTCAGTAAACGTTTCTTTAAGACGTCATTTATTGGGAGTTGATGTGTGTGTATATTTATAAAGCACCTGTGAAATAGCTAACAGATGTAAAAGAGCTGCCTAGTACGGAGAGCTGAAATCGCATCCCTTGGTTCATCATCAAGCACGTGCTCCAGGCTTGCGTGCAGTCAAAGAAAAAAAATATTACTGTCTCCTCAAGTTTTGAGTAAAGATAGACGTTCTTCAGAAACTAACAGTAACTTTAACAAGAAACAAAAGCAACTGGTTTTAAGAAATATTTTGTAGTTAACAAATTAATTTCCATTTATTATAAATAATATTGCTGACTAAAGGTCCGAAGGATGGCCAAAACATGCTCCTCTCTGGCTTACATCTTAAAATGGACGGTTTTAGGCCTTATATTAACCCTAACAGGTTGGTCATTTCTTTCTTTTGTGTTAATTGTTTTACTGTGTCTTCTATTATTTACTACATAATAAAAGAAATGTAAGAAATAATTACTAAATTAACATAAGATATAGATCTGTTAAGAACTTTTACTTGACCAATATTTGTTTAAACACGTTTTAACACTTACGGATCTCGAGGTTGCTAAGCGCAAAGCTACACAATGAGTTATCTGTACTCTGTCTATCACAGGAATCAAAACCACAATTTGAGCACCATAAGACTCTAGGATTACCGCTTAGCTAATGAACGGGGAGGGCTTTTAATTTCTTTGCTCTCTACAATAAATGTTAAATTGGGAGTACTTAAAAACCGATAAACGTTGTGTTACAGTAACGTATGAAACAACGTGTGTAGATAATACAGAATTATTTGCGTTACAGTAACGTATGAAACAACGTGTGCAGATATTAAAGAATTATTTGTGTTACAGTAACGTATGAAACAACGTGTGTAGATAATACAGAATTATTTGTGTTACAGTAACGTATGAAACAATGTGTGTAGATAATAAAGAATTATTTGTGTTACAATAACGTATGAGACAACGTGTGTAGATAATAAAGAATTATTTGTGTTACAGTAACGTATGAAATAACGTGTGTAGATAATAAAGAATTATTTGTGTTACAGTAACGTATGAAACAATGTGTGTAGATAATAAAGAATTATTTGTGTTACAATAACGTATGAAACAACGTGTGTAGATATTAAAGAATTATTTGTGTTACAATAACGTATGAAACAACGTTTGTAGATAATAAAGAATTATTTGTGTTACAGTAACGTATGAAACAACGTGTGTAGATAATACAGAATTATTTGTGTTACAGTAACGTATGAAACAACGTGTGTAGATAATACAGAATTATTTGTGTTACAGTAACGTATGAAACAACGTGTGTAGATAATAAAGAATTATTTGTGTTACAATAACGTATGAGACAACGTGTGTAGATAATAAAGAATTATTTGTGTTACAGTAACGTATGAAACAAAGTGTGTAGATAATAAAGAATTATTTGTGTTACAGTAACGTATGAAACAATGTGTGTAGATAATAAAGAATTATTTGTGTTACAGTAACGTATGAAACAACGTGTGTAGATATTAAAGAATTATTTGTGTTACAGTAACGTATGAAACAACGTGTGTAGATAATAAAGAAGTATTTGTGTTACAGTAACGTATGAAACAATGTGTGTAGATAATAAAGAATTATTTGTGTTACAGTAACGTATGAGACAACGTGTGTAGATAATAAAGAATTATTTGTGTTACAGTAATGTATGAAACAATGTGCGTAGATAATAAAGAATTATTTGTGTTACAGTAACGTATGAAACAACGTGTGCAGATATTAAAGAATTATTTGTGTTACAGTAACGTATGAAACAACGTGTGTAGATAATACAGAATTATTTGTGTTACAGTAACGTATGAAACAATGTGTGTAGATAATAAAGAATTATTTGTGTTACAATAACGTATGAGACAACGTGTGTAGATAATAAAGAATTATTTGTGTTACAGTAACGTATGAAAACAACGTGTGTAGATAATAAAGAATTATTTGTGTTACAATAACGTATGAGACAACGTGTGTAGATAATAAAGAATTATTTGTGTTACAGTAACGTATGAAACAAAGTGTGTAGATAATAAAGAATTATTTGTGTTACAGTAACGTATGAAACAATGTGTGTAGATAATAAAGAATTATTTGTGTTACAGTAACGTATGAAACAACGTGTGTAGATAATAAAGAATTATTTGTGTTACAGTAACGTATGAAACAACGTGTGTAGATAATAAAGAAGTATTTGTGTTACAGTAACGTATGAAACAATGTGTGTAGATAATAAAGAATTATTTGTGTTACAGTAACGTATGAGACAACGTGTGTAGATAATAAAGAATTATTTGTGTTACAGTAATGTATGAAACAATGCGTAGATAATAAAGAATTATTTGTGTTACAGTAACGTATGAAACAACGTGTGCAGATATTAAAGAATTATTTGTGTTACAGTAACGTATGAAACAACGTGTGTAGATAATACAGAATTATTTGTGTTACAGTAACGTATGAAACAATGTGTGTAGATAATAAAGAATTATTTGTGTTACAATAACGTATGAGACAACGTGTGTAGATAATAAAGAATTATTTGTGTTACAGTAACGTATGAAATAACGTGTGTAGATAATAAAGAATTATTTGTGTTACAGTAACGTATGAAACAATGTGTGTAGATAATAAAGAATTATTTGTGTTACAATAACGTATGAGACAACGTGTGTAGATAATAAAGAATTATTTGTGTTACAGTAACGTATGAAACAATGTGTGTAGATAATAAAGAATTATTTGTGTTACAGTAACGTATGAAACAATGTGTGTAGATAATAAAGAATTATTTGTGTTACAATAACGTATGAAACAATGTGTGTAGATAATAAAGAATTATTTGTGTTACAATAACGTATGAAACAATGTGTGTAGATAATAAAGAATTATTTGTGTTACAGTAACGTATGAAACAATGTGTGTAGATAATAAAGAATTATTTGTGTTACAATAACGTATGAAACAATGTGTGTAGATAATAAAGAATTATTTGTGTTACAATAACGTATGAGACAACGTGTGTAGATAATAAAGAATTATTTGTGTTACAGTAACGTATGAAACAACGTGTGTAGATAATAAAGAATTATTTGTGTTACAGTAACGTATGAAACAATGTGTGTAGATAATAAAGAATTATTTGTGTTACAGTAGCGTATGAAACAACGTGTGTAGATAATAAAGAATTATTTGTGTCACAGTAACTTTGAAACAATGTGTGTAGATAATAAAGAATTATTTGTGTTACAACGTGTGTAGATAATAAAGAATTATTTGTGTTACAATAACGTATGAAACAACGTGTAGATAATAAAGAATTATTTGTGTTACAATAACGTATGAAACAACGTGTGTAGATAATAAAGAATTATTTGTGTTAGAATAACGTATAGACAACGTGTGTAGATAATAAAGAATATTTGTGTTACAGTAACGTATGAAACAACGTGTGTAGATAATAAATTATTTGTGTTACAGTGTTGAAACAACGTAGATAATAAAGAATTAATTGTGTTACAGAACGTAAAACAATGTGTGTAGATAATAAAGAATTATTTGTGTTACAGTAACGTATGAAACAATGTGTGTAGATAATAAAGAATTTTGTGTTATTTGAAACAACGTGTGTAGATAATAAAGAATTAATTGTGTTACAGTAACGTATGAAACAATGTGTGTAGATAATAAAGAATTATTTGTGTCACAGTAACGTATGAAACAATGTGTGTAGATAATAAAGAATTATTTGTGTTACAATAACGTATGAAACAACGTGTGTAGATAATAAAGAATTATTTGTGTTACAATAACGTATGAAACAACGTGTGTAGATAATAAAGAATTATTTGTGTTACAGTAACGTATGAGACAACGTGTGTAGATAATAAAGAATTATTTGTGTTACAGTAACGTATGAAACAACGTGTGTAGATAATAAAGAATTATTTGTGTTACAATAACGTATGAAACAATGTGTGTAGATAATAAAGAATTATTTGTGTTACAATAACGTATGAGACAACGTGTGTAGATAATAAAGAATTATTTGTGTTACAGTAACGTATGAAACAACGTGTGTAGATAATAAAGAATTATTTGTGTTACAGTAACGTATGAAACAATGTGTGTAGATAATAAAGAATTATTTGTGTTACAGTAACGTATGAAACAACATGTATAGATAGTCATTTATCACACTTTAAATATCCTCGTCTCAGTTTCAGTTATCCTATCTGGACATTAGTTTCCTTGTTTTAGTTATTTTATCTGGACATTAGTTACCTCGTTACAGTTTGAGTTATCTTATCCACACTTTAGTTACCTTGTCTCACTTTCAGTTATCTTATCCGGACAGTAGTTACCTCGTCTATGTTTTATTTACCTCACGAAGTCTATTTCGGTAATAAATGTTTGTGGCTACCTTGTTATAGGTTCCTTTACCTCGTCTAAGTAGTAGTTATTATGTTTCTTGTAGTTATCAGTTATGGTAAATACGTTTCAGTTGTGGCTGTTCTTTCATAATTTTATATATTGTAGTTAGGTTTTAGTTAGTTGTTATTTACGTTCATTAAGTTAAGTTTTGTAATAATGTTTTCACTAACTGGCGTGTAGTTTATTTTCAGTTTTACCTTCATATCTAAACCAGATTCTCTAAAACAAAATTTGAGAAAAGCAGAAATAAAGTAATAGAATTCACAAACTTTGTCTACGATATCAAACAGAAGATGTAAATATGTCCTGGTTAATGTGTAAATATCGAAAAAAGCCTTTTTTATCATTTGGAAGATTAACAGACTTTAACTTTATTGATTTAAATTACCGTACACACTTATAGTAATTATTATAAATTGTAGTTTATATAAACAATGTTTAGAACTGATCAAGTCAGTTGGGAACTTATCACCGTAAACCAATACAGAACGTTCTTTCTATAGTCGCACTCAAAGAGCAATTGTTTGATTGATCAAGTTTTAATTTGTGTTAAAAAGAGTATCGCTATCACGGTTAAGCCTAAATAATAACACAATAAAGATGGATGAACCCGCTTGCAATTGTAGCGCCAACATTTTCTTTGTTTTCGAATAAAGCAAAATTGTTAAGTTTACTTAAGCCTCGAGAGTCTTTATTAAATCTAATATGTAAACAGATTTATTAGATAAACTCCTTCACATAACTAAATTTATAATGTGTTTTTCTACTTTCCTTCATGGAATATAAAAACAAAGTAATTAACGATAATACATTCGTTCTTCTGCACTGATGAGAATTTAGCTATTTGCCTGCCAGCTTTATATCAAGTAAAAGTTTCGTGTGGATGCTCTTGTGATCAGAAAATGATCTCTGCGGGTAAAACACGAGATCCTCAATATGCTATGTAATTTAAATTATGAAATGTCGTCGTTCTAAAATAAATATCTTTGATTAATTTCGCTAAACGCGAGTAAAGTTTGAAACGTGTGTTGTTTTATTTTAATAATGATTTCAACATTCGTACAGTAGGCCTAAGGAAAATCTCGTTTTCAGCGAGACTTGAACTGTGCCAGTTTTTCTTTATAAGTGAACCAAGATAATTTGAAATAGCCAGTCTTGAATATTTGATCATTAATTAGTAAAATAATAATATTAGTCTTGAAAAAAAAATTTCAAAATCCCGCGAATAGCCTTACCGTTATGGTTATCTTAACATTCTGTTTTATGCCCCAATATATATATATATTTTTTTCCTGATACTTATAACAATGCTACACGTAAGTTTTAAAGAAGAGACGTTGAAATTTGTGACCTTAATTATTTTAAGTTAAATCTTTATGCTAGTCCGTAATTTTGAATCACTGACAACACTATCCGCCGTACAAGGATTCAGTCAGGTCCTTTGGTTAAAATAATAGGTTTGTTTGTTTGTTTGGGAATTTCGCACAAAGCTACTCGAGGGCTATCTGTGCTAGCCGTCCCTAATTTAGCAGTGTAAGACTAGAGGGAAGGCAGCTAGTCATCACCACCCACCGCCAACTCTTGGGCTACTCTTTACCAACGAATAGTGGGATTGACCGTCACATTATACACCCCACGGCTGGGAGGGCGAGCATGTTTAGCGCGACGCGGGCGCGAACCCGCGACCCTCGGATTACGAGTCGCACGCCTTACGCGCTTGGCCATGCCTAAAATAATAGGATTAAGTATCACTTATAATTCGGTAACAGCTGCGACTGTGTAGCGTGTTTAGTGGCGTCACGTTCCGAACAGACGACCTTACGTAACGCAAACCGACACGTTAACCACTGGGTCCTAGATGTTCTATAAAGGTTTTAGTTGAGTTTGGCCTTGTGTAGGCCACTTAAGAGTTGTTCATCTATAAGGTTTAAAACTAGTGTTCTTAATTAACAATAATGAATCAGTCGTTTGTTCGTTTGTAGTTTAGCACAAAGCTATACAATGGGCTCGGTTTATAGCTTTAAGTCCGCAGACATACCGCTATGCCACTGGAGGCTATGATTAAGGAAACATTGATATTTATATTCCTATTTTATTAGACAACTTGGAAGCAACACTAAGACTGAAACACACGTCACTCATTACTCCATAATATTTTACAAGTTACTCAAACCAACGGTCTTTTTAAATTACTCTGTCTTTCTTTCAAAGTACATACGTCTGTGGCAGCCACTTAAGTTACACTTTCATTTTTTTTCTATCTTTATAAACACGCTCATCCAAGTTATACTTGCGTTATCTCTCTGTCTGTATAAATATGAGACAGTTAAAGGACAGTGTTGGAATCTTCTATGGGACTACTGTCTTGTACATTCCAACACTGTCACGAATTCTTTTCGAAAGAAGTGAATGAAATTTACTATATTTCAACGAGTTGGAGTTTTTGTAAAGATATTCATTTAGTAATGTTCTGTTAGACCTGAGAACATTTGTTGTGTTTAACACCAAAACATTACCACGTGTCCCTGATCGTTTTCAACATCATAAAAGTTATGTCTTTTAAGAATCTTTCAATGGCTGAGATGTGTTGAGTGTCAAAGTTTCCTTTTGTTCCTTCAACGTTTCACATTATAGGTAATGTTTATCTTCTAAATTTTCAAGCTTTCTCATTCTCTGCTTTCACAATACGGAAGCCTCGTGACTGGTGAAACATCGTCATTGGTTCCAAATAATCTGATTTTTCCAGAGCAAACAGTTCCGATAAATTTCCTGATAAGCAAAAAACAAACAGTTTATACGACTTCTCGACACAGGGGAAGGAAAAACTGATACCAGTAAAGACAACATTCGTGACGAGATGTGAGACAAAAAGAAGGAAAACAAATTATGTTTTTGTATTTCACACAAAGTTAATCGAGGGCTATCTGCGCTAGCCGTCCATAATTTAGCAGTGTAAAGCTAGAGGGAATGCAGCTAATCATCACCACCCACCGCCAACTCTTGAGCTGCTCTTTTATCAACGAATAGTGGGATTGACCGTCACATTATAACGCCCTCACGACTGAAAGGGCGAGCATGTTTGGTGCAACCGGGATTCGAACCCGCAACCCTGAGATTACGAGTCGAACGCCTTAACCACCTGGCCATAAAGCCCAGTTATGTGTTTTATGACTAACTCGCTAACTCCTCGTGTCTGTATTCATGATGACTTCGTCAGATGCCTGTAAAAATCAAGAAATAATAGGACGACACACCAAATCTAAGGTAACACTGTTAACTCTCCCTAACTTGTTTTATCAGCTACATGATATTCACTACTAGCAGGTAACTTAGACAGAAGTTCGTCAGCTGAAAAATACACACATACACTGTGACAATTAGGCTTAACTAGCAGCAGCAACCGTTTCAAAATCATTCTCGCGGGTTATCTTCTTTCAATACATGCTGGCTGAACAGCCCATCTAACAGTGACAGTGTATTTCCAACTAAAGAATCTGTTATACAGTATTTTCTGACTAAAAAGCATATTTATTGGTATCTTTCGACTAAATATCTTAAGAATACCAACCGATACTTTACGGGACAGGCTGTTCTTCTTTAGTATCTCTAAATATATTAATACCACAACTATTAACCGTTTTAAACTTAATGTCACCCCCTCGGTGATAAATTGTAATAAAACTGTAGTTTTAAATTAAAATAAAAACAATTATCATTTTTAAATTTTGCGAAGCAAACTAAAGTAATGACACAAAGTTGTACAAAATAACTTATCACGCACCAGAAAAAAACGATTTTATTCTAACTACAAAACTGGATGTATCACCTTAACCCTTAAAACAGACACATGCCTAACCGTCGAGTTTCAATCAAATCATTTTTTAGAGTACGATTAGTCGTTTTTCTGTAAATAGTTTTCAGAACAGTTATGCCTTCCATATTGGTTTATTATATTTCACAGACCGTAGCATTTCAAGTGTTAGGTAGAGAAGTGTGTAACAAATGGGAATAATTATGTTTAACAGGGTGTTAAAATTAATACATTAGTTGTGTTGTAGTGTGTGTAATAAATTGAATAATTATGTTTAACAGGGTGTTAAAATTAATACATTAGTTGTGTTGTAGTGTGTGTAATAAATTGGAATAACTATGTTTAACAGGGTGTTAAAATTAACACATTAGTTGTGTTGTAGTGTGTGTAATAAATTGGAATAACTATGTTTAACAGGGTGTTAAAATTAATACATTAGTTGTGTTGTAGTGTGTGTAATAAATTGAATAACTATGTTTAACAGGGTGTTAAAATTAATACAATAGTTGTGTTGTAGTGTGTGTAATAAATTGAATAACTATGTTTAACAGGGTGTTAAAATTAATACATTAGTTGTGTTGTAGTATGTGTAATAAATTGGAATAACTATGTTTAACAGGGTGTTAAAATTAATACATTAGTTGTGTTGTAGTGTGTGTAATAAATTAATGTTATTATTTTGACAAGCACATTGACTTTATTACATTCATTTACTGTACACGTTGCTTGTTGTTTGTATGAATTTCACGCAAAGCTACACGAGGGCTATCTGCGCTAGTCGTCCCTAATTTTGTAGTGTAAGACTAGAGGGAAGGAAGCTAGTCATCACCACCCACCGTCAACTCTTGACTACTCTTTACCAACGAATAGTGGGATTGGCCATCACATAATAACGCCCTCACGGTTGAAAGGGCGAGCATATTTGGTGCAATGTGGATTCGAACCCGCGAATCTCGGATTACGAGTCGAACGCCTTAACGACCTGACCATACCAAGTCCAGTTAGTTTCACACACGACAAAAATATTACAATACGAGGGCTGTTCAAAAAATACGCGGACTGTTTGAATTGCGCGGCTCCAGTTGGTTCCAGGGAATCCGCTTTGTGTCGCTAAGTTCGCACAGATCAGCTGATTACGATGCCATTTCCCGACTTCAGATATCTTCATTTGTGTATTAGCTACGCGGTTTTAAGTGAAGTGCGATTTTTTCGTTTGGCGGATTTCAGAATGAATGACCTGAAGGAGCAACGACTTGCTGTGAAATTTTGTGTTAAACTTGGAAAATCTGCGACTGAAACTTTTGCTATGCTTAACACGGCTTACGGTGATGTTGCTATGAAGCGTACAGCATGTTTCAAGTTGCATGAACGTTTTAAGGATGGTCGACAGTCCATTGAAGTTGATGAGCGTCCTGGACGTCCTTCCACGTCAACTGACGACCCACACGTCGACAAAATCAACACCCTAGTGCGGGCAAATCGACGTCTGACTGTCAGGGAGCTTGCTGAAGAGTGTGGGATATCAGTTGGATCTTGTTACGAGATTTTGACCGAAAAATTGCAGATGCACCGCGTTGCTGCGAAATTTGTGCCTCAGAACTCGTGAGTTTTTGGCCAAACACTCGATCACTGTTCTTCCTCACCCCCCTACTCACCTGACCTTGCTCCTTGCGATTTTTTCTTGTTCCCCAAACTCAAAAGACCCTTGAAAGGAAGAAGATTTGAGACGATTCCGAGATTAAGGCAAATGCGACGAAGGAGCTGGAGGACATCACAAAGAAGGCGTACCAGGACTGTTTCAACAAGTGGAAACACCGTTGGGATAAGTGTGTGCGTTGGGGAGGAGAGTACTTTGAAGGGGTCCCAGACCTGTAACTTCTAAATAAAGTACATTTTGTTTTATGACGTCAGTCCGCGTATTTTTTTAACAGACCTCGTATGTATCAGTACCTTCTTGAAAATGCTAGCATAGTTTTCAGTAGACTCTGTAGGACACTACCATACCCCTCACTAGTCATTGGTAGTTAATTACTTGGCATATATGTAATTCAGTATTAACAATTCACAATTAATTGTCTGTAAATATATTTCTTCAAAAATATATTTAAAATACCCATCTCACCCCCAAAATATCAGTAAGATCATGGTAGATTTCTTAAGTTATGATATAGTTCACCAAAATATCAGAAAAGCTTTATCACCTTCCACACCATCTTTTCTCTACATGACTTAATAAAACAATCGAGCTCCCTGATAGCTTAGCAACAAGTTTGGGGCTTATTACGCTAAATTTAGTGGTTTGATACCCGCTTTGGGTAGAGCACAGATGACCCATTGTATAACTTTAGTTTTAAATGGTAAATTTGCCAAGTCTACCAGGTAAATGTTGGTTTAACGCCTAAAATAAATTTCTTTGTAAACGTTAACTTGAAGATGGAAAAAGCAGTTGCTAACATTTCGTTTCTACGACAGTTTTGTAAACACACGACTTACAGATAAATTTCCTAAGGTTTTATCCTTGCGAAACGACTTTTCTGTCGACAAAACAAACACTTCGTTAGAGTTCTGTCAGCTATTAGAGGAGCAATTCGTCTGTATTATTAGACACGTAGACAACGAATCATTTAGAATTAAGTCCCTGTTGACGAGAGTTTGGTGTTGGAAATCCATGAACAAGGATTATTTACATACGATCGTTTCAAATAATATTTATGGTAAGAGAACGTGATCGACGTTATTAGAGTAGAATACAAACACGGTCTTGTTTAAATCACTAGTACGTGGCTTCCGTTGCATTCATTATGCCAACTGAATGTGGCAGATAACAACCGTTTTTGTTTTTCGCCGCGTACACAATCAAAATAAACGCCCTAAGACGTAAATAGGTTATGTTTGGGCGTTTATTAACGACCTAATCTACTAGCTCATTTAGTTGGGCGAAATGTTAATAAAAAAACAACAACAAAAGTTTGTTTTTGTTTTCGAATTTCGCGAACAGCAACATAAGGGCTATCTGCACTAGCCGTCCATAATTTAGCAGTGTAAGACTAGAGAGAGGGCAGTTAGTCATCACCAAGCATCGTCATCTCTTGGGCTGCTCTTTACCAGCAAATAGTGGGATTGACCATCACATTATAACGCCCTGACGGTTGAAAGGGCGAGCATATTTGGTGATGTGGATTCGAACCCGCGTACCTCGGATTACGAATCAAACGCCTTAACCCACCTGGCCGTGCTGGGGCCCTAAGATGGTTTGGAAATTACTAAAATTAATTCATGTTTCTCATCCCTATAATTTATGATTTAGTAACTATATCAGTTTTAATAATTATTAACTGTATACTTAATTTCATAATTCATGTTTCTCATCCCTATAATTTATGATTTAGTAACTATATCAGTTTTAATAATTATTAATTGTATACTGAATTTCATAATTCTGTTTCTCATCAATTTCTGCTATAAAACGAAACAAACTTTCAAGTTTTATTTCATCACGTTACAAGTCTGTAACCATTATGTGTTAGTTATTGAGCGTAAAGCCCGTTATTTAACGTTATAAGCAGCTAGATCGCTCCGGCATGGCCAGCTGATTAGGGCGTTTGACTCGTAATCTACTGGTCGCGGGTTCCAATCCCGTCACACCAAAGATGTTCTCTCTTTAAGCGATGGGCGCGTTATAATGTCTCAGTCAATCCCACTATTCGTTGGTAAAAGAAGAGCCAAAGAGTTGGCGGTGAGTGGTGATGACTAACTGCCTTCCCTCTACGGCCTGAAACTGCTACATTAGGGGCAGATAGCGCAGATAGCCCTCATGTACCACCTACACTTACCGCTCAGGTGTTAGGATCACTTCCGACGGTTATAGATGTTACCTTTAATTTCTTGGGAATGATTTTGTGCCACGTCTTAAAGCGAAATATTAAAATTAGATTTTACAATAATTTGATTGGTTTTTTCGAATACTCGTACGAAGCTGCACAATGGCCACCTACACTAACCGTCTCTGATTTTAAACTAATTTATTAAACGGAAGACAGTTGTTCAATAGCACCTACCGCCAATTTTTGAGTCACTATAATCGAATAGTGGGAGTTAAACAAACCCTTATAACGAACCCGTGATCCTGAGGTACGGCACGCAAAACGGTAGACATTTGTTGTCTGGCATTACTGTTTCACAGCCCATACTAACCATAAAATATTTCTTTTGCAGTGGCGAATCTATCTAACGATGACGGCACTCGTGTAGATTCGATGAACCACCGTTCCCGGCAAGTCTTTCCTTCAGTTTCCAACAAAAAACTTTACTTCCGGGGAGCCATCCGCCCAAGTGGAGACCAACTTCAGAAAAACCACGAGACTCCACAAAACCCCGAAAATGATCGAATCCGTTTCAACAGTGGTCAACCGTGGAGTTTTGAGTCGGCTATTCAAAAGCGTGGTCAAGCGTGCATGAAACAATGCATTGCTCAAAGGGTCCTTCACCCAGTCCAGTGCTACTCCTTATGTTAACACCAGGGCAATCGCAGTTGTCGTCTTAGATCTCTTAGGTAAGTACCAAAAGGACATCTTATAGAAGTTTCCTGCTGCTGACACGCTACTTTGTTGTTCATAATAATGATACTGATGTTTAGCCTGATATTCGATTAATTATAATGTTTTATTGTTTATATAGTTACGGTTCAAACAACAACTCTTTCACTAAAGATGGACAGAACTGTAATTTTGCTGAGTCCCATAGTGTTGATATTTTGCCAAGACAGTGGTTATTTTGTTAGGCTCAACAATGTAGATAGTTTGCTGGAGTTCTAGACGGTAGTTAGGCCTGGCATAGCTAGGTGGTTAAGGCACTCGACTCGCAATCCGAGGGTCGCGGGCTCAAATTCCCGTTACACCAAACATGCTCGCCCTTTCAAACTGTGGGGGCATTATAATGTAACGTAGGTAAAATAGTAGCCCAAGAATTGGCGGTGGGTGGTGATGACTAGCTGCTTTCCCTCTAGTCTTACACCGCAAAATTAGGGACGGCTAGCGCAGATGGCCCTCGTATAGTTTTGCGCGAAATTACAAACAAGCAAACATAGTGGTTATGTTGGTGGGTTGATTTGAGTAAGGTGGCTTCATTGTAAAGCTCAATCAGATTATTGTTTTGTAATTCAACTCAACTATAATTTTAAGTTTAAAAGAGAGGTGTTGACTGGTGTTTATATGTTGTTTTGTGTGTTGATAAAACAAACATGCAATTAAACCCCAAGAAGGAGCAAACCTCTATTATCTGAGGAGTACGGAATCGACCCTAAAATGGTATAGTATGCTTATAACATTGTTTATAAAGACTTCGGTGGATATACTAGATATAACTGAATAGAAAACAAGTGTCCACAATGAAACAATATAAGTACTTAATGTTTTATTGAGTCATAAATTTATTTTAATTATCTTATTATTATTATTTTTAGTGTCCTCTTCTTTCCAGTAGAAATGAAGTTATTGGTTTCTGATGTGATTCAATATTAAGGAAGTTTTGTGCTTCAGTTGATAAACATCCAAACTAAACTGGATGCTCTCGGATATGACGCACATATCGCGATATCGTAATTTCAAAATGAGAGAGATGTGAAAAACCTTACAGTTTAAAGAAAACCTACAACTGTTTAGCCAATAGAATTGTAATGTTTTTACTTCCTAAATAAATATTTTCCTCAATCCTAAATTTAAAAAATGGTAGAAACTGATTGATAGCGTTAGGTTTATTTTATTATTAGAACAATTGCATAGCTGTATGTTTGGTTGTGAATGTACCTGTGAATAAAAAGGTGTCTATACCACTTGTTGTTGTAGACTAGTTATTTATAAAGATAACATGTATTGTTTCCTCAGTCAACCTATTGCTTGAAATACCAAAGAGATTGTTTAGATGTAGAAATACATTTCTTATACTGTTCGTCTCCTTGTATTGGTTGTTCTTCTAAACCGTACCTTTCAACTTGTAAGACTTACTTTTATCTTTTAAAAATGCGCAAACTCGGATGATTCTAGTAAAGACAATGAAAGTAACTCGCATTCTGAGTTTTCCCAACATGCAAGCACATTACAAAACGAATTTTGGGGTAATTTTCTTACATACAAGTATTACTTTGCGATAAAATGTACAAGTAACCCTAACATGTTTGTAAATCATAATGAAGAAATAAAACGCAAAAGCTTTCATCCTAGCAAACAAAGATCGTAAACAATCGGTGACATATATCCTTAAATAGAATATTGTAAAGGATTCTGCATCTCAGAACGGTTGGTATGGGTATTAACACTTAACAATAAATGTTTTAATATCCATTCCAGCCGCCGTCCTGAGATAAATTTTTATTTCAAATGGGTTTCTCGTGATCAAGACCTACTTCATCAGTCAAATGTTGCATAGTGAGAGACGTTACTAACAGTGAATGTAATTTGCGAGAACCAACCAATAATCAAACTACATTATTTCACCACTTTATTAAAATTAGAAGGTAAAATTCTTCTGCAAAACCAGGTTAACGATACCGTAAAACTTCAGAACAAACGTCACTATTGAGATATAGTTACTACTTGTCTGACCACAACCATTCTTTGCACTGCCTGTGTAAGTTATTTTCACAAGTTGCCAGAAGAGGGCAGTAAAGTTTTAGTTTGTGGATTTTTTAACTTGTTGAAAACGATATTATTTTTAACAATGATTAATGAAAATGTTAAACACCAAAACAATACTTCTGTGCATTTTCTAACATCCTTATAACTGAAGCGACAATATAAAAACACATTTCACAAGAAAAACTAAAATTTAAGTAAAACGACAAAATATTAACGAGTATAACCGCTATTTATTACATCATTTTGAACAGTTAAAATATTTATTTAGCTGCACATGCGTAGTCTAAATTAAACCCTGCACTAATATTTCAAGGACAACTTTTAAAACTTAGTATATATTGTTGTTCTCTTTCATACTTAGGATCCTGTTTTATGCATGTAGTGTCATCTATTGACGACAATGTGAACGATAATTAGGGAGGTGCAAAAAAGATTTCTAAGTCGGTATTAGTAAACTTTTAGTTTTACTATTTTATAATTCCGTTATCTTCTGAAGATCTTATTTTAAACAAACTATATTTTTTTAAAACTACCTCACACCCATGTATATTTGTTTGGCTAACTGCAAATAAAAATGATTGCCATCATTACTGATAGGGGAAGGTACCAAACAACTCGATGGTTTTGAAATAGGGTTAACGTTTAGTACAAGACGAATTCTCTTAGTATACATACATAAGTTGAGGACGTTACATTAACACGATTTTGGTCCCCACTGAGGACTCGCAATCCACGCCTTCATATTTGGTCGCGTTCTATCTGACGACTTTGCACACTCACAACAGTCCTGCAGCGTAATTGTTTTTATTTTAAAATGTTCTATCACAAGGTTGTTACGTCCAAAGCACGCCACTCATCCTTGTTGCTTTTTTTTAATCCATTTAGTATACGAGGTCAGTTTAAACTCTCCAATCACACAGAGATCTAAGACTGCACACTAGAGGTTGAGAAGTCACCCAAAATAAATCTAAACTTTTAATTTATAGTTCAAAACACTAGATGCAACATATTTTTTTCCTTCTTTAAGAAACTGTCGAATACAATTACGTCAAGTCTGATACTTACAGTCACTGATTTTAGATACAGATTTCTAACGAATGTGTTTGCGATGTAAGACTGCTGATAAATACCACGAGATATAAACCACCAACAGAAGCTTAAGAATCGAGCTTAATTTTGCCTGCTTCGGAGAAGTACACTCATTTTATTTAGTCTTGGTGCGTGAAGCTGTCTCAGTGATTAAAAATACAAAGCTTAAAAAATCGTAATGTTACAAAACTAAAACACAGTAACTATTGAAGTTCTTGAAATTGTGTATTACTAAATTTGAAGGTGACATTTTCACGTCACAAAATCTACAAACAATATTTCAAATAAGCATATTTCAAACTTTAGATGATGATTTGAAATAAAACCATCTCAAATTTTCTTCACAAAAAATCGAGAAATCTTTATTGAGTAAACTCTGCCTGAAACATTTTTTTTTAACAAAGACATTTTATAAATATTTAGAAACAGTTGCATGTAGACTTTTGATAGTCAGATAATTATTTCTATTTTCATCTAAAAGTCGGCTCTATAAAGAAAAATAAGCCACACAAAACCAGAGAAATAATAATAGAAACACCGTGTATTGTGTGTGTTTGACTGGACCTGAATCCAGATGAATGAGTTACATAACTTTCTTCGAACTCTCAATTGGATCTTAAACAACCTTAATATTTTAGGCTTACTCTTATCTCTGAACGTTGTTTCACATTAACAACAACGAAGTACGGACAACGATTGGAAAAATATATTTTCACCAATTTATGTCCAAGTGTTTGTTAATGTTAATTAAGTGTGTGTTTTTATTTTGTTGCATGGTAACACAGAAAGTTAGGCCTAATTGTTATCGAAATAGTCTGTCGCTTTTATGAAACTTAAATACCGCAGTTATCTTATACACTGAATTCTTATAAAGTATGTACAAATACTAAATTAAATATATTTAAAACAGTTAAAATTAAGTGAGATTTTACTGCAAAATACAGCGAAAGAATTACACTGCTAATCAAACTCAACACAATCAGGGCAGTGATGGCCTAGTTACAATCAGATGTAAAATCAGTTACGTAACTGTTATTAAAAAACTGATACATCCCAAAAAAATAAGAGAAAACCCTCTTAATTGCGTACAAAATTACAGGATTGATTATACCAACAAGATGACCACGTTTATTGTTATACAGAGCTAAATATTCCAGAACTACGTTTACAAGTGAGAGTCGTTTCTACGTTTCATACAGCCCGAGACCCAAAACATGAGAAAGGTCACACAATATGGAGTTTAATGTTTACGACCACCAGGTGGTAAACATAATAAAAAATAATGTCATTATTTGCTAAACGAAATTATTTTAGTTACCAAACAAGACTCATGCCAGTAGAAATGGAGTTAAAGAAAGTAGACCCAATTTAATGGGTTTAAATACATTACGAAGAAAACATGGAATAAATTTCATATTTAGTTCACACCGATTCTTAGTCCTAACTTTAAATCATGAAAAACATTACTTGCAATTATAATATTTAGTAAAACGCTTCGAATTTGATCATTTTGCATAAAATCTGAATCAGACAATATAAATTAGTTTAAATGTTTTACAAACTTGTCGACTATTGTCTCTGAAAAAATTGTAAATATACAACTATCTTGCACTTTCGAACAGAAGATAAAATCATTCTAAACTCTGGTAAATTTGCAGTTTTAATGTTACATTTCTGTGACACGTTTCAAACATGCAACTGAACACTCGAGAGCCTAAAATATCAAGCCATTTCAGTAACACACAAAACGAAATTAAAATATACATTAAATCTCTAAATGGAATGTTTATATATTCAATTAAAAATAAGGCTATTTCCCAAGGAGTTTTCTTCCGGTAAATAAATGCATCGCTATTCTATGTAACTGAAGGTAAGTGGTACAAGGAGTTTTCTTCCGGTAAATAAATGCATCGCTATTCTATGTAACTGAAGGTAAGTGGTACAAGGAGTTTTCTTCCGGTAAATAAATGCATCGCTATTCTATGTAACTGAAGGTAAGTGGTACAAGAGTTCTTCCGGTAAATAAATGCATCGCTATTCTATATGGCTGAAGGTAAGTGGGTGCAAGGAGTTTTCTTCCGGTAAATAAATGCATCCTTCAATTCCATGTAACTGAGAGGTGGTAGAGGTGGTACAAGGAATTCGGTGAAATAAATGCATCGCTATTCTATGGGGAGTGGTGCTCTTCCGGTAAATCCTGGCCACATCCGCTATTCTATATATAACTAAAGATGCAAGTGGTACAAGGAGTTTTCTTCCGGTAAATAAATGCATCGCTATTCTATGTAACTGAAGGTAAGTGGTACAAGGTTTTTTCTTCCGGTAAATAAAATGCATCGCTATTCTATGTAACTGAAGGTAAGTGGTACAAGGAGTTTTCTTCCGGTAAATAAATGCATCGCTATTCTATGTAACTGAAGGTGAGTGGTAAGGTGAATTTTAGGGTTTTCTTCCGGTAAATAAATGCATCGCTATTCTATGTAACCCAGATGGTGAGAATGGAACGTTTTAAGGAGTTTTCTTCCGGTAAAATAAATGCATCGCTATTCTATGTAACTGATGGGTAAGTGGTACAAGGCAATTTCTTCCCGGTAAATAAATGCATCGCTATTCTATGTAACTGAAGGTAAGTGGTACAAGGAGTTTTCTTCCAGTGGAAATAAATCCGTAAGCATTCAATTCTATGTAGTGGCTTTGAAGGAACTAAGGTAAGTGGTACAAGGAGTTTTCTTCCGGTAAATAAAATGCATCGCTATTCTACATGGCATTAAAGGTAAGTGGTACAAGGAGTTTTCTTCCGGTAAATAAATGCATCAACTATTCTATGTAACTGATGGTAAGTGGTACAAGGAGTTTTCTTCCGGTAAAAATCAATGCATCGCTATTCTATGTAACCGTAAATAAGTGGGTACATGTAACCGAAGCGTGTTCCGTATTGCATCAGCATGCTATGTAACTGAAGAATTAAGTGGGTACAAGAAGTTTTCTTCCGGTAAATAAATGCATCGCTATGCTATGTAACTGAAGGTAAGTGGTAAGAACAATTTACCAGTTCCAATGATCAAATTATGAATGTGTACGGAGAGTTACTATAAACGATCATGTGAAGACTCGCTTTGTCACCCGTAAGAAATAAAGTCGTCAACTTCCTGCTTACGGTTGGAAATATAAACTGAAGCTTTTTTTGATACAAATTATATATTTATCATTACTTTCTTCTTTGTTTCTTTCTCTTTCTTTGAAGTTTTAATTTTTCTTGTCTTCTTCAGTCGTTCCTTTTCTCGCATGTTGCTGACTAGCTTGTAAGCAAAAAAACCTGTGCAAAATAATCAAAACATGTTAATTTATTATTGAAAAAAAAAAACAACACCTTAAAAGGTATGTATATATTATAGGTATTAGATATTCTTACGAAGTATTATATTCACCAGCACAAATGTCCATCTTCCGGTTTCTCCAAATACAGAATCTATTGATACTAGCAAAACAACCTGGAAACACGTGTACGTTTGGAATATTTTAAAAGAGAACAGACACATTTTACCCAACAGTTTCTAAGTTTTCCGACTTTATGACAACTGTGTTTCTTTCATAAAAGTTCTTTTAAAGTCAACATTCTTTCGCAACTTCGTCATTTTCATAAAAAAAATTACAATGTCTTAAAAATAACCTCAAGTATTATCTTATATGTAGTGGTAAACTTAGTACACCAGTTCTGAGTATATGGATGCTCCAAAGTCAGGTTTCTGCACTAAAAAGGTCAATGAAACTTCAATGTTCAGAACAACAGCCCAGTCTTGTATACTTGGATGATGACTTGTCCAAGAGACAACATTCATACAGGACATTTTCTCTTAAACAGTTGCTTCAGTGGCAGGAATCAGACTCAAAACTTCCGAGTTTGGTGAAACTTAAATGATGTGGCACACGATAAGATACGAAGAGTACGACTTACACTTTCCAAATGGGACAAGAACTGGCCAGGTTATGATTGACCATCAGAAATCCTTACTTAGTAACCCTTTCCTTTATCTTCTTTGTCCTCCATTGCATCTGTTCTTCAAGCAGATCTTCAGCAGATAGCTCCAGTCCACAATGGCCGTAACTGGAAATTTTCTTATCTTCACCATGTCACCATCCACCATCATTGTTCGACTAGCAACACGCGCAGCTGAGATCACGATGTACTCTTTTTTATAGTGCTTGTTGAAACAAATCCATCTATCAAGTCCAAAGATGATGCTGATGAAAGCTGTGGAAGAAGGCTTCTGTCAGATCAGAACATCAAGGTCTCGAACCCGAGACCCTGAACTCTTTGACAACTCATAACTGAAGTACTTTGTCATCATATAGATAGTACATTTGGGGTACAGCGCATCCGAAACTTTACAACAATGCAAGGAACACTAAACAAAAACTGCGATTTCTTGTTCTTTGCCCTGCCATCCAAGAACACTACCTCACTTTTGACTGAGGACATATCCTGTATTAATGCATAACACTGGGTACAAGTTCTAATGGTATAAATTAGCTAACGGCTATTGGAAATTACGGAAAAACACCAAATACTTTGTGGAAGTTCGCACAAAAATACACAGAGCCATCTACAATAGCAATCCCTAATTATCAAGTTATAGAAGGAAGTTAGCTAATCAACAGCACCAATCGTCAACTCTGATCAACTACTGAAGCTGGTCGTCACTTAAGTAGCTCACCCGCGGCCTCGAAATGTAGAGCTCGATTTTGCAAAAACGGGATGCGAACCATGTGTCCTCGGGTTTCAAGTGCGCCACACCAACTATCAAAGTTACGCTGGACCAGTGACTGTGCAAACTCAAACCTTTTGTCACAAAATGTATACATAAAATTAACACTGAATTTATCTAACATTATTGTATTTGGCGCGTATTTTAATATCACACGTGTGTTAACATTCTACCAATGAAGACTGGCCGCAAGACATATATAATGCTTAGAAAAATATTATGGGTCAACTTTCTGGTTCTTTATCATTTTTCTTGAAGTGAACATATACACCAAAACTACAAAAGGTTATCTGAACTGTCGATCATACACAAGAAACCGGCTAGCAGCACCCACCGCCAATTCTTGGGCTACTCTTACCAAAAACAGTTGAATTGACCGAAACATTATAACGCCAATAAAAGTAAAATGGCGAGCATGTTCTGCGTCGAGTTTCAATGCCGTGATCCACGATTTGCCAGTTGAGCACCCTAAACACCACTCCCATATATCACGCATTTCAAAAGCGGTTATATCGTTGTAGGCTTACTTCACAATTAGAGCATGATCCTAAGATGTTATTTTTTATTGAATTCATCCTAATTTTCTTTAGACAACCTAAGAAAAAAGTTCCAGATTAAGTTACACAAAGATAAGAGGGCGGTAACATAAACCTCCGAGGTGTACGTGCTCAAAAGAACAGGTTCGATCAGTGATAACACTTAATGAAATACAGACTGTAAGTGTCTATTTTTAACAACAGTGATCACTACAGTCTACAGTTTGATACTTGACAACTCACGAAAAGTAAACTCCATGACTTGTAGAAATGGTGGCCTGGAACTGGAGTAAAGTTTAGTTGTAATGAGACAAAATAGGTTAAGAAGCCTATACTAAAGGTACGCAGGTGAGGCTTAACAAACTCGTCAGCACGGGCGGCCTTCATTCTAGTTAACTGTGATAACTTGGTAAAAAATAGTCCACATTAAAACCAATCGCAAGTGCAGATAAAATGACCTGCCGTAATGCTCTCTTTGTTAACAAACGTTCACGATTTAACATACACACATACGTATATTATAACACCACATTACACACACGCTATTGTATACAAGAGCACTAGAAAGTAGTTCTTTCATTACCCGATAAAAAAAAAATTCCAGATCTATATTAAAAGTTATTCGTTCTTGAAAATATATTTAAAGGTTTAGCAGTGGTTTAATAAACACTAGATTTAATATATATTTAAAGGTTTAGCAGTGGTTTGGTAAACATTAGATTTAATATATATTTAAAGGTTTAGCAGTGGTTTGGTAAACATTAGATTTAATATATATTTAAAGGTTTAGCAGTGGTTTGGTAAACATTACATTTAATATATATTTAAAGGTTTAGCAGTGGTTTGGTAAACATTACATTTAATATATATTTAAAGGTTTAGCAGTGGCTTGGTAAACATTAGATTTAATATATATTTTAAGATTTAGCAGTGGTTTAGTAAACATTAGATTTAATATATATTTAAAGGTTTAGAAGTGATATAGTAAACATTACATTTAATATATATTTAAAGGTTTAGCAGTGGTTTAGTAAACATTACATTTAATATATATTTAAAGGTTTAGCAGTGGTTTAGTAAACATTACATTTAATATATATTTAAAGGTTTAGCAGTGGTTTAGTAAACATTAGTTTTAATATATATTTAAAGGTTTAGCAGTGGTTTAGTAAACATTAGATTTAACGTTATTCTTAAATCAATATTTGGTTGACACTTAAAAAGTTATTTTTACATTAAAAATAAAGCCATAATTACTGTTTACGGCTGAACAATTTCTGTGTCCTGTTTATTCTAGAACTGTGGACCCTACTGTTCCATATGGTCACTTACCTATGACTCCCACAGGCAGTAACAACAAAAGGAAGAGACCGGTGAGTTTCAACTTTGGGGTGGGGGGTATCGAACTATCTGTTATATTGGCTGTAGCATCGGGCAACTCATCACTGTCCGCATTAAATACACTCAACAAGTTCAAAATCTCTGCCATTACGGAACGTTAAGAAATACACCTCAAACCACCACGTGCTGCACTACAATTTCCATGAAACAGACTAGAACTTCGTAGCAAGACAAGTTCCACGTGGCTACGAGCAGACCCTGAACGGGAACGTTGACACCTGGAACACGCAGCAGTTTTTTGTTTTTTTAAAACTGATTACGTCTGCCTAATACCAGGTTTTCAGTTACTTTACCTACATTGTTACGATTAGATAGAACTCGGTCATAATTTCACGGAATATCTTGTGGCGTTGTTTCACAAACTTACTTCACTAATGTTAAAGTTTTATTTCCACTTACAGCTCAAACGTGAATTATACAGTTAAAATATTATATAAATTTGGTATTTTTCTCTTTACAAATGTAATTTTTGTAAGCGATAAATACGCTTTAGTTAAAATATCATTATATGTCACTGTCCCGAATTTTAAAGTGTAGCAAACCAAAGGGAAATCGACTGGTTCGCTGTCCCTACCGCCATCTCGGACTACTAAGTTACTAATTGAACATCAAGTTACGATAGCTCTGAAGGCTGAAAAAGCGAGCATGTTTAGTATCTGGTTTCGATCCCTACAACCCACATATTACGAGTCGAACGCCCTCACCACCAGGCTAAGCTAGGCTTGAAGGATGAAAAGCGATACCAAATCAATGATTACCATACAAAAGTTGGTAAGAACCAATTTATATGCACAGGGATATCTACATACTTTGATGATGGTTTTCACACTGAATCCAGTGACATACGATGTGCATATAGTTTCTTCATTGAAACAGACAACTAACCAATGAATTATAAAATTTGACATTTCGGTAACTTCTCCATTTTTTCCTGTTCCCCACAACAAAATGCGACTGGAAACAGGATAAAACATAAGTAGCTATAACTCAATATACATTCCTGTAAAGATTTGTTTGTTTGAACTTAATCACAAAGCTACAGAATGGGCTATATGTGCTCTGTCCGTCACGGTATCAAAACCCAGTTTCTTGCGATGTGAATCCACAAACATACCGCTGTGCCTATGGTGGTGGGGGCTTCTGTAGAGAAGAAATTGATTTAAATAAAAAATAATTTGATCTTAACTGTTTATAGGGCAGATACACAAAGGCTATTAAAGATTTCTGTTTTAAACATTGTGTCAAATAAACTATAATCAGCCTCGTAAGTTAACAATATTGAAGTTTTAAAGTACAACAATTTAGAATATTTCTGTATTAAAAGACAAAAAGTAATAAACTTCACTTTGTGTACCTTGAAAGAGGTAGCTCAAACCCTATTTTCATTATGGATTCCTTATTATATTAACATACAATACGTGTATAACGTAAGGATTAACTTTATATAACTATGCAATGAGAGTTAAAATTATCTTAGGTAGGATGAATTTTGTCCAGTCACCATTTGTCCAATTGTGTAACAGTAGTTTTCTAATCAGTAGAAATGTTATATATATTTACATGAAGAGTCACATTCTGGATTATAGAATAGAGAACAGAATTCCCTTTTCAGCCATGAAAAAAAAAAAAAGAATCTATAGCAGTAAACTAAACTTGTAGTGATCAATATCCAAATTGTTGTCTCCTTCCATTGTGTCAGAGATGTATTTTTTGTTTTTTCTAACAATTACAACTGGGGAAAAGATATATCTGGTTCTAATATGCCAGAAACTACCATTTTATACCATATTATGACATTAGGAAGTCAAAAGTCAAACAATAAAAATACCATTTTATACCATATTATGACATTAGGAAGTCAAAAGTCAAACAATAAAATACCATTTTATACCATATTATGGCATTAGAGGTCAAAGTCAAACAATAAAAATACCATTTTATACCATATTATGACATTAGGAAGTCAAAAGTCAAACAATAAAATACCATTTTATACCATATTATGGCATTAGAGGTCAAGAGTCAAACAATAAAAATACCATTTTATACCATATTATGACATTAGGAGGTCAAGAGTCAAACAATAAAAATACCATTTTATACCATATTATGACATTAGGAAGTCAAAAGTCAAACAATAAAAATACCATTTTATACCATATTATGACATTAGGAGGTCAAAAGTCAAACAATAAAAATACCATTTTATACCATATTATGATATTAGGGGTCAAAGTCAAACAATAAAAATACCATTTTATACCATATTATGACATTAGAGGTCAAAAGTCAAACAATAAAAATACCATTTTATACCATATTATGACATTAGGAGGTCAAAAGTCAAACAATAAAAATACATTGAAGTTTACTTATCTTTCAACCAATCAAAATGAGATTTTGTTCAAAGACATTTTATGATAAATCCAACAAACTGTAGCAGAAAAATATGAAATGTAGGCTTTCCTTGCAAGTTAACAAGTGTAAAACAAATTTACAAAATTAAAGATTTAGACCTTTAATTTGTTTTTGTTAAAACCAATCAAGATAAAACTATATGAAGACACCTTGTGAAAACAGACTGGAACACAGAGATTCAGGATTGTGCTTTTCTTGCAAGTTTTGTAGGGACAGACAATTTGCAACATAATGAGTGTGAAGCTCTGAACCTGAAGACACTGTCTGCATATGTAAATATTACAACAAATTGTTAGTAATAGTTCTAATTCACATAAACCACAGAGATGCACATATCATGTCAAGAAATAGAGTTCACTTGCTCAAAACTTATCTGTAAAGTTTGTGTTGTTGTGAATAAGCAGACATACAGGAAAACTGTCTCTCCTATGTATTATAGAGCTACAATTTAGTATGTCTCAATACAACTTCCTCATAATCATACAAGTTCCACTTCACACCCTCTTTCTCTGCCTTGAATACCATTATCATTCTAATACTCTTATGAAATTACATGGATGGAGGCAATGCGAGGACTGCTTATTAATGTTGGTCTTTCTATTTTACTTCTATACTGTTTAAACTGTTCTGACCGATAAGTATGTTCATTTGCAACAGTAAGTTTTCAGAGCAGCTTTTCAACTTAGAAACCTACTGATAATAGTAACAATCCAGCTACATCAAGAAACTGATCCATCATCTTACATAAGGATGGTATAATCATGAGGCTCAGAGTAGAGCTACGGTACTCTGAAAAATTATATAGTATTAAATACTATTACAAACATCCTTAATAGATATTGTCAAACTGGTCTAAATAGTGAACCTGACGATGACCGGAAGGTCAAAACTTTGTTCGCTCCTCTACGTGAAAATATTTTCCGAACCCAAATGAGCCGCTTTTACATATATATTTATATACAAAGAGTGGTCTTCAAATTTTATGGTGTATTTGTTGAAACTTTGAAAAACCTCAAATTATAGTAGCATATTAGTCTCTAATTATGATTAAAATTCCATGTTCTATATATCTATTGGTTACATAATGTAGTTACTGGTGTTTTTATGTGTGACTCAATGATGAATTATGTTTTATTTTTATAATACACTAAAGTTTCCCCACAGTGACATCTGTAGAAATAGAAATGTTTTAAAACCACTAATGTTTATACAAGTTGCTACAGTCCACATACAAACCTTCCTTCAGTTAGTGCTAAACTGCTTGTTAGGCCTTAATGTATAGAGGTTTAGAAGAAATATTAATAATTTGATAGGCCTAACATACATAGCATTCTACAAGTTAAACAGCATTAAAACTTGTGTCTCAGAACATCTGGTATGAACATAAACACTTTTATTGATAAAAGCATAATACCCATACCAGCTGTTCCGAGATAAATTTTTTATTTCAAGTGAGTTTCTCCTCATCAAGTAATAAAACTTGTTTCTAACTAATAATAAAGCCAGAGTTAAGAACAGCAGATTATAAGCTACATAAGTACACATTTTTTAAGTGTAGTTCAATATTTGTAACAAGTTAAGCTTATGAAATCTAGGGATATCAAAGTTAGAAACTTGAAAGGAACAAAATCCAAATAACTTATTAAGCACAATGGGCTAATTTAGCCCATCACACTCAAAGAAACTAATCAATGCTTTGAAGTTGAATAAACAATCCTTATATCACAACAATTTTTTTAACTAAAACATAATTTTATAAACTTGAGTTCAAATAACTGTTTTCATTTCTATATTAACAACAATGTTATTCTAAATGTTATAAAATACTGTGAATTAAAATCATGTCATTTTACTTTGTTTAAATTAAGATTTTGGAATATTGAGGGTTTTTCAAAACTTAACTATATCATCTTAATTTACAGCTAACCCTATAAATTTTGTGTTATATGTCAACACTAATCTTCAAATAACGTAAACCTACCTACTAAAGTAGCTGTGATAATGGTAGGAAAAACAAACACCCAGTTACTAAATCCATGTTCAATAGGTCCGTCACTTCCACTCCCCGAGATATCAACCATTTTCTTGTCTTGTATGAAACACAACCAGATATTCTGTTATTTGTATAAGAAACTATGTATAATTATAATATTAAATCCTGTCCAATAAACACAATTAAAATATTATAATGCCACACAACGAACACGTCTCCTCCACTAGCACTCAATAAATACACAAAGTATTGGCCACCTTGCGGCTACACAATGAAACAAATCTTAAAAACCATCATAAAACAAAACGAATCTTATCAACCCAACCCAATATATACTAAGAAATACATAATAACTTTGGTGAATTCACTTTCTCTAAGACATTAATATTTATTTAAAAGTAATTTCTTTTAAAGGTCAAATATTGTACTAACAGAACAAAGGTATAAAATTACTAAAAAAACATTTAAATATTTCTATTACCAAACATTCTTTTCTGTACTCTACAGGTAAGATGTATAGCAAGCAAACGACCTAAGATTACGAGGTCTGTTCCAAGTTTGACTGTGTGAGTATTTGGGTATTGATGTTGTTAAATACCCAGGAGGGTCAGGTACATTTGACCTCTTCCTCCCTCCCGAACGATTATAGCGTCTGTCTTTAGGGGTTTTTTTTTTGGGTTTTTTTTTTTAAAGCTTTGGGCCAGAGTAAAAGTATAACATCATACTCAGGTCCATTTCAGGGCACAGTCCATGGATGGACGAACAAGAAGTTTTTTGTTTTTTTTTCATTTATTTTTTTTTTGTATTTTCATATATATATATATATTTTTTTTGTATTTTTCTCCTTTTTCTCGATTGAGAGAATGCTACTACTACTTGTAGTAACACAAACACTCACACAGAAAGAAAGTAATAATAATAATTATTATTCAATACTTGAATAATAATTAAAAAAAATAAAAAAATAATAATAATGATTAAAAAAAAGAAAATAATAATTATACAAATAAAAAGAAACAAGGACTAAGTGTCTAGTGCATAGTGGCCAGCTTGTGTTACATTTCTTAAATATATGTTAAAAGGGGAGAGGTATTTAGGACCATTTACCTCATGTACGTGATATCTGTCGAGATCACACATTAAGTCATTTTTATGCCAATTCTTATTGAAATATTTTAGAGAATTATGCAAGAGTCTTTCAGCTATTGTATCTATGTTTGCATACTTGTGCATGAATGTGGTTGAGGTGCTACGTGGTACTTTGTATGCTGAAGTTAGTACAGAATTTTGTATACGTTGAAGTTTCTGTACACATGTGTGGGTGCTATGTTAATCCAGGCAGGTGATGCATATTCTATTGTTGGTCTAATGTACGTTTTGTAGATTTTAAGTATGTTGTCTGGTGATGTTCCTTGATTTTACCTGAAAGACTTCTTGCATAGTTTGCTCTTTCCAGATTCGTATCAGTACATATTTTAATATGTGGTAGCCACGTTAATTTTGAGTCATAGGTTAGACCCAGAAATTTAGCAGAAGTAGCAGTCAGTAAAAGTGATCCATTCATATAGAGTTTTGGTGGATCTTTTTTCAGCTTATTCAGTCTGCTGAATACTATGACTTGGGTTTTTGGAATATTAATTTTGATTCTGTATTTCTGGCAGTATTCTTCGATGTTATTTAGGACTGGTTGTAGGTTCGTTGCTGCTATTGACGGAGTGGGGGCACTTTTCCAGACTGCTACATCGTCAGCGAACTGTGATGCATAACCTAAATTTAGGTCCGACAGAGGCATATTACTCACGTACATGATAAATAATATAGGGCTAACAACCCCTTCTGCGGGACTCCTGCTTCGGGTGAAAAGGACCCTGAGTGGGCCCCATTTACATTTACTTTACACATTCTGTTATCCAGGAAGTTGGACAGCCAGCAAATAGTTTCCTGGGGTAATGCCATTTCAAGCAATCTATGTCGTAAGCCGTTATGCACACACTGTGTCAAATGCTTTCTCAATGTCGAGAAAGCAAGCTACAGTGCATTCTTTTGTTGAAGCTGTCGGTAATTGATTCTGTAAGTCGAATCAGGTGGTCTGTAGTTTGGCGGTTTTTCGAAACTGTTTTGAATTTCTGGTAATTTTGAATTTTCCTCTAAGTAAACTGACAGACGATTACTAATTATCCTCTCTAATACTTTGCCAATACAACTGGTTAAGCTAATCAAGCGGTAGTTGTTTGGTTTATTCGCTGGCTTTCTCCTTCTTTCTGGAACATTAATATTATTGCTTCCTTCCAAGAAACGGGGATATATCCAGCTGATAGTGAGAGATTAAATAACGCTGTTAGGTGTTCATATAATCTCTGAGTGCCCTGTTTTAGGAGGATAGCTTGAATACCATCTTCTCCAGGGGCTTTGTTTTTTGTGTTGTTAATAGCAGTTACGACTTCTGTTACAGTGATATGTTTTACCAGTTGATGAGTGCTCCAGTCTTTTGTTTTTTTCTTGGTGTGCAATTTCGTTCGACTCGTAATCCGAAGGTCACGGGTTCGAATCCCAGTTCGCCCTTTCATCTGTGGGGCATTATAATGTGACTGGAATTATACGAGGTCTGTTCAAAAAATACGCGGACTGTTTGAATTGCGCGGTTCCAGTTGGTTCCAGGGGAATCCGCTTGGTGTCGCTAGGTTTGCACAGATCAGCTGATTACGACGCCATTTCCCGATTGCAGATATCTTCATTTGTGTATTAGCTACGCGGTTTTAAGTGAAGTGCGATTTTTTCGTTTGGCGGATTTCAGAATGAATGACCTGAAGGAGCAACGACTCACTGTGAAATTTTGTGTTAAACTTGGAAAATCTGCGACTGAAACTTTTGCTATGCTTAACGCGGCTTACGGTGATGTTGCTATGAAGCGTGTGGCATGTTTCAAGTGGCATGAACGTTTTAAGGATGGTCGACAGTCCATTGAAGATGATGAGCGTCCTGGACGTCCTTCCACGTCAACTGACGACCCACACGTCGACAAAATCAACACCCTGGTGCGGGCCCATCGACGTCTGGCTGTCAGGAAGCTTGCTGAAGAGTTTGGGATATCAGTTGGATCTTGTTACGAGATTTTGACCGAAAATTGAAGATGCACCGCGTTGCTGCGAAATTTGTGCCTCAGAACTCGTGAGTTTTGGCCAAACACTCGATCACTGTTCTTCCTCACCCCTACTCACCTGACCTTGCTCCTTGCGATTTTTTTCTTGTTCCCCAAACTCAAAAAAGACCCTTGAAACGAAGACGATTTGAGATTCAGGAGCAAATGCCAGCTGGAGGACATTACAAAGAAGGCAGCCTGCAGGACTGTTTCAACAAGTTGAAACACCGGGGATAAGTGTGTGTTGGGAGGAGAGTACTTTGAAGGGGTCCCAGACCTGTAACTTCTAAATAAAGTACATTTTGTTTTATGACGTCAGTCCTCCTATTTTGAACAGCCCTCGTATATATAGTACAACATATAACCGTAACAATTAAGTTAAAGACAAATGAACAAAGCTATAACAGGCATTTCTAAAACCTCGAATTACAAGCAACTCATAACAACAAAATAACGTTACTTGACATCTTGCTGTATCGATTTTTTTAGACCCGATTTTACTGGGCCTGGATGTATGGAACATCCTTGGTTTCTTATTCTCCCAACAGCAGATTTTTTGTTATTGTATTTTTAATGTTGTATCACATGTTATAGGTTCCATATTTAATTTGTTTTCCTTCCAGGCTGCTTTATGGTAATTTTATTAAAGAAAGTCAAGCGTCCTTTAGACAAAACAAAAACTCCAACAAAAAATAGCTGTAGCAAGGTCAGCTCTCTCTCTGAATTAAAAAAAAGAACCCAGAGTTACGAACCATCAATCAACTGTATTAATTGTAGATCCCACAAATACTGAAGGAAGCATAGAATCATTGGAAATAACCGATCTAGGAATGTAGCATAGAAACGTCACTGTCATACTGAGAATAATCTACAGAAATACGATAGAAGAGAATTAATGAAGATTAAAAAACAAATCCATATGTAATCAGACTAATGTTCTGAAGACTATTTAAATATAAACATGTCATTTTATGACACTGACTTAAAAAGTGATATTAGATTTCGATGTCAGTCAAGTGAAAGTATTTATACTTCCATTTCTTTTTCACAAATACGAAAGAACAGACTTAAATCAGCTCATATGGATATTAAGACTTCCATTGATAAGCAGAAAACAAATCGCTTCGACCTTTCTAAGGTCATCTTCACGCTAAACAGAAGTACA